>NW_012114422.1:4731150-4798912 GCF_000951035.1 Colobus angolensis palliatus
TTTCTTTCTTTCTTTCTTTCTTTCTTTCTTTCTTTCTTTCTTTCTTTCTTTCTTTCTTTCTTTCTTTCTTTCTTTCTTTTTTCTTTCTTTCTTTCTTTCTTTCTCTTTCCTCTTTCTTTCTTTCTTTTCTTTCTTTCTCTTTTCTTTTCTTTCTCTTTCTCTTTCTCTCTTCTTTCCCTTTCCTTCCTTCCTTCCTTCCTTCCTTCTTCTTTTCTTTATTTTTGATTTCATTCTGTTACTTAGGCTGAAGTACAGTGCTATGATCATAGCTCACTGCAGCCTGAAACTCCTGTGCTGAGTGATCCTCTTACCTCAGTCACCAAAGTAGCTGAGACAACAGACATGTGCAACTACATTTGACTAACTCTATTTCTGTAGATATGGGGGTCTTTCTGTGTTGCCTAGGCTGGTCTCAAACTCCAGTCTCAAAAGATCCTCTCACCTTGGCCTTCCAGTACGCTGAGATTACAGGCATTAGCTACCACACCTGGCCACTTTCTTTAAAAAATAATTGTTAAACAAAAATAATGATGTATTAAAGTGTTTATAACATATGTAAAAGTAAACTTCACTCAATTGGTCAAGGAGAAATGGAAGTATATTTTTATAGCATATATATATACAGAGAGAGCATATAATTCTCAATGTCAATTATACTTTAATAAAGCTGTTAAAAATATTCTGGATATCCAAGGTAACACTTGACGCCTATAATTTAAATATTCATACTACCTAATGGAAAAGGTTGAAGACAAATAATTAATGTGTATAACTTTATTACTCCCAGGATGAAAATCTATAGAATTGCAATAATAAAATGTAAACTTTCTCTGTGCTAAGATATTCATAAAACTGGAGACTCTGTAGTATAGTGTATCAAATATATAATCAATTTAAAAACAAATTTAATCCTATGAATTATGATTTATACATCTTTAAAAAAATATCATCTAGCTAAATTTGCCTTGTGATTTAGGGAGTTTAGTATCCTGTTTTTGAAATGTAAAGAAATTTTAATTAGCATAATGTGATAGCAAATATTGCTAATACAGTAGATATGATATGTGCCACACACCATCCTGAATACAGAAATATTTCTTTTTCTTCTGTAGCTCATGATGCAATTTAAATATGGGATTTACATTTAAATATCACTCTGCTGTGTTCAGAATAGGATTATTAGAATTGCAATATAACAGAAGATCCTCCCCCCACCACTGTCAACTAACAGCCTAGTATTCCAGGTGAGAAGATGGTGATTTGGCAAGGGGAGCAGTAAAGCTTAAATGAAACAGATGAATATAGGACATATGTCTGATGGAGAGCTAAAACTTACTAAGGAAATGGATGAAAAGAGTAGGGACAAACAAGAAATCAAGAATGCTTCTTACATTTTTGGGTTTAGGCAACTCTGTAGACCTTGATGCTACAAACCAGGTCTGTAAGAACCGACATGAAGGACAGAAAACAAGTATCTTAAATGTTATTGTCTACCTCATGTTTATTACATAAATCACTTGTATGGTCTTCTTGACTGATATTTATCCAGCCTGGATTTAGAAACACGAGTGATAGAATTACCTTATGAGATAAGGCACTCCTGATTTCAAATTAATGTTGAGGCATATCTGAGACCATTTATGTATTGTCCATTATAGTTCTTAACTCAGTTCCGTGGGACACACTTATTCTTGATAATAAATTCAGACAGATTCATTCTAATTTGTTTGGAAATTTAGGTAGTTTATAGATTTATTAAGTTTCTTGAAATCAGTGGACATTAGCCACCTTTTATCTTTTAAATGTTACTTGGATAATATGAATATAGAAAATCAGAATTTTTAATTTTTAATTTTGATATTACTAACTGAAATGAAAGAAAGCAGTATCACAGTAGCTCACAAAACCATATACTTCTACCTATGACTGAAAAAATTTATTTCAACTGAGATCTATATTTATTTTACCAGTAGGTGCCAGTCTCAGCTCACAAAACTGAGACTCAAGCACTTGCTTATTCGTAAAATCCATTAGAGGGATTTTTGTTTTAAAAAAGTACAGAATAGCAGAGATTTTTCTGTCAAGGCAAATGACTATTAATGGAATTTGAAAGCATAACACAATACAAGTTCCTGAACACTCATACAACTCTAACAACTGGAAATAGGATTACTCACTTCTTCCAGATTTTTTGTCTTGATATTAGAAAATACTGTTCCCATAAAGCAGCAAAGAATAAAATGAAAGAAAAAATGTAGGTGGAACTTACCGAAATGATTTCATGGCTTACCTTATCTTCCCTCTTGTCTTTATTATTTTGATTTTTTTTTTAAAATGTGGAATAAACGTCGATGATACATTAAGGCCAAAAAGAATTGATTTTTCTGTACTAAATTGTAGTAGCCTGAAGTTCCTGAATCAGACATCGAGGGTCCCCAGTTGGTCACTGTCTGCGTGTTGTGAGTTTTCTCTCATTGAAGCAAAATGTATTTGTGTATAACAACAAGATTTAGTACAGTCCTTAGACCATTGCTCTGTGAGCACCACAAATATGCCCATTTTTAGCACAGTCAAGTGCTATCAACACTTAAGATAAAAATGTTCTTGTGATTATAAGTTGAATCACAGGAGTGATTTTAAAAGTATTTGTTAAATGGATTATTTAATGGATACTTGTATGGATTATTAACGCTTTGTGGGCATGTCACAGTCTCAAACTTTTCTCTGCCCACTAACCTTGTAAAATCATATGGATAAAAACTTAAGAGGGGATACAGAATTTACAACCAAAGACCACAATAAGGGACTTTTTCACTTCAGAAAATGCTAAAGCCATTTTGGATAGAAGCTATGTTTGGAGAACACACAAGGGGAACTCCCATACATGGAGGTATTAATTTTATACACAAAAATACTGCCGTTAGCATATGCATAAAAGTATACGTGCAGCTTGCCAAACTAGCTTTCCTTAAGAGATGAGGGGAATGGTAAAGCACTGGACTGGTAAATCATGAGTGTGGTACTTCCCTTCTACTGCATTTGAGGACTTGTGTGGATGTGCTGATTGACCAGGGTGTGTAAGCACAATGTGGAAAGAACTCATCCTCATTAAATAAAATATCTCTACCCACAGGCACCTTATGAATGACCCAAAGAGGAAGCAGCTCAGATGGGAAAAGAGAATGTAAATTGATTTTCACATGACAAATTCTCCTAGCACTTTTCTCTGAACCTTATTTTTACATATGAGATATGGTAGAATTAAGAGAGAGGGAGAGACAAAACAAAACAAAACAAAACAGCTTACTGGTCTGGAAAAGTCACTAAAATAACACTAAAATACATTGATATAGAGTATGAGTTACCTCAGAACCCCATTCTGCCTCTGATTCTTTACATTTCTAGAGGAGGTTATGCCTGCTATGCTTAGGGGGAAAGCAGAAAATATGTTCAAATGGAAAGTAAAAACAAATATCAAAAGTAAGGAAACTACCAACAAAATATTTGCAGTCACTAACCTATTGTGTATTTTCCAAACAGAAATGTGTAGACTGAATGATGTACCTCTAGGAGCATCGTTGGTCCTGGAATCAGCTGACTGACCACAGCTTCAAGTTGTCAGTTGAAGGTAGGTAAGATTCTGAAACTAGATAATATGTTGCATGCCCATCCTTAGAAGGACAAAGAATTTATTTTAATTTTCCTTCATTTTCAGTTTGATTTTTATCAATTTCAAATACGTTGTAGTCCTTGTTTTTCAGAAGATCACAAAAGGAATTTAAGAAATAGAAAGGAGACAAGTAAAGGAAAAGTGTAGATCAGATTAAGGCAAGAAAATAAAATACATTTAATTTAAATACAATCACATATCTTCTTGCAATTCTATGGATATATGATGAGTGCTATCCAGATACAAGATATGAAGAAAGGTAAAAAGAAAACCAAATCCAAAATATGCAAACATTGTATTTTTGGCATTACTGTAGTACATACTTTTCAACCTTTTCCCAATGGAATCTTCTTTCTACCATCACAATCACCTGTGTATAAATCACCACTATCTCTTGCCTACACCACTGTTGCATCTTGCGGAGTGGCATTCTTGCTTCTACTCTTGATTTTTCCAATATGTTTTTCACACAAGTGAGTAAATGTGTAAATAGAAGGCAGGGCCTCTAATTAACAGCACGCATAAGCAGGCCCTGCTGACTCTACCATCCTCATGCCTAACTCCTTCCTCCACATGCCTGCCCCACTCCACCACTGTTCCACCCAGTGTTCACTAAGGTGCTTTAGTTCCTTAGATAGTTCAAACTTTTGTTTTTCTTTAAGACCTATACACTTACTGTGTCCTTTACCTGGAATATTGTCTTTTCAGCATTTGTGGCCATAGTTTACAATAAGAAATAAACTGCATCCTATGACACAACATGTGTGGGTGCATATGTGTGTGTGTATGTGTAAAAACTACAACTAGAGTTTACAAAACAATGCTGATTCTTATCCTTACCATATGTGATATCTCTGAATGTTTTTTAAATTTTTGTTGACTAGTCATGACTCACTTAATTGATTTTATAAGCCACTATTGTATTGAAACCCAGAGTAAAATTACATGTTAATTTTTACTTATAATATCACTGAGGCATTGACATTCCTTAGGTTTCAAATTAAATGTTATAATCTATTCATGACAGTTGCATCTGACCACCCAATCTAAAATGAGTCCTCCTATTGCTAGTCCACATTGAATCATAACATAGTTAAACATTTATTGTTTTACTTGTTACTGTATTCCAACAGACTGTAAAATCTTTGCAGAAAGGTCCTGCAACTTCTAGTTTACTGTTTTGTATCCAGTGTCATGTATATAGCCTGATATGTCGTATAGGTCATCGATAACCTCTAATAGTTCCTCTCAGTGTGTAGTGGTTGCAAAAAGTCATCCTCCTATCAGTTTTTGGAAGTCAATTATGAGTAGAATTTTAGTTGTGCAGGTAAGCAGGAAAAAAATATAATAATCCATGTTAAAAAATAAAGGCAACAATTAAGACTCAAAATATTTTTATTTGTATAAAATTATTGTATTAGTTTCCTGTGGAAACTGTAACAGATTACCACAAACTGGGTGGTTTAAGATAACAGGAATTTATTCTCTTTTCTGAAAGCTAGAGTGTGAAATCTGTATCACTGAGCCAAAATCATGGTGTCAAAGGGCCATACTCCATCCGAAACCTCTAGAGAAAAATTCATCCCTAGTTTCTTCTAGCTTCCAGTGGCTACTGGCATTCTGTGACTTGTGGCTACATCTCTAAAATATTTACCTTCGCCTTCATCCTTGTGTTAGCTCATCTGCTTATATCAAATCTCCCTCTGCTGCCATCTTATAAGCTACATTGTGATTGCATTTTGAGTTTGCCTGGATAATTCAAAGTTGGGGAAACAGAGTAAAGACAATAATCTCAAAGCAACAAGAGAAGCCTCAATATTTAATGACTCTATTGAAGCACAAACATAAGCAAGTGAGTAGGATTTAGTGATAAGGGACTTAAAAGAACAATTTGAAGTTCTAGTATACATCATGGAGGGGGACAGAAATCAAATAGATGCCAGCAGTAACAATGCAGAGAGCATTTCTCCAGCCACTCTGGTTATCATCAGGGTGTTTTCAGATGTTGCTCATAGTTTATGGGACTAGGCCTTCAACACACAGAAGGTTTAATAATGCTCAACAGAATAAACTTTAATATTTCTAAAATCTGTACATAAAAGAATCAGCAGTTTAAAACTTTTTTTACATAGGTAATTTGCCACAGTATACGCTACTATAAAGTAGTATCATAATTTTAGTGTCTAGATTGGCTAAAACCAATATAGCAGTATCTGCTGTCCTTACAGAACTTTCTCTAGGTTTCTTACACATTGTGTGCACTGCTATGTCACTCATCTAAGGATTTAACAGTTTATTTTAAAGAAGTTAGGATATGATGGAATAAGAAAGAAAAGACGAAAAAAAAAAACCAAAAAAAAAAAAACGGGAGCTTCTGTGACCCAAAATACTATTTCTAGCAAACTATAATTTTTCACTTAATATCAATCCTCTACTTGCTTAATGTAACTTCTATTTTTATTTAGGCAGCAATGACCACATTTCTAACATTTCCTGTAGCTAGTAGTGACCTGTGACCAAATTCTAGCCAGTGAGATGCAAATGAAAGTGTCGTGGAGCATTTTGAGAAAGACATAGGAGCTGCATTTCAGTGAGATTGATAATTTTCTTTCTTCTGTATTCTTGCTATATGTAATATGCGTATGATTCTGTGAACTGCAAGTTTCCTGGACTATATTGTACCCTTTGAAAAGAAATCCATGCAATCAAGATGATAAAGCAAAAACATAAGAGGTCTTTGCTTTATGGGGGAACAATTGACTTTATTTAAGCTACCATTGTTTTGATGTTTTTGTTGCATGTGGTTAAACCTAATCCTTTTCTATCTAAAACATTATTATGTATCATTAGTTGTTTAATTGTGTCATTGATAGTATTTACTCAAAACTTCATTCTGTAGCAAAATGTCAGCATGCATAGGGCTACTAAAAAGTTTATAGGAGGCCAGACATGGTGGCTTATGCCTGTAATCCCAGCACTTTGGGAGACCGAGGTGGGCGGATCACCTGAAGTCGGGAGTTCGAGACCCGCCTGACCAACATGGAGAAACCCCTCCTATACTAAAAATACAAAATTAGCCAGGCATGGTGGTGCATGTCTGTAATCCCAACTACCTGGGAGGCTGAGGCAGGAGAATCGCTTGAACACCAGAGGCGGAGGTTGCAGTGAGCCGAGATTGCACCTCTGCACTCCAGCCTAGGCGACAGAGTGAGATTCTATCTCAAAAAAAAAAAAAAAAGTTATAGGTTGGTAAAATATGTCAAATCTAACTATGGGCAAACATTTATTCTAAAGTAAAATTATTATCTTTCTTAAGCATAAGAAATTCAAAATCACTATCTACTTCTTGAAGACCTTATACAGGTTTGATTTTACTACATTTGCAGTTCACAATTTTCCTTGGCCATTTTCTTTTTTCCAGCTGCAAATGTGACTTTTATCATGTAAATCACCAGTTAGCAGTTCATCTTAAGTTTTGATATCATGTTTCATGGCTAAATTGTAATAGTGTAGAAAGCTTTCTAATTAATATGGCAAGATATTGGGGGATGTGCTGAACAATTTTGACTTCACATATCAGCTGCAAGTTACAGCTGCTTTGGCTAAAAGACAATTTGTCCACATGAATGTAAGAATAACTTTTATCTGTCATGCAAATGTTTTTTTATGATAATTCCTTGATCTCTCATTTGATTGTCAACCTCTTTCAGCCTGTTACTAAAGCTCATAAATATGCCACTCAATCTAATTAATATGTATTTCTGTTCTAAGTGCACATTAATTGTGTGTATATTCTCTTGTAAATACAGATTTACTACATTTTTATTTTTTTCTGGCATCTCCAAAAACCAATCTTTTGATTCAAAGGTAAAGCTCTGGGTCATAGTATTCAGCTAAGGGGATATTTGAAAAAAGATAATTGAATTTAGTTTTGCTAATATCTTTATCTTTAATATTTCAGAATTGTCAGATTTCTACTGAATCCAGGCTGGCTGCAGTGGGGAGTTGGGGTGTGAGAGGGGACCTTTTAAAAAAATGTGTTTCTGTAGCCTGGGGCTGTTTCTGACTGTTGTTTTGATGATTGGTCTTGGTTCATCTCTTTGGTTGCACAAAGGAAATCTTACATGCTAATGTTAATCTGTCCTACAGGGCCATATTGACAATGCCCTAGTCCTATATTTAAAAGTGCATATTCTAAGTCAATAAGCCATTGCATAGATTTTTAAATGTCATAAAAATTGTGTGTGGGGATCAATGATAATAATTATGGTAACCTAACTTTGCAAGATAAGTGAACTAAATTAACCAGTGTATTTAAACTTGGAGTGCGTATTGTATTTTATATTTGTATTTTATTAGCATTGTGATTATTTCATTGATGCTTGTACATCCAGCGTCTTGGGGTCATTTGAAATATATTTGCACAATAGTGGCTAATCACTTACACTATAGGCAGATACCTTCTTAAAAATAGATTTGTTTTATAAATTTATTTGGAAGACAGTTATTAAGAACATCAAAAAACAATTTCACAAAGGCTCAAGTTTTAAAATTATGCCTTAGGTTATCCCATGACTACTGTGTAGTCTATATTGAAAACTGAAATATTTAAAAAATTAAGCCATAGAAAGTTAATAATATGAAACATAGAATAAGGTTTTTTAATGTTTTGCAGCTTAATGTTTTTACAACATACTGGCAGTTTGATGCATTTGGACAATGTAATATCTTCAAATACATGTACAGCATATTCAAACAATTATCTTCAAATATATGTATGCATTCAATCTAAAGCATACATGTCATATAACATAAGTAATCTGAAACACTATTACTATACTTACTAACAAATGAGTTTGCTACAGAATATTCTGATGACATACCAAAAGCTCTGATGCGGACAACTTCAAATACGTAAAATTTTTTGAGATTTTTCCCTCTATGAGGTACTGTATAGAGCATATTTGAGGATTACATAAGAAAGTACACACAAAACATTTCACACGTTGTTTAGCAAATGCTTATTTAAAAGCACACACTTCCAGAAACAAAATTCACATTTGTTTTGATGTCATAAAATTTTAATTTACATAAAGACTTCAAAAGGGCTTTTTGTAATGTATTTTTTGTTTGTGTTAGTTATTTCAGGTATTATACAAATGACAATGCTTTAACCGTAGAAATGGTTTCATGTGTTTAATTGTAAATGACCCATTTTCAATTGTTATGGCAGTCAACATTCCACTGAGGAGAACCTTTAATGTCTCTTTTAAAAATTAGTTATGCTTCAAATTGCTAATCCATTCTGACTGCCTGTTGTAACCAGGTACTCTCATGAGGGTAGATGAGGAATTTAATGACATGACTGACCAACTCACACTTTTAGAAGGTATGAGATAAATTTCATTTATAAACCAAATTTGATTTTGAGTTAAGGACCAGTCCTGTTTTACTCAGGTCATCTCCAAACATGAAATCCTAGAGAGAAATGAGTATTGCCTTATTGATTAACACATAAGTAACTGTCACCTCACAGTAATTGCACTGTAAACAACAAAACTTGCTTTACTTTACTTGTACAAAAATGGGAAAAAGGAAAAGAGCTTTCTATTTCTATAATCCTGTCTGTGCTCTTGTTTATGGTGCAAATACAGAAGTTTTTCTATGTAGGTTCATTCTGACTGATAAGAGGATGTAAAGGCAGAAAAGTCATTATTACTTAGGCAAGTATACAACATTTATTCTTTTTAGTTAGTTTCCATTATCTTTCATGAAGGAGTTCCTATTTTTTATTTTTATTTTTATTTTTAGACAATAGTCAAAACCATTAGTTTTAAAAGAACAACTCCTGTTTTGCTCTACCTGTCTGAGATATGTAACTGTTCCAGAAAATTCTGGAGCTGATTATCCCCAAGAGTACAGAGCTGTTGACAAATTACAAAATGCTCTATGGATAATTTTTTTTGAAAATAAAGTTGACTGTATATCCTCCCTTTTCACAGGTCATTTGCAGTTCTTAAAAAGAAATACTAAAATATATTAGACTCAAGAAAAGCTGCTCAGTCCACTTTTGCTGCTCTCTGCATCTATCCATACAAAGAAAAATGGATGTGGTAAAACATTTTCTGACTAGCACATAAAGGCTTCAGCTCTTATCTCCTAGAAAAACTATAGGAAAAAAAAAGCCCTGTGTTTTAAGTGTATAGACACTTTCTTACATGTTTAGTGTTATCTGCTATCATATATTCATCTCCATACTGGGCAACTCTGCTTGTTTATCTCAGCATGATTTCTTCCTTTTCATTTATTTATGCATGTTTTTAAATGTCGCCTAGGAAAATAACTGATAGAAAGTGGAAACATTCTGTATGCTTAGTGTATTTGTTTTTCTTTTTTTGTTTGTTTGTTTTGTTTCAGTTTCTTCTTCTTCTTTTTTTTTTTTTTTTTTTTTTGAGACAGAGTCTCGCTCTGTTGCCCGGGCTGGAGTGTAGTGGTGCAATCTCGGCTCACTGCAAGCTCTGCCTCCCTGGTTCACGCCATTCTCCTGCCTGCCTCAGCCTTCCAAGTAGCTGGGACTACAGATGCCCACCACCAGGCCTGGCTAATATTTTTTTGTATTTTTAGTAGAGACGAGGTTTCACCGTGTTAGCCAGGATGGTCTCGATCTCCCGACCTCGTGATTCGCCCACCTCAGTCTCCCAAAGTGCTGGAATTACAGGCGTGAGCCATAGCGCCCGGCCTTCAGTTTCTTCTTACTCTAATTTCCCTGTGTTACATGGCCTTCTCTTTGGTACCTTTTAGATTGTTGTTTTATACTTTGTGACTCCTTTATGTGCTTTTAAAATATAGATATATTTATGTAATGTGTTATTTTGAGGAAGACACCAAATCTTATACTTACTTTTCATTTGCCCTGATATCTATTTTAGTTTAGAAAATAAAATGGCTTCTTCATAATTAATTTATTTCCTTATATTTTGCCTTAATAAATGGTACCTCTAATGGTTAATTTTAGGTTTCAGCTTGACTAGATAGTCACATAGCTGGTAAATCTTTATTTCTGGCTATGCCTGAAATAATAGTCTTTAATAGACTGACATTTGAATCAGTCTACTAAGAAAGTTTCACCCTCACCAGTGTAGGTGGGCACTAGCCAATTAACTAAGGGCCTGGATAGAATAAAAAGACAGAGCAAAGGTGAATTCCTTTTCTCCTCTTGGGAGCTGGGACAACTTTCTTTTCTGCCCTTGGACATTGGAACTACTGTGTTCTCTGGCACTTGAACTCCGAGGTTTGCACCAATGACTTCCAGGTTCTTAGGCCTTTGGCTTTAGATTGAGAGTTACATCATTGACTTCCCTGTTTCTCCAGAGTGCAAATGGCCTATATTGTGACTTATCAGCCTCCGTAACCACCGGAGCCAATTCTCCTAATCAATTCCCTATCTTATCTATCTATCTATCTATCTATCTATCTATCTATCTATCTATCTATCTATGTAAATATCTATCATCTCCTATTAGTTCTGTTTCTGTAGATAATTCTGAGTCATAAAGCAATGAAACTATGTCAAGTCCGCAGCAATATGCAAGTTAAGGATAATCCACAATCTTAATGTTGAAAATTGTTCTGGCAATCCAAGTTGCCACTCTCCCATATTTAGTCATTTAACTTTCACTTAGCCAAAAGAAACTGGGCACAGGAAAGATGAGTGCCTGGATATTGGAGAAAGTGGGATGATGTCTAGAACTCACTTTTTGCCCTTTTGTTTTTTCAGATCTTTGTACTGCTATCTTTTGAGCCAGAGGAAGGTAGCTAATAGGAAAAATGTCCAGATGAGATAGCTGGATTGGGATAGTTCATATTGCCAAAGTAAGTTGTTCATTAGGATCTGTGAAGAATGACAAATACCAAAGGCTTTCCAACTAATCTGGGTTGATGAAGAGGGAATTTGTTGAAATCCTCTTGAAATAACTTCAGTTAACATGGGGACTATTATTTTAGCTGTATTTCTTTGCTTATGTTTTTTCACTTCCAATCTGTTAAGCAATGGAAAATAAAATAGGCAATGATAGGGACTCAGGGGGAACAAAAAAATGAACAAACAATGCTGGAACTGTCATTAAATTGTCCTTGCTTGTTTATCTGTTACTGAGGAAAAAATTGCATTTAAAAAACCAGGAATGATTTAAAAAATTAATTTACTAGTTTAAAAATTATGTTCTAGCATAATTGGCAATATATGTGTATTCTCATACTCGAAATCAAGTAAACAATAATACTTGTTATTGGATGCCTACTTTGTAGCACAAACTGTATTAAGGGCTTTATATCATTAATCCTCACTAGAAACCTACTTAGGTGGGACTACTTTGCATTATCAGACAACGGAGGCTTAGAAAAATTAAGGCCAAAATGGTAGTAAATGATGAGACTAGAAACAATTATCCATGTATTTATGGTCAAGCATTTGCTTGTTTGGCTCATATTGTGGCTGTTTTTCTGTTACAGATGCTTTGTATAATTTTAACATTAGTATAAGGTTAGCATTTCAAAGATGAAAATTTATTTTTCTGTAAATGAAATGTCATCATAATTAATAACTATAATTCCAGGTCAGCCACTGTTTACATGAAAAAGTATGTATGTTTAGTATATTTAAAATGTAAGCTTCCTATTTGTATTGTCTCCAAGAGATAATAAAGTGTGTAGGGTTCTGAATAGATTTTCTGTTAATTTTATGTATGTGGAATTGGCTATAGGAAATCATACTTCCTTACCACTTCACCACTTTCCCCCCGGCATTCTCTCCCCAGTAATATTAAGGTGACTTAAAGTTGACCTTTGATTTTTCAGTGGTGCTTTTTCATTTGCCTTAACTTTCATCATAGCATTTGTGTGATACCCAGGTAGTGGGAAAATGCATTCATATAAGGGGCTTTGTTATATATGTCTAGTGTAACTCATTAGTCTTCTGAGAACATACATAGTACAGAGAGCACTTGAGATTGATATTTGTAAGGCTAATGAGCCTCTGATTGCCATCTGAATAGTTATAGTTAGCAAGACATATGCCCTCCAATTATTTATGATGGTTAACATAATCCAGGATTCCTTCTCATCCTTGAAATGTGCCTTATCAGCTACCGTAAGGAACACATACACATACACACACACACACACACACCCATACACATACACACACACACTCACACACTCTTCTGATTTTCTTCATGGTAAACAGAACAAAATCTAATATTTTATTTAAAGTTTTTATTTAATATTTTATTCTGTTTAGAAGAAATGATTTTCAGTAAAGTGTTTTCATTAAAATATACTATTAGGAAGAAGGAAACAATAAAAATAATGTCATTGTGTGAGATATGATGGTAATCAGGAAACTGCATACATAAAAGTATATTGATAAGTATTCACACAATATATATTTTCAAAAGCTCAGGCTAGGTAATCATGGATCATTATTTGAGTCTTGAGTTAAAATCATATTAATTCCTGAATTCATTCAACAAATATTTGCTGAGGCTATGCCATATGCCTTACACTGTGCAAAATTCTAGGGATATGACCAGGAACAATATAGGCATGGTCCTTGTTACAAATTGTATAGAGTCTGGTGGGCACAGACATGTAATTAAGTAAACTATGAAATATGATAAATGTCATGGTAGGAAGATTGCATACCGGGAGGAAATATTCTGTTTGGAGGTCAAGAGATTTTTATTAGAGAAAACAGACAAAAAATATTAAAAAAAAAAATAAGAAAAGAAAGGTAATCAGTGAAACAACAATGCGGGGACTCTCTCTCTGTGTGTGTGTGTGTGTGTGTGTGTGTGAGAGAGAGAGAGAGAGAAAGAGAAACAGAGAGAGAGAGAGGAAGAGATAGTAGTGGACACCTACTGATCTGCAAGTCATTTTCTGAAGCTACTTTATTATTTGTAATATAAGGCAGTTTGATTTCTGCTTAGAAAAATGTTATGTGTCTAAACTATGAAATTCTAAAAGCAACATTACACAAATGAAACTAAAAGAGCCAAGTAGTCCTAATTCTTAAGCATTATATTGCCTGATAAAAACTTCCACATATAAAAAATTTACAACAATAATTCTTTTGAACCAATAAGGTAATAGACTCATTTCCGGATGAGTATAAATCTTAGAGTGTGCTAAATGCTCCCTTAGCATTTAGCAAATTTCTGTTGGAATAAGCTAAATGATGTTCTAGGCTTGAAAGAATGATTGAAGTCTCAGAGGTGCATAACTTTTCATCATGGGGCAGTGTGCCAAGTGACAGATAGTGGTATTTACACATCTGTGAACAACCCATTTGCTCTAAATAAAATACAATTGCATGCAGAAAATTAATTTCATAAAATCCAACTTGTAAGAAAGACCACCTTTCATGCTGCAGATATAATTTAAATAAAATTCAGAGAGATGTAGACCAGCAGAATCAGGCCTATTACAACTTCATATTCTTAAGTTTCTCCTATCAGACACTAGTATACAATCCTGGCAACTCCTTGCTTCTAGAAATCTGAAAAAAAGGGAAAAAGCCCAGTGGTAATGTAAGATAGTGAAATTTTCTGGTTTGGTCTGGTGTGGAATGAACTTTTCTTTGAAATCATTGGGCCAAACTCAATGTCAGAACTACCCAAATAAAGGACTTTGACTCATAGCAGATGGACTGAGGAGAAACCATTTCCCAGAACACTGGAAATACTTGGGTTGCATTATTGTTTGTCAACATGTCGGCACTAACTCTACTTTCTCTCTTCAGGTGAAGGTATGACTTTGTTGATTTGAAACTAGTTCAAGAAATAAGAGGTTTTCTCTTTGAATTATTTTCGTGCAAATATCTGGTAGTCTTCCCTATGATATTAAATACTTTTATATTCAGTTTAATACAGTATCATTTAAGTAATATGCCTATTTTTAAAAGAATGCTTATTAAATTCAAAATAATTTAGTTTTAATGATGAAAGTTTAAGAAAAAGTGTCAATTATTTGAAAATACTTGTCTATGCATATTTTTCAATGAACCTCCTACTTTTCTTGTAAAGATAACATGACATGGTGAAGAAATAATACCTAGGTACGTGAGTGTAGCATCAAAATTACTAGCTCTGACATGGTACTGTCATAAAAACAGACTCATAGACCAAATGAACAGAATAGAAAGCCCAGAAATTGATCCATACATTTATAATTAATTGGTTTTCACCAAAGATGCCAAGAACACACATGGGGAAAGAACAATTTCTTCAACAAATGGCATTGGGACAACTGGATATTCATATACACAAGAGTAAAACCAGAACTTTATTTTACACCATGCATAAAAATAAATGCAAAATAAGGACTTAGATGGCAGACTAGAAACTGTAAAACTACTAGAAGGAAACAAGGAAAAACATCCATGTCATTGGCAATGGTATTTTTGCATGTAAATCCAAAAGTACAGGCAATAAAAGCAAAAATGAATGAGTTATGTTAAGCTAAAATGTTTCTGCATAGCCAAGGAATCAATCCACAGAGTAAAGAGACAGCCTACAGAATGGGAGAAAATATTTGCAAACAATGTATCTAGTGAAAAGTGAATATCCAAAATACCTAAGGAATCCAGACAACTCAGTAGTAAGAAAACAAATAACTAGGTATTTTATTTTCCTTGAGATGGAATCTCACTTTTTTGCCCAGGCTGGAGTGCAGTGGCGTGATCTAGGCTGACTGCAGCCTCCATCTCCCAGGTTCAAGAGATTCTCCTGCCTCAGCCTCCCGAATAGCTGGGATTACAGGCATGTGCCACCATGCCAGGCTAATTTTTTTTTTTTTTTTTTTTTTAGTAGAGTTGGAGTTTCACCATGTTGGCCAGGCTGGTATTGAACTCCTGGCCTCAAGTGATCTGCAGCCCTGGCCTCTCAAAGTGCTGGGATTACAGGTGTGAACTACTGCGCTAGGCCTAGATTTTAAATAGACAAATGATCTGACTGGTTATTTCTTAAAAGGATAAATATAAATGGCCAACAGCGATATAAAAAAATGCTCAAAATCATTAATCATCAGAGAAATGTAAATTAAAACCATAGTAAGATTTCCTTTCACACCTGTAAGAATAGCTACTATGAAGAAGAAGAAAGAGAACAAGTTTTATTAACAATGTGGAAAATGAGGAAGTCTTGAACACTGTTGGCAGGAATGTAAATTGGCACAAAATTATGAAAAACTGTATAGTAGTTCCCCAAAAACCTAAAAATATAAATATATGTTCCCACAATTCCTCTACTGGGTATATATTCAAAAGAAAATACAACAGTATACCAAAGAGCTATCTGCACTCCCATGTCCATTGAAACATTATTTACAATAGCCAAAATATGCAATTAACCTAAGTGCCTATCAGTGAATAAATTGATAAATAAAATGTGGTAAATACACAGTGGAAGACTATTCAGTTTTTAAAAAGAAGGAAATCCTTTCATTTATAACAGCATGGATGGACCTGTTGGACATTATATTAAGTGAAACAATTTGGGCACAGAATGACAAATACTGCATAATCTCACTTATTTGTAGAATCTACAAAAGTTGAACTCAAAGAAGTAGAGAGTAGAATGGTGCTTACTTTGGGCAGAGTAAGGGGAGACTTGGGGAGATGGCTTTGGTTTTGCATCCTCTGCAAAGGTAAGCGGCAATAAGACGATGCGATTCACTCAGTCCAGGACTGGCCGGACTCGGAGCAAAAGGATGCTGCAGTCAAAAAACAAATTATGAGCAGAAACAAAAGCAATGAGTATAATTAATCTTATAATTTTCACTGTAAAGCTAATTGCGCTCAACATTTTACCATGTAGAGATAATAAATATATCAATAAAAAAGCAGATTCTTAATGGTCAGTAATTGAATATTAATCTAAATCTTAAACCTTGCTACAGGTGTATTTGATCTTTCAATAGTTTTAGTCTACATGAATAGTTTTATTTTACCCTATTCATCTTATCCCTTAAACTTTCATCTGCTAGAGTACATAATTATCTTGTACATTATAGTGGAAAGACATTAATTTAACAAGATGCAAAATAGCCATTAAAAAGCTTTGGAAATATTTTACAAATCAGTTTTCAATTATGTATATTTTAAACTTCATATCTTTAGTCCCCATTATGTGATGGACAACGTATCAAGAGTATTACATGGCCTATAACTTCCTTTTAGTAACAACTGTTTTAGGTAGGTAATATTATATTAATTTCACAGATGAAAAATGTTAGATTCAAAGAGGTTGAAAATATTGCCAGAGATTTCATAGATAAATTTGTAGAAGATAAATTCATATATAAATTCATAGCTCTGTCTGCCTATGTATAAGTTACATTGTTTGATGAAAATAAAATTAGATTTAAGTAGTTATATATTCATATAAAGAATATATAAAAATACTTATGTTTATATAAAAAGTGTTAAATAAAACTTCAAGGTGTGTTACATAAAAATAGCATCTTCCCAGCTTCCAACCCCCTATAGGCCATCATATTCAAGTCTTTAGCTATTTTGGTATGCATCTCTAAACACTTAAAAAATATATACTTTTAAATGTTTTAGTGTTAGATATTATCTACTGACCAGCTACCACTGAAGTTGTGGTTATAGTTCTTAAAACATTCAGATCCAAACACAGAACACGTGTTGTCTGTCCCCCCTTCCCACTTCATTCATCAGTTATAATTTTGACTAGATAAGTGAAAATTTATATTATCGTGATTAGGTAAATATTCATATTTGTGATGAAAAATGATAATTATACTTATTATTTATTATGAATATGTTTATTTCTTGTTCAAGTTTTTTTCCTTGAGCGAATGTTTCCATTTGCTTTCTTTATTAGGTACCTACGATTAACACTCAAAATCTCCCCACTTGTGAAAAATCTACTGTCCATAAATTTAAAACTATATTATATACTTCAATTTCTTCTGACATGCTTCAGTCTGAATTTGTTTCTCTCTGGCACTATGAGGTTTCTTTTGCCTCTATCTTTTTTTTTTTTTTTCTCTGCTTGGATGCTATGTCTTATTCTTTAATGATTTATTCCCTTGTTTTTGAGAAACACATATATCAATGGCTTTATGAGAAAGAATTCTTAGGACTTATTGTTTTGCTGTCTGGAAGCTGAGAGGATCATTTTTGTTCATGCTGTCTTGAAATTTCATATTTGCTTTGATATATGTGTTTATTTTCATCCACTGCCCTGGCCATGTGTTGAGTTGTTTTAAATCTGAAAATCGATATCTGTTTTAAGGGTACTTTTCCTCCACCTTTCCAAAAATAGAAGTCCTCTCACCCACTTTAGAGAAGTATTATGATGTACTTTTTCTACTCTCTTCAATCTTTGAGCATTTTACTCCATTACATCCATTAACCCACCATAAACAAAGTATCTGACTTTCTATCCCTTATCACACACAAAATAGAAGACATGAGATAGGATAACAATGTACCGACTAAATGTTTTCTAATTTTTGTTCCTATGTGAAAGTTTTATTGTTTCCTCTTTCACATTTCAAATTGACTCTCACCTTGAGACATTGATATGCCACCCTCCTTGCTTACTGCTTTTCTGAACTTTTGGTATCTGGTAATTTACTGATTGTAACACAGAGGCTGCAGTGAAATACACATGCAGTTTACACAGAGAGAGCTCTAGTGTCTAGCTGTGTAGCTTCTCAGGATATCAATCTTAAATTTTTGCACGAATACCACAGAACATGCCAGCAGATACTGGGTTCTGGTCACATCAATGCAAAGACCTCACATTCTGCTCCATTCTCTAATATGGACTTGACAGAATAACAGACACAATATCAAAACAGAAAACCAATGTATTATTTCTGTTTGCAAATATCATATCACATTTTCACAAAACAAAAGCAGAATAGAAAGGTATAGAAAACCATGAACCTACAAGACTCCAGGTTGAGAGTTAGTCACTAAAGCATGTCTGTGGAACAGTAAAGATTAAACAATTTCCAAATGAGTTCAATCTAGATTCAGATTTATTTCTTAATCTAAGGACAAATTGGGGTCTCTTCTACTTTGAAAAAGAGACTGAACTGTATGCTTCTGCTGGTTACTTGAAGTGCATCTTATAGTGAGTTGCAGCCTTAGTGACAGAGACAACATGAACCTTGTTTCATTAAGAAAAAACGGAACTAACTTATCCAGTCAATAGCTTTATTTTTAATATCCTTTCTATGACAGGAGCAAGAATCTCCAATTTCCATAATAAAATATGTTTACTTTTGAAATGGGAGCCCAAGTCCTAAGATAAAACTGTTTAAAATCAAGAAATAGAAAAGAGTGAACAAAGAGAAATGAGAGGAGAAATGAGAGAGAGTGAGAAAGAAAGGGTTAATCTCAATCTAACAATAAAATTCTGAAATATATAAAGGCATTTAACATTGAGAAAACAGTATCTCCCCTAAAAAATCAACAACCACACAATAATTTATGTAAGATAAAATTAAATTTGAGAATTGGAGGAATTATAATTCTTCATACTCATGAAATAATTACATCAATTAAAAAAGAAACCCTCAAAAAGAAGTAGGGAAGAACAAAAACATGTAAATATGAAAAAGTTAGAATCTTAGAAATAAAACATTTCACAACTGAAATAAAAGTACTACACTGAAAGGATAATCCTAGGATAAACATACAAATAAATATTGATGAATGAGAATTTAATATGAGGAATTCCCACAGATTACAGACAAGAAGAAATAAGAGATTTAACAATTATGAAAGAACACTTAAGGGATGGGGAGAATAGTTTGAGAGTCTTCAGCATAAATCTATAGAATTTTTGTTCAGCATAAATCAAGAAAAAACATAACAAACACAAAAGATGAGTAGATTATAAATACAGAAATTAAGAGAATTCACTTCCAGGAAGCCCTTATTAAATATTAATAAGTATATAAATATATGAGATATGAAAAGATGTTAAGAGGAAAATTTTACAAATAATTACATTTAATTAACACTTCCAGTTAAAAACAATTCCAGTAGGGTATGTGCATTTTTAATGTTATAAAAATGAAACAGGGACGTTATAAAATTCTGATGGTGGGTAAGAGATAAAAGTAAATAAATTAGGCTAAGATTGTTTTTTATCATCATTCATAACTTAATTATGAGCAAAGTTAAATTATAATTTTTAACAGACAAATTGGTAGAAACTGTGAATACTATTAGATGTTTTAGAAAAGTTATGATTTTATGCTTTGTTAGAAAATTTTATGAGGTATGTAAGTTGAAATAATATAACTATAAAAATAGTGGAAATATACTCAATAACTACTAAACCAAATGTTTAGGAAGTAAAGAAGAGTTTGTTTTATTCAATCAAGGTTGGAAAGAAGGAAAAAAAAAGCAGTAAAGAAAAGAATGACTGATGGAATGGGGAAAATTATATAATTAATTAGAATGGAATTTCACAACTTAGAAGACATACGTTTGCTAAATTATTGCAAGTTGAAAACCTTTGATGAAAATTATGTTCACACACTCAAAATCTCACTCCATAAGTTGCTTAATGATTATGAGCATTTCAAAAAAGAGTTTAAACAAATATATGAATGAAAGTAACCATTTAAATACATAGATAAAAAAAATCATCACTTTATTACCTTATAAAGCATAAAACTTCACCAATGATAGGGCAAATTGACACAACATTTTCTATGTAATGGTATAACAAGATGATTTACATTAATTGGATCTTGGGGAAATAATGAGTCAAATGTAGATTTAGAGGTTCTTGAGAATAAATGCTTTGGATTTTTAGAAGGTGTCCATGTCATGAGAGGAAAGAAAGTTTGAGGGATGGTGGAGGTTAAAGTAGGTTAAAGTAGTCTAAAGTGTCATGAAAACCAATTAGGATGACTTTTGAGTTATTAATGTTTGTTTAGCTATAATGCATATTATTGTGATGAATGGGAAATTTTAATTTGGTCTGTATAATAAATAACAGTATTTTAATATGTTAACTTTCCCAATTGAAAGAGATTTATTTTACTCATATAATAGTATGCCTTCCTTGTTAAGGAAATACATCTTTCCCACACTGTTCTCATGATAGTGAGTAAGTCTCATGAGATCTGATGGTTATTATAAGGAAGAGTTTTCCTGCCCAAGCTCTCTTTGCTTGCTGCCATCCATGTAAGACATGCTCCTCCTTGCCTTCTGCCATGATCGTGAGGCTTCCACATCCATGTGGAACTGTAAGTTCAAATAAACCTCTTTCTTTTGTAAATTCCCCAATCTTGGGTATGTCTTTATCAGCAGCATGAAAATGGACTTATATATATAAACTAAATAATTAACTATGTGATATATACAGTATAAGACACAACAAATTTCTGAGAGTCATTATCACACATATTGGGATAACAGTTGAATTAAATTAGAAACTAAAAATAATGAGGAGATTTTCAAACTTTTTTAAAATTCAGTTTCATTTTATGGATTCAAATTTTTTTTAAAGTAATGTTTAGATAAATACAATTTTATGATTGTTGAATGTTCTTGATATTATTCCATTCCTTTCTGTTGAACATTTTAGTGGAGATCCCAGGCAATGATATACATATATAAATAATTATAATAATGAAATGTGTTTAAGTTGTAAACTGAGCCATAGAAAATCCTAGAATCCTAGAAGATATATAAATTTCCACAGAAAATCCAAAAAAAGCAACATATTGAAATTAATAATTTATCCAAATGATTAGTAAGTTACATTATGTAAAATTAGATGTTTTAAATCAGCAATATTAGAATTAAAAGTGAAAGAGACAGGCCAGGTGCAGTGGCTTATGCCTGTAATTCCAGCACTTTGGGAAGATGAGGCAGGCAGATCACAAGGTTAAGAGTTTGAGACCAGCCTGGCCAACGTGGTGAAACCCCGTCTCTACTAAAGATACAAAAAATTAGCTGGGCATGGTGGCACCCATCTGTAATCCCAGCTACTTGGAAGGCTGAGACAGGAGAATCACTTGAACTTGGGGGATGAAAGTTGCAGCAGGCTGAGATGGCGCCATTGCACTCCAGCCTGATCAACAGGGTGAGACTCCATTTCAAAAAAAAAAAAAGAAAGAAAAAGAAAAAGACATTAAATAGGCATATCCCATTCAATGTTATAACAAAATGTATGTATAAATAAATTAAGACTAAATTAAGATGTTTAATTAAGTATTATAATACATTATAGAAGACTATATAATTACTGAACAACATGGTGAGCTGTATCTTGTTTAATCATGGAAAGTAATATGGTTTGGTTTTTGTCTCCCAAATCTCATCTCAAATTCTAATCCCCACATTTCAAGGGAGGGACCTGGTGGGAGGTGACTGGATCATAATGGTGCTTTTCCTCATCTCTGTGATAGTGAATGAGTTCTCATGAGATCTAATGGTTTTATGAATATTTGGCAGTTCCTCCTTCGCTCTCTTTCTCGCCTGCCTCCATGTAACATTTACCTGCTTCCCCTTCTGCCATAATTGTAAGTTTTCTAAAGCCTCTCCAGCCATGAGGAACTGTGAGTCAATTAAAACGTTTTTCTTTATAAATTACTCAGTCTCAAAGAGGTTTGATTCATTTTAAGGAATTAACTCTCATGATTTTGGGGACTGTTAAGTTAAAAATTTGTAGAGCAGGCCAGCAGGCTGGGAACTCAGGCAGGAGTTAATGTAGATATCGTGAACATAATTTTCTCTTCCCTTGCAAAAATCTAGGTTTTTCCTCTTAAAGTCTTTAACTAATTGGATAAGGCCCAATCATATTATCCAAAGTAACCTTTACTTAAAATCAACTGATTGTAGGTGTTAATCACAGCAACAAAATATGTTCACATCAATGTCAAGATTAGTATTGGATTAAATTACTGGGTAATATAACCTAAGTTGACACATAAAACATCACACCTAAGTGATACTGAATACATAGTTCAAAAAAAACCAGATATCCTTCATATACCAATTAATATATTCTATCTACTTCTCTAAGTAATTTACATACTTTAAACATTCAATTATCACAACAATCCTATGAGGTGATTTCAATATCAATTTTACTGCTAAAAATGAGATTTAAAGAAATTAAGTAATATAGTCATGATGGCTCAGGTAATAAGCAGCAGGTGTAAGATTTAAATTTATGGTATAGCTTAAAAAGCAAGCTTTTTTCACGTTAAATCTGCTCTGTAAACATGAGCATGTGCGAGCATGCATGCACACACACACATACACACACCTCACATTAGGAAAAATCTACTGGAATTCTGGTTAATTATGATTGTCTTTTACCAACAGTCCTTTTCCATCCGGAATCTATTCATCATAGGACATTTATTGCATAATACACTGGCACATAACAATCACACCATAAAATGTGTCCAATAAATGGTTTTATAAATAAAAGAATGGATGAAAAATGAATGCCATGCTCATGGATTGTGTTATTACCTCAGTGAAAGATGACAGTTGTTTGGGATGGACAGTCTTCCTTTTCAGGGATGAAGGGAAATATTTTTCATTTTTAAGACAAAATGGAATATCATCAGTTTGTGATCTAACTGTCCAAATGCACTATAAAATTTAAGGAAATATGTTAAATCTTTATACCAATATGCTGTTTTACTAGACTATTAATATATGACTTATTTGTGTAGTAGAAGATCTCCATAAAATTATATTTATTTCCACTTAAGTTATTTTAATAAGAAAAAGCACATTTCACTTCATGCTTTTAGACCAAGCTATTACAATAAATATATGACTGGTTGATAAACAAGCATAAATAACTATTACTCAAAAGATGATGCTGATCAGCAAGTTCCTTGGCTTGTGGGGCAGTGGGCTGGAGTAAAAGGTTTGAAAGTACAGCATGGAATGGGAATGAATTAACAAGAAAAATGAGATGTGTTAAAGACTAACGTAACAATAATGTTAATTTTTTAAAGAGGTACCTCATTTGGTGTAGCCCTGTGTATAAATTTTATAAGCATTGTAGGGCAGTTCTAACATAATACTCAGCTATCAAGCCCAAATAAGGACCTTAATAATATATAATAATTTATATAAAGAGAGATCCAGGGTCCTTGTATAAGTGGAATTTCTTTTCTTGCACCAAGCTGGGATGACTACTTCTTCACAGTCGCTTTTGTACATTGGTTGTGAGTTTCAAAGTAAAGGTTATCAGTTTGACTTTTGTCCTGGTGTTAGCCTCTGTTACTGGTGATTGATGGCAGGCTTGGAATCTAGTTATAGCATACACATGCACACACAGACTCACACACACACCCCCCTCAATATGCGTATGTTGAATCACAAAAATAATTTGTTTTATTGAAAAATACCTGCAATATTATATACATCTATATTTCTCATTTTCTCTTTTCAAATTCTAGTTAAACTGTCTTACTTTTGACTCATAAGAATAAAAATTCAGGAGCATATACACCACCTCATATGGAGACAAATTTTCTGATAGGGTAGGTTCAGATATGCAGATATAAGATTGATGCCCAGCCTGGAGCTCTTGTACAATGGCTATAATAGTACACTCTGTCCTTTTAATAGTTCCTGCAGCTGTTGCTTCTAGGCCTTATATGCTACTGATTTTGTAAATAGTATAATCGTTTCTTTAAAAAGAATGTCTAGTTGATTTGGGAAAGTTCCGATAGAAAATTTCTAAATTTTCACATCTGGAGCCAAAATTCTAGGTTGAGTTATAAAAATTCACTATGCTGAAGATCATGATCTCCTTTCAGTTTGTTTTAGAAAGTGCAGCTGTGATTCTTGCTTGCATTTGTTTTTGTACCTAAATATGATTAGTCAGGTAAACACTCTTGATGATAACTCTCTGAATATTTAAATTTTATATGCAATGGGTTCTTGGAGCGGACAGCATCACTAGATGAGGAAAAACACTTTGAATGCATTATTTAAGTTTAAAAAAAGTGCTCAATGTGGTCTGGAATTTCTTCCAAATCACAGCACTTTCTGGTGATTGTCTAATCCGAGTTTAGCTTCATGATGACTTCTCTTTTTCTTTGATAAATAATCCAAAGGAGTGGATTCCCTGATGCCTTTTCTTATTCATTCTCTGAAAATAAGTGCGGATGAAAATAAGTAAAATTTATGATAGGCATTATTGGTTCTCAACCATCTATTTAATCTGATGAGAAGATAGCAAGCTGGGTGAGTTTTGACCAGCATAGGGCAGCGAGTTAATGCCTGGAAGAACAATTAGGAATATGTAAGAATCCTCTCCTAGCCATTGGAACCATAGGATACACTGATATAAAGCCCTCGTCCATGTTTACTGAAAGATTAAATGAAAAAAGAATCTGCTAACTCTTTATTTCTGCTAAAAAATCTAATCAACTCCCTCACTTCAGCCAGCCTTATTTTTTTTTTTTTAATGATGAAATTATTTGTGGAATACTTTACAAGTACATGGATAAGATAACTGATTAGGGCAGTTGTAGTGCATTGGCTTTTTCTCATAGCAAAATTTGGAGGGGAAAACATTTCTTCATATCTAATTTTTTTTGAATTCAATAGAAATAGATATAGTTGTATTACCTAGAATTCTCACATAAAATACTATGAAGGCCCTTAAAGTGAAAAGAATTAATTATTTAAAATCAAAGATCTCTGTTACCTAAATGATGCAGACATTCTCATGCCTAATGTTTGAATAGATTTCATCTAAAAGAACACCGAATTCTGTTAAGAAAATTGAGATACAGGGTTTGGTATGCAGTTGAGGTTGGGGCTGCTGTTAATATTTAACTTTGTATTTATTAGCATTGTGGTCATATAACACCACAAGTATGTCTTATTTAACATTTGATTTGAAGAGGCACAATATTTTAAAAATCATAAAACTTAAGGAAACCTTAGTTGATCTAGTACAAATGCATCTGAACATTCAGGTTTGACATTTAAGTTCTGAATTTTGATAGTTTACCTAAGGAGAGAAAGATGCCTTAATCTAGTGTTATTTTATGATTTAGACAGCAAAGTATTTGTTATTTTTCCTTTGTAGTCCATTCATCTTTGATATTTCTTTCCTTTTGCTCAAGTAACAACAGCAACAACAATAAAAAACAAACATAAAAAGCATTAGTACCTATTTGAAAGGACAAGTTGTATTTTAGTATGTTTATTTTTGTTATTAAATTTGAACTTCAGAAACAGGTAACTTTTTTAAGTTAATATAATTAAAATCCAGTTATACCCCATGGAAGTAAAAGAAATAAAAAGACATTTAAATTTTGTGTAGTAACAGGATTTGTGGAAGATTAATAATTGTGATTTACATGCACATTTTACTTTGAAATATAAATCAATGAGTTATTAATGTCATTTAAATGAAAAGTAACATGATCTTAAATAACATCCTGGTAAATTTTCATGAGTCACTTTACAGACTGATTTTTACATTGGTCACAAAATTGTAATTTCCACCAATAAAGATTTAAAATAGAATATTATCAAACAGGCAGTGAAGTTGTTTTTCATAGAAATGTTAGAATTTATATTAAAAATGGTTTTATACTTGAATACTATCAAAGAAGTCATTCATTTTCCTCTTCAATAATGTTTTCATCAATGATTTTGGAGCCATCTTTTGAAGTTAAAGTTCAAAACATCTATATTCCATTTTTGAAATGTTTATATATATTACAAAACATATTTTGTTTTTTGATTAACTGGGTCTAAATTTTATTTATTGTGTTTGCTTCTCAGTCACTTTTTAAATTATCAGACTTTGAGTTCCTTTTCAATGAAAAGAAGAAGATGTGAAATTACTACATGTTGTCAAAAGAAAGCATTTATTTATTAAATATTTATTGAACATCTGCTTCTTTCTGCCACTGTTGTATCATTGGGAATACAACAGTAAACAAAATAGAAAAAAATTTCAGGCATCAGGGGAACTAAAATTCTAAAATAGTAGAGCAAGGCAGTCAATTTCCAAAAATAGGTAAAGTAAATAAAAATTAGACAATAATAATGGTTGGATAAAGCGATAGAAAATTTCAAGATGGGAGTTTATGATTTTCAATGGAGTGATCAGGGAAGACATTCCTGAAGAGGTAACATTTTAACAAATATCTGAAGTGAGATAATAAGTGAGCCATGCAGACAACTGGACCTGAGAATTTTGAGAGCAATTGGCAAATGTAAAGACCCTAAGGCAGGAGCAAGCCTTCTGTGTTTCAGGAAGAATACAGAAAAGTCTATGTTCCTGATGCATTTGTATTTTTTCATAGAAATTTGAAAGTTTAGTTTCTAAACTCTTATTTAAATTGGTATTTGCAAAAAACATATCAACAAAATAAGGAGAATGTATGTATATAATCTCAAAGAAAATACAATGATATTCATAGCATATGTTGCTTAAACAGAAAAATAATATCTAGCAAAAAGGGAGGTTAGAGTTACATGCTACTCAATATTGGTCAGTCTGCTTCTGAAGTATTTTGTGACATTTTAGGTATTTTGTTTTCAAAAGGCTACAAATTACTAGAAACCTAACCCAGAGGAAGAGATTATATGCTAAGGTAACATAAGACCACATCATATAAGGAACAATGGGAGGACCCAGGATGTTGGGTCTGCAGTTTAAAAGTCTTCCAAGGAGGAAAGTGAACAGAGAAAAAATGATAACTCTCAACTATTGAATATTTATTTTCACCCAATTAATTTTTTTATTGAATGGCTAGAAAAGAGTGATAAATTTGTTACTGAATACCACTAAAAGGATTGTTTGGAAACATTTAATGAGTAAGTATAGTGTATAATTCCTTTTATTAAGCTATACATGTTTTTTTTTTAATGTATTATTTCTGGGAATGAATACCAGAAAGACTGAATATCAGAAAGAGTTTGAGATCTTAGATACATCTCGTTTGTGCTTAGCTAATGGATAATTATATACTTCATGATATAGTTATAAAAATAATGTATAAGGACAATCTAGTATAATTTTGGAAATATTAGGTACTTAGTGTCTGTTGAAGGGAAGTAGTGAGGAAAGGAAAGGAGAAATGCAAGGGAGAAAAAAAACTATCGAATATTTTATCAGCAATAACCATGAGATTTTAAGTCTGGAAATTATTCTTGAGCTATGTAACTCAACTCCTTACATATGTGTTGCTCTTATGTAGCTCAAATTATAATTTGACAGGTCACCCAAGAGTAGTTACTCTATCAATATGTTTTTAGAACTCTTAATAAAGTACTGTTTTGAAATCTCAGTTAGCTAATGCAATTACCTAGTGAAATTATAATTATTTCAGAGTTCTAACAATGAAAGCCATCTGAAGTTGGATTGTACTAACCTCAGAAGGAATAGAAAATATTATTACTTTAGTAATAATGTACTAAATAGTGACCCAGTGACAGACTGGGTCACTATTTGTTGATTCATAATCCTAAAGTCCACATACTAATGCTAGTGATTTGTGATTTTAAGTTGTATATGTGTAAAAAGAATCAGAATCCTTTATGGTCTTCTTTCTGGTATACATAGAGATAATCTTCTTTTTAATTCCATATGGGTTTTTGAATCAATTTTGGTTCATTTTCATATATTGCACTCTTCGTTGTTAGGCCTATTTTCCCAAATCAAAATTGATAGGTTAGTCACACACAAAAAAGATCAAAGCTAGACTTTTTGATATATATTTATTATTTTTGAATTGCATTAGAAACTAAACATATCTCCTATGAATATGCACCTTAACATCTAATGATAGCTACTCTATAAAAGGTTTATTTTTTATACCACCTAGAATATTTGATTTAACCAAAAGTTACTGCAAAATCTATTCCTTGAGTCTCTCTTTTCACATGTTGAGTTGTTTGGTGACACAGGTGGATGCTCAGCCTTTTGAAAGACAAAACACTTCTCACTAAAATATTGGAATATATTTTCCAGCCCACCTTTTATAAATTGAGCCCTTCTTTTTTATTATGTTAACTTGATTCTCTCTGTTTCTAAGTGAACCACAGCAGGAATTCTTACCTGCTGCTTAGATTCGCCCCAGAGAATAGAATCTTCAAAGATGTGTACTTTTAGGTCTAACATAAAAGGGAGACATAGGCACATATTTTATAAATGGTATTCAACCTACGCATGACAGATCAGAGCTTGATAGACACCTCATTAGAAATATCTCTGCTGCTCAGTTTTCTCAAAATATAGATTTCATTAAATGTTTTGTGTTTGCTCTAATTTTCCTGTGATTGCCCAATTATCAAATATATATATTTTTTTACTTAGAAGTATGTTCTTGTGTCTTTTCCATGTCTGAGAATATAGTCATTCCAATTAAAATGAAATCATATTCATATTCATGTGAATGAATGCATTTATTTATTGAATATATAGGTTCAGGGCCTCTACCTGCTGCTTTAGTTCAGAGATCTCTCATTAAGCTTATTTTTTTTTCCTGTCCTCACTATGTGAGTCTAGATAAAAAGCCCTGTCCTTTTCTTTCTTACAGAACAACTAGGAAAAGCATTCTTTTGTTTGTCTACAAAGATTCACTGAATTATTAAAGAGAAAAGCATTTTTGCCACAACAGTGAAGATGCTGTGTTAATTTCTAGATATCCCTCTCTGAAAGCTGTTTAGCCATTTAAGCTGCTGGGATTCCAGCTTCCCACCATGTTGTTTGCTCTCCTCATTCCCAACTCTTCTTGTTCTCCAGCATCTACCTGTGTTACTTCTCTCTGAAATCCTTGTCCATTCATAAAGAGATGGCATTTAGGCATCTCTCTCTCTCTTTCTTTTTCTCTTAATTCTTAGTGTTCCATAGCATGCAGTTCCCATCTCTCTTCCAACAGAATCTTTTAGTTGACCAATTGCCTAGATTTAGTCTATCTAGGGTCTAGTGTTTTGTTTGTTTCATTTTAAATTATTATAAGTCATGTGGTAACAAATATCTTTGTGCTATAGTTACTTTGATAAATTTTTTTATTATACTTTAAGTTCTAAGGTACATGTGCGCAACGTGCAGGTTTGTACACATGTATGCATGTGTTATGATGATGTGCTGCCATGTTGGAGTCCCATTAACTCGTCATTTACATTAAGTATATCTCCTAATGCTATCCCTCCCCCCTCCTCCCACCTCATGACAGGCTCCAGTGTGTGATGTTCCCCTTCCTGTGTCCAAGTATTCTCATTGTTCAATTCCCACCTATGAGTGAGAACATGTGGTGTTTGGTTTTCTGTCCTTGCGATAGTTTGCTCGGAGTGATGGTTTCCAGCTTCATCCATGTCCCTACAAAAGACATGAACTCATCCTTTTTTATGCCTGAATAGTATTCCATGGTATATATATGCCACATTTTCTTAATCCAGCCTATCATTGATGTACATTTGGGTTGGTTCTAAGTCTTTGCTATTGTGAATAGTGCCACAATAAACACATGTGTCTTTATAGCAGAGTGATTTATAATCCTTTGGGTTTATACCCAATAATAGGATGGTCAGGTCAAATGGTATTTCTAGTTGTAGATCCTTGAGGAATTGCCACACATTCTTCCAGAATTGTTGAACTAGTTTATAGTCCCACCAACAGTGTAAAAGTGTTCCTATTTCTCCACATCGTCTACAGCACGTGTTGTTTCCTGATGTTTTAATGATCGCCATTCTAACTGGTGTGAGATGGTATCTCACTGTGGTTTTGATTCGCATTTCTCTGATGACCAGTGATGACGAGCACTTTTTTATGTGTCTGTTGGCTGCATAAATGTCTTCTTTTGAGAAGTGTCTGTTCATATCCTTTGCCCAGTTTTTGATGGAGTTGTTTGATTTTTTCTTGTAAATTTGTTTAAGTTCCTTGTAGATTCTGGATATTAGCCCTTTGTCAGATGGGGGATAGATTGCAAAAATTTTTCCCAATCTGTGGGTTGCCTGTTCATACTGATAGTAGTTTGTTTTGCTGTGCAGAAGCTCTTTAGTTTAATTAGATCCAATTTGTCAATTTTGGCCTTTGTTTCCATTGCTTTTGGTCTTTTAGTCATGAAGTCCTTGCACATGCCTATGTCCTGAATGTTATTGCCTAGGTTTTCTTCTAGGATTTTTATGGTTTTAGGTCTAACATTTAAGTCTCTAATCCATCTTGAATTAATTTTTGCATAAGGTGTAAGGAAGGGATCCAGTTTCAGCTTTCTACATATGGCTAGCCAGTTTGCCCAGCACCATTTATTAAATAGGGAATCCTTTCCCCATTTCTTGTTTTTGTCAGGTTTGTCAAAGATCAGATGGTTGTAGATGTGTGGTATTATTTCTGAGGCCTCTGTTCTCTTCCACTGGTCTATATCTCTGTTTTGGTACCAGTACCATGCTGTTTCAGTTACTGTAGCCTTGTAGTATAGTTTGAAGTCGGGTAGCATGATGCCTCCAGCTTTGTTCTTTTTGCTTAGGATTGTCTTGGCAATGCAGGCTCTCTTTTGGTTCCATATGAACTTTAAAGTAGTTTTTCCCAATTCTGTGAAGAAAGTCATTGGTAGCTTGATGGGGATAGCATTGAATCTATAAATTACCTTGGACAACATGGCTATTTTCAAAATATTGATTCTTCCTGTCCATGAGCATGGAATGTTCTTCCATTTGTTTGTGTCCTCTTTTATTTGTGCATAAGTTTTTATGTGAACATTTTTATTTCTTTGTTATAAATTCCCAGAGGTGCAATTCTGAGTTTTATGGTAGGTACATTTTACTTCTTGTTGTTTTGTTATTGTTATTGCTGTTGCTGTTTTGTTTTTAAAGAAACTACAAAACCATTTTTCGGAGTGGGTTGTGCCATTTTGCATTTCCACTGGCAATATATGAGTAAGCTAGTTTCCCTGCATCCTCAACCATATTTGGTGTTGTCACTGTGTTTTATTTTAGCTATTCTGATAGGTGTGGTGATATCTCATTGTGCTTTAAATCAGCATTTCCCTAATGGCTAATGACATTGAACATCTTTTCATGTGCTTATTTGCCATCTGTGTATTCTCTTGTGAAATGGCTCTTCATGTCTTCTCCTGTTTTCTCATTAGATTGTTTGCTCTTTTACAGTTGAGTTTTGAGAGCTTTTTAAATATATTCTAGATATAGTGCTTTTTTGGATATGTGGTTTGGAGCTTATTTCATCATCCTCTGAACAGGGTCTTCTGCAGATAATGAAAAAAAATTGATGAAGCCCAATTTATGATTTTTTGCTTTGTATGGATTTTGTTTTAGATATCAAGGCCAAAAATTATTTGTATTCCTCTATGTCCTGAATAATTTTAAAAGTTTTATAGTTTTACATTTACATTTAGAATTCATGATTCATTTTGAATTAAATTTTGCATAATCTCTGAAATTTAGTTCAAGATTCATTTTCTCCCTCATGGATGTCTAATTACTCCATCACTTGCTGAAAAGGCAGTCACTCCACTGAATTTCTTTGCACTTCATCAAAGGTCAGTTGGGCATATTCTTGTGCTTTTTAGATTTCTCTATTTTGTTTCATTAATGTATATGTATATCTCCCTACCAATAGCCAACAGTCTTAGTTACTACAGCTATCTAATAGGTCTTGAAATCAGGTAGACTGATTTCTCCACCATTTTTCATGAAAATGTTCTTAGGTACTCTAGTTCTTTATTCTTTTTTCATGTAAATATTAGTCTTTCTGTAACTGTGAAAGTCATTGTAACTGATGAGAATTACATTAAATTTATATATCAGTTGAGAAACAAATAACATCTTTTCTATGACTCTTTCAACTCAATAATACAGTATCATCTCCCCAGTTTTTACATATTCTTGAATTTCTTCTGTCTATGGTAGATAGTTTTCTGCGTAGAGGTTCTGTACATGTTTTGTTACATTTACACCTCTAAATATTTTCTTTTTTGAAAAAAACTTACACTGTAATGCATTTTAAATTGTGGTGTCTGTGTGTCATTGCTAGAATACAGAAATAAAATTGATTATTATGTTTATCTTATGTCCTGTGATCCTGCATATAGAAAAGTTTTATTTTTCATTTTTTGATCTGCATGTGTTCTATTTCCACTTTTTTTCCTTATTGCACTACTGAGACCTTCCAGCCTTGCACTGAGTAAGAGTAGGGAAAGCAAACACTCTTGCCTCATTCCCAATCTTAGGTATAAAGAATTTAGTCTTTCCCTATGAAGTATAAAATTAGCTGTAGGTTTTTTGTAGATGCTCTTCATCAAGTAGAGGAATTGCTCCTCTAATCCTTTTTATTATTTTTTGAGAATTATTCTTACCCATAAATGTTGAATACTGTTAAATGCTTTCTCTGCAACAGTGAATGTAATCATGTGATATTTATTCTTTTTTTTTTTTTTTTTTTTTTGAGATGGAGTCTTGCTCTGTCACCCAGGCTGGAGTGCAGTGGCCGGATCTCAGCTCACTGCAAGCTCCGCCTCCCGGGTTCACGCCATTCTCCTGCCTCAGCCTTGGTTAATTGCACTGACTGATTTTGAAATATTGAAACAGCCTTCATCCCTGGAATAAATTTCACTTGGTGATGGTGTATAATTCACTTTTTTATATAAATTATTTCTATTGATTATTATAATATTTAGTTACATATTTTTACACCTATATTCATGAGGGATATATAGGGATATGAGAGATACTGATGTGTAGTTTTCTTTATTCTGTATTTCTGATTTTGGAACCAGGGTAATATTCACTGCATTAAAAAAAAGTGGCAAGTGATGACTCCTTTTCTATTTAAAAAGTGATTGCATACAATTGGTGTTATCCTTTTGATGTCTGCGGGGTCTGTAGTTATATGCTCTATTTCATTCCTGATACTGATAATGTTTGTCTTTACTCTCTTTTTGTCAGTCTTGCTACAGATTTTTCCATTTTATTCTTTTAAAAATACCAGGTCTATTTTATTGATTTTTTTCTATAACGTTTTCTCTTTTCAAGTTCATTGGTTTCTGCCCTTATCTTTTTTCTTCCTTATGCTTGCTTTAAATTTATTTTGCTGTTTTTCCTTCTACTACCTTGAAGTGGAAGCGAATTTGTTGATTTAAGACTCTTCTTCTTTTCTACTGTATATATTTAGTCCTACGAATATCTCTTCAGTATTGCTTTAGTTGTGTTCCATAATGTTTGATGTCTTTTACTTTCATTTATATTCAGCATAAGGTATGTTTTGATTCCCCTAGAGAGTACTTCTTTAACCCATGAATTATTCAGAAATGTATTTAGCTACTATATGTTTGGAGAATTTCTTATGTTCTGTTATTGATTTATCTTGATTCCATTGTGATTGGAACATATTTTGTGTGATTTTAATTCTTAGTTTTATGGCCCAGAAAATGACCTATCTTGGGTGACATTTTGTGGGCACTGTAAATAAATGTGTATCCTGCTTTGGTTGGGAAGGGTATTTCTATGAATGTCAGTTAAATCTTCCCTATTTAACAATGTTGCCTAGTTCATCTATATCTCTACTGATTTTCTGTCATGTAATTCTTATATTAGTTGTGAAAGAGGAGTTTTAAAGTCTCCTACTATAACTTTACATTTGTTTATTTCTGTTTGCAGTTCTATAAATTTTTGCTTCACCTATTTTGCAGCTGTTTTTTAGTGCATATGCATTTAGGATTGTTGTCTTCTGTGGAAGCTGGCAATTTTAATATTGTTTAATGAACTCCCTGTTTCTGGTAATATTCTCTCCTCTGAAATCTATTTTATTTTATATTAATATATTAATTGATATATGAATTAATTCTGTTCCCTTTTCACAAATATTTGCATAATGTATCTTTTCCATCCTTTTATTTTGGATTTTTCTTTTTCTTTTTAAGTGTTTATGGATTTAGGGGTATAAATGCAGTTGTGTTATATGGATATATTGAGTAGTGGTGAACTCTGGGCTTTTAGTTTACCTATCACCTGAATAGTGTACATTGTACCCAATAGGTAGTATTTCATCTCTGGCTCTCCTCCCACCTTCCCATCTTTTGAACTCTGTAGTATCTAATGTTCCACTCTGAATGTTCATATGTACCCACTGTTTAGCTCCTACTAATTAGTGAGAACATGTGGCTTTCAACTTTGTTTCTGAGTCATTTTATTAAGGTTAATAGCCTCCAGTTCCATTGATGTTGCTGCAGAATACATGGTTTTATTATTTTCTAATAGTTGAATAAAATTCCATTTGGATGTATCTATATAAACTGCATTTTAAATCCTATCATCCCTTGTTTGACACTTAGATTGATTCTATGACTTTGCTATTGTGAATATTGCTGTGATAAACATATAAGTGCAGGTGTCTCTTTGATAACATGATTTCTTTTCTTTTAGTGAATATCTAGTTCTATTTTAACTCTTTGAGAAATCTCTGTATGATTTTCCATAGAGGTTATACTAAGATATATTTCTACCAACATTTGTACACGTGTTCCCTTTTCTCTGCAGTCTCATTAACATCTGGTGTTTTTGACTTTTTAATAGCCATTTGAACTGGCATAAGATGGTGTCACATTGTGGTTTTAATTTGCATTTTTCTGATGATTATTAATATTAAGAATATTTTAGATGTTTGTTGGGCACTTACATGTCTTCTTTCAAAAATGTTTGTTAATGTTCTTTGCCTACTTTTTAATAGGGTTGTTTGTTTTTCTCTTGTTGAGTTGTTTGACTTTCTTGTAGGTTTTGTATGTTAACTCTTTGCCAGATGCATAGTTTGCAAGTATTTTAACCCATGCTGTAGGTTGTTTGATTACACAGTTGACTGTCTCTTTTGCTAGGTTTTCTTCTAGGGTTTGTTTGTTTGTTTGTTTGTGATGAAGTCTCCCTCTGTCACCAGACTGGAATGCTGTGACACTATCTAGACTCACTGCAACCTCCGCCTCCTGGGTTCAAGTGATTCTCCTGCCTCAGCCTATTGAGTAGCTGGGACTACAGGTGTGCACCACCAAGCTCAGATAATTTTTGTATTTTAAGTAGAGACAGCATTTCACCATGTTGGTCAGGATGGTCTCGATCTCTTTACCTTGTGATCTGCTCACCTCGGCCTCCCAAAGTGCTGGAATTACAGGCATGAGCCACCATGCCCTGCCTCTTCTAGGGTTTTTATAGGTTCAGGTCTTATGTTTAAGTATTTACTCCATCTTGAGTTTAATTTTTGTATATGGTAAGATATAGGAGTCCAGTTTCATTCTTCTGCATGTGACTTTCCAACTTTTCCAACACCATTTACTTAATAGGGCATCTTTTTCCCAATGTATATTTCTGTTTACTTTGTCAAAGATCACTTAGTTATCCACATTGGACTTTATTTCTGTTTTTTATTTTGTTTTTGTTTTGAAAAATAGTCTCTCACTGTGGCCCAGGCTGGAGTGCAATGGAGCAATCTCTGCTCACTGAAATCTCCACCTCTCAGATTCACACGATTCTCCTGCCCCAGCCTCCCGAGTAGCTTGGGATTACAGGTGCACAACACCACACTCAACTAATTTTTGTATTGTTAACAGAGACGGGGTTTCACTGTGTTGGCCAGATTGGTCTCAAACTCCTGACCTTGTGATCCATCCTCCTTCGCCTTCCAAAGTGCTGGGATTATAGGCTTGAGCCACCATGCCTGGCCTATCTCTGGGTTCTTTATTCTGTTCCATTGATCTATATGTCTGTTTTTTTATGCCAGTACTTTGCTGTTTTGGTTGCTGTAGCCTTGCAGTATAATTTGAAGGCAGGTAATGCAATACCTTCAGCTTTATTCTCTTTGCTTAATATTGCTTCAGCTATATGGGCTCTTTTTAGGCTCCATATGAATTTTGGGATTTTTAAATAAATTATATGAAGAATGGCATTTGCAATTTGATGGAAATTGTACTGAATCTGTAGATTGCTTTGGGAAGTATGGTCATTTTAACAATACTGATTCTTCTGATCCATGATCATAGGAATATTTTTCCACATGTGTCATCTATTATTTATTTAATCAGTGTTTTGTACTTCTTCTTTAAGAGATATTTCACCTCATTAGTGAAGGGTATTCCTAGGTGTTTGTTTGTTTGTTTGCTTTTTGCTATTGCAAATAAGAATGAGTTTTTGATTTGGTTCTCAACTTGTTTTTTATTGGTGTATAGAAATAATACTGATTTTTTTCTCACTGATTTTGTATCCTGAAGTTTTACTGAAGTCCTAGAGTAATGAGGATAAAAATAAAAGGCATCTAAATTGGAAATAGAAAGCCAAATTTTCTCGGTTTACTGATGATATGATCTTATACCTAGAAATCCTTAAAGACTGATCCTTTTAAGTCTATTTACATTTTAATATTTGAAGTGACTTTATTATAAACATACGGGTGGGTCACATTTTTCTCATATGATGTGCCAATCTCTGTCCTTATGTTAGTCGCTTAAGGCCATTTACATTTGATGTGATATTTGATAGGATGGGGTCTGAGTCTAACATTTTTGGTTTCTTTCTGTTTGTTCTCTCTGATTTTTTGTGTTTATGCGTCTTTGTTTTCTTTTTCTGCCTTCTTGTATTGTGTAAAGATTTTTAAAAATGTATACATAGTTGTTTTCCTTTATTTATTTTATATGTTTCTTAGCGGTTTTCCTATGTATTACGTTGTATATATGCATAACTTATGTCAGCCTATTGGTGGTGTAATTTCACTGCTTCAAGTGAAGTGTATAAATCTATCTTCCTCTATATTATTTTATACTTAATAATTTTAATATATTTGTATTAAATATTTTATCTATATATGTATCATTCAGTATTCTGCAGAGATTTGGAGCCTCCTAAGGTGTATAAACCAGATTGGCAGGCTGTAAACTTCAGTTAGAGTTTATATTGTAGGCTTGAGTCTGAAATTTGTAGGGCAGACTAGCATATTGTAAACTCAGTTAAGATTTTCATGTTTCAATCCTTTTTTTTTTATTTTTTTATTTTTTTATTTTTATTTTTTTTGAGGCAGAGTCTCGCTCTGTTGCCCGGACTGGAGTGCAGTGGCCAGATCTCAGCTCACTGCAAGCTCCGCCTCCTGGGTTTACGCCATTCTCCTGCCTCAGCCTCCCAAGTAGCTGGGACTACAGGCGCCCGCCACCTCGCCCGGCTAGTTTTTGTATTTTTAGTAGAGACGGGGTTTCACCGTGTTAGCCAGGATGGTCTCGATCTCCTGACCTCGTGATCCGCCTGTCTCGGCCTCCCAAAGTGCTGGGATTACAGACTTGAGCCACCGCGCCCGGCCTCATGTTTCAATCTTAAAGCAGGATTCTTTCTTTTCTAGGAAATCTCAACTTTTGTCTAAAGATTTTGAACTGATTGAATGAGGTCCACCCACATTATCAAGAGGAATTTCTTTTACTTACAGTCAACTGATTGTACATATTAATAATATCTACAAAATACCTTCAAAGTGACATCTATATTAATGTTTGACCAAAGAACTGGGTCCAAAGCCTAGGCAGGTTGACACATAAAATTAACATCAGAACATACATTTAGAAAACATCAGACAGTATTTTAATTTTTTTTCTTCCTAAGTCAAACATAATTTAGAAAGAGGAGAGAGAAATTTTCTTTAGAAACAAGAGAGAAATAATGGATTAAATCTAACTATTTTTTACTATTATTTTGTTATTTTTTTTTTCCGTGGTGTTTCTGTTTCAAGATTCCTTCTTTTATCCTTCCCTTTCTATTTGGAGACCTTTCTTTAGCTCTTTTAGGATAGTTATATGGACAACAATGTTTCTTAGTTTTCATTCATCTGAGAATGTCTTAATTTCTCCATTTTTCTCAGCAAATATTTGCATTAGAGATAGCATTCTGAGTTGACAATTCCTTTTTGTTCAGCACTGGAAAAATACTGTAACACTTCCTTCTGGCCCCAATAGTTTCTGGTAAGAAACTTGTTGTCATTCAAATAGCTTTACCCTGTAGGTAAAGTGTCATTCCTCTCTTGCTGCTTTCAGGACTTTCCTTTGTTTGTAGTTTTCTGGAGGTTGATTATGATGAAGTGTGAGTTTCTTTGGGGTTATCATGTTTGGGGTTCACTCAGTTTCTTGATTCCATTGTCGTGTCTTTTGTCAGTTTTGGAAAGTTTTACCTATTCTGTTTTCAAATGCTCTTTAGCCTTGCCTGCTTTCTCTTTCCTTTCATGCATGTTATGATGTGAGTGGTAGATATTAGGTACTTTTTAATAATCTCACAGTTCTTGAGGCTCTGTTTATTACTAGCCCTTTCCCAGTCCATTTCTCTGTTTTTCAGATTAGTTTCTAGTCTATCTTTAAGTTCGCTAATTATTTCCTCTGTGTTTTCCATTCTGCTTTTTGAGTCCATCCATTGAGTTTTCAACATTCCAGTTACCTTATATATGTAGTTAAAAGTGTACATTTATTTCTTCTTTAAATGTTTTATGTATTTTCTGAGACTTGTGGTCTTATTTTTGAAAGTTTCTGTTTTTTCAAGAATGTCTGTAGCTGCACATTGTGATTTTTTTTGATGATGTTTGCTTTGAAATCTTTGTCAAATATTGTCAGATATTGTAACATATCCGTCATTAATGAGTTGGCATCCATTGAGTTTTTTTCATTCAATTTGAGATCACACTGGTTATTGGTATAATAAATAATTTTCATTACAAACTTATACATTTTGGTTATTATGTTATGAACCTCTCAATCAAATTAAAATTTTTTATCACTGCCTATCTCTGACACTGCTGTAACAGGAGAAGGGTGTTATTGCCTCTTCTCTGCCAGATAGAAGCTGATGTCCAGTTTTCTCACTTTTCCTTCATTAACACATCAGAAGCAGGATTTAGATGCTATCGAATGGGGATGGTAGTATCTACTTCTCAGTAGTCTTTCACAGATACCTTCCTGTTGAGAGCGGTAGTAGATCCTTGTTAAACTCCTCACGTGAGTATCACTGGCATTAGAGTGGTGGGGCTGGCCTCATTACTAATGGGTATTGGTAAAATTCTCACTCTCAACTAGGCCTCCTCCGACATCATCCCAATAGAAAAGGGGAGGGACAGATTTCCTACATAGTACCCAGTGACTTTGAGGGGAGAGTGGTAACTTATTACCCATGCAAAGGTGGAAGTCCTTGATTCTTATTTAGCCTTTTAAAAAAAAATGCCCTACCTAATGACAGTCTGTTGGTGATGGAAGTCTATGCTATCCACTTGCCTTTGATAGTACGGGTAGGAGTGGGGCATGGTTTTTTTGTGTGTGGTATTTGGTTAGAGTAATCAACTTTTTCTTCAAGTCTTCTGTCTTCCTTGGATGTTACTTTCCTGGTCCTTTGGTTAGACACATTAGGCACATTGAGGGGCCATTTTTTAAAATTGTTTGCTTGTTTTCTATGTACCTGATTTTCTTTCTTGGTTTCCAGCTTCTTGAGTTCCAAGTTTTGAGTATATCAGACAAAAAGAAACCCTGTAAACTGATCACTATCTTTGCCCTTGATCCTAAGGTCCCTAGTCTATCTCCCTCTTCTCTCATCTTTTCATGGTCTTCTTCTGTTTGTCCAGGGTTTTTAGTTATACTTAGTGGGAGGAATAGGTTAAATTAATTCTATTCAATATTCCCTTTGGTACAATTTTAATAGACATTCTTGAGCATTGATTAAAATCCCCACATCAATTTATTGGCCTGGGGGATAAGAGTTATCATAATGATGAATACCAAGCCTGTTTCTGAAATTACTCTTCACATTTAAGTTAGCAAATAAAGAATATTCTCACTTTCTAGGGGGTAAATACCAGATATTAATGGCATCTTAGATACCCAAAGGATGCATGAAGATGGTACCTGTTATATCTCTGTTTAATTCAGTATATTGATGTCATGCTATTCATAAGACTGAATGTGCTGGTACTGAAAAGTGCTTTGGAGTTTGGTAAGATGTGAATTCCAAAAGATAGGAGATAAACCCACCGAATATCCAGGGATTAAACATATCAGTGAAGGTTTCAAGTGGGGCAATGATATGGGATATATGGTACCGTGTCCATCAGCAGAAGGGAAGAATTATCACATCCCACAATTTATTCACCATGATGCCTATTAAGTCTTTTCACGTTCTGGATAGAGTAGATTTTACACTTGGGCATACTGTCCTGGCACATTTTGTAAATGACAGAGAAGATTTACAGTTTTCAATCATGCACAAAATATAAACACAAATGACAGAGAAGATTTCAGTTTACAGTTTTCAATCAAGCACAAAATATAAATGGCTCTGTGATGTGTGTGGTAAAGGCATGTCTGCCACTTGGGTCATATGACTCAGAAGACCCTATAGTGTTAGAAATACTCAGAAGACCCTATAGTGTTAGAAAGTTGCTGACAGGCCCATTAAGGAAAGCTAAGAATGGATTTTAGTGTATTCACAACATAGGTCATGTGTTTTGACCAAAGTACAGGGGAATATACACTGTTAAATATACACTATTCCAAAACCATCATTTTGTATTCTACTAAGCACTTTTAGAAAAGAAATGCCTATCTATGGGACATCAAGTGATTATGTTGCCAGAAATATTCTTAAAGTGCGGGATTCTGTCAAGACTTAAAAACCCACAAACTTGGGTGGCCCCAGAAGCAATCCATTCAGGATCAGATATGAGCAAAGGCAGAAGGCACATGTAAGTCGTCCAGACATCAATGTCATCTTCCCTATATCAGGCATTGTGAATGGTTAAACTTGAGTGTCAACTTGATTGGATTGAAGGATGCAAAGTATTGATGCTGGGTATGTCTGTGAGTGTGTTGCCAAAAGAGATTAACATTTGAGTCGGTGGACTGGGAAAGGCAGACACACCCTTAACCTGGGTGGGCACCATCTAATCAGCTGCCAGTGCGGCCAGAATAAAATGCAGGCAGAAGAATGTGAAAAGATTAGACTGGCTTAGCCTCACATACATCTTTCTCCAGTGCTGGATGCTTCCTGTCCTTGAACATCAGACTTCAAGTTCTTCAGCTTTGGGACTCAGATCGGCTTCCTTGCTCCTCAGCTTGCAGATGGCCTATTTTGTGACCTTGTGATCATGTGAGTTAATACTCCTTAATAAGCTCCCCTTAATATATATATATATATTTAATATATATATCATATATAACTAACAGGATATATATGTGTATATATATTAGTTCTCTCCCTCTAGAGGACCCTGACTAATCCAGATACCATATCATTTCCCAATGTATACCCCTCAGCTCACAGGTGTGACCACCTGTGTGTGTGAGGAACATATTTTGACTAGTGATTGTTGGAGAAAAATCTAACCCTATTTCATGAATTTAACTTTGTGTGTGGTACAAGTTGACATTGGGCAGCTACTGCGCTACAACTCTACTTATGGAGATGGAATTCTCTTAGTTGGTACAAGTTTGATAAGAGCACTTCATCATCACTGTATATTGAAAAGCAAAGAGCCTCATGTAAATATGCATATCAACTACTGAGCAGTGATACTTTAGATGGTTGCTCAGGGATCTTTAAGAAAAAGTTTAGATAATAAGGTATAGGTAATCCGAAAAAAAGAATATGGCTAGACCAATGAGAATGAATCCAAAGTGTGAATATCTTTTTATCACGTTAATAACCATCAGAGAGCATCCACCATGTGAGTAAAGATAATCAAGTAAACACAGCAATGTGGCCTTTCTTTTTTTTTTTTTTTTTTTTTTTTTTTTTTTTGAGACGGAGTCTCGCTCTGTCGCCCGGGCTGGAGTGCAGTAGCCGGATCTCAGCTCACTGCAAGCTCCGCCTCCCGGGTTCACGCCATTCTCCTGCCTCAGCCTCCCGAGTAGCTGGGACTACAGGCGCCCGCCACCTCGCCCGGCTAGTTTTTTGTATTTTTTTAGTAGAGACGGGGTTTCACCATGTTAGCCAGGTGATCTCCTGACCTCGTGATCCACCCGTCTCGGCCTCCCAAAGTGCTGGGATTACAGGCTTGAGCCACCGCGCCCAGCCACGCAATGTGGCCTTTCAACATCAACCAGTCTTGGTCATTAACTATCCTAGTACTGACATGATTGAATAGCTGTGGTAGTAGAGGTAGAGACTATTAATGGAGTAAATAATCATAGGGCCTCAATTACCAAATCTTGTCTGTATACTGTCACTACTGAAGATCCAAACTACAATCACAGAGATCCACACTTTAATAGAAGCATCCCCCTAAAGGGAGCAATCAGTCACTTGGTGACTAATTGAATACATTGAATTTTTTTTTATTTTAGAAGGGAAAGTGATTCTTTCTGATGGGAATTGGCACATATTCCAAGTATGGGTTTGTGTTTCCTGCCAGCAAGGTTTCAGGAAACACCACTATTCACATTTTTAAAGGGTGTTTGATCCATTGACAAGGATGGTCTTGGGTAAGGTTACTTCAAACACAGGGAACAATTTCATAGCAAAGGAGCTGTGGCTGAATGTACGTGGCCAAGGGAATGAACACGACTCTTTACATATTCCACCCTTCAGACCATCCAGACAACCGCTTTCCTGATAATGTGATTAAACAGACTAATGAAAGTGCAGCTGGGACTTCAACTTGGTGATGATATTCTGTAAGGATAGGTGCCCTTCCCTGTGATACAAGATTCATCCCAAAACAGTGATTGGTAAATAGTGCCATGTCTCCAGTAGATAGAATATATGGATCTGAGAACCCAAGTGTAGAAGTAGGAGCCTCCTCTTATAGGCATTCTCAGTGATCCACGTGCAATTGTGCTTTCTGTTCTCTCCACTCTAGGCTCTGTGTAGTTAAAGGTACTGGTTTTCAGACAAGAAAGATCACATCAGGGAATATAGTGAATGTTCCATTAAATTTTATATTCCAAAGTTTCCTTGTGTTCTTTGTGCCAAAAGGTCATTGAGAAAAGAAACGTGTCAGTGACTCTGATCATCAGAAGGGGGCAGGACATCTTTTATACAACAAGGGCTGAGTCGAATAAATTTAACATTCAGGTGACTAGCCCAGGATATCTCCTGGTACTTCTCTACTCAACATGAGAGTGTAGGGATAGCGTAGGATAGAAATCACCACCTGAGAAGTGTATGATAACTAGAGGCTCAGAGGTCTCAAAAATCTCAGACGATTTGAAAAAAAAAAAATCTTATTTCCTTATTTTCCTTATAAAAGATCAAGTAAGAAATCAGACTCAGAATCAAGAAAGAATGGAATAGGCTGGTTAGTTCTATTTCCAGTCTAGGCAATATGAATTATTGTAATACAGATATGATAACTTAGTTAACCTAGAATTTAGGATTCTTACTCAAAAAAAATTCACTTGTCTCATGTGTTTCATCCACATAGTTGTGTCAGAAAGCTACAGAAAAAAATGGCTGTGGTCATAGAGTCCAAAAATTTAAGTCAGATTATGAAATTGCTGTGCCAAAACCTCAGAATCTTCAAATTCATTCAGTAGAAGGCAGATTTAATAAAATAGCTGACAAAGCTACATGTTTTCTGGCCCTCTGCCTGCTATCTCAGCTGCTGCTCTACCCCTCTACATTAGCCTCCTTAAATGTCTACATTAGCCTCCTTAAATGTCTGCATTAGCCTCCTTAAATGTCTTGAATAAGCCAAAAGTGCTCCTGCCTCAGAATCCTTACACTTACTGTTTCTCCTGGAATGTTTTTTCCTTAGACATCCTCACAACTCACTCCTTCACTTTATTCTTGTCTTCATTTTCACTGACAAAATCTGCTTATGAGAGGACCCTTCCCTTTCCTCTATTCTACATAAAATAATAAAGTATTTTCCCTCCAGTCTTCTAAGTCCTTGTCCCATTTTCCTTCTTTTTCTTGTGATATTAGCATCTTCTGACATACTTATACATGTTGAAAGAATGAATAATCTGACTTGCCATATGCACTTGGTTTTAGCATACATCTCTTATCTCTAGAATGTAAGCTCCATCAAGTCAGGAACTTTTCCTAATCTTATGCTCAAGGAACCTGGAATCGTGCTTGGTATTTAGTAAACACAAAACAACATTTTGTTGAGTTGAATTAACTGCTGATTTCTCATGAGAAAACTTTTTGATTCATTTCTCAATGTAAATTACCACTAAAATAATTTGGGAGAGTAGAGGTAGGGATGAAATAAAATAGGTAAATCATGTACAGTTTTGTCACAACAACCGCATAGTACAGATCTTATGATCTCCATTGTATATGTGAAGAAAATAAACCACAGATAGATTAGAATATTATGAATGATCACACATGAGTTAAATCATCAACATGGTATTTAAATTTAAAATTTCTGAAGTACCAATCTTGTACTTTACCATGCTGTATTAGTTATCTTTCCATACTCATCTTTAGGTCAAGGAAAGCTGCTTAAAGGGACTTAATTTACCTTACCCACATCATGTAAAATTTCATTGTTGTTTTAAATTTTGCAATATTTAATAGCTTTGAAGAGCAGAGCCAGTTTGTTTTATAATGAATTGCATCTTGGTACAGTATTTAAAAAACTGTTGACTAACCTAGGGTCACACAGACTTTATGCTACATTTTCGCCTAGCACAGTGGTCCCCAAACTGTTTGCCACCAGGGGCCAGTTTCATGGAAGACAGTTTTTCCACAGACAGGGGTTTCAAGGGATGGTTTTTGGGATGATTCAAGCACATTATGTTTATTGTGCACTTAATTTCTATTATTTTTACATTGTAATACATAATGAAATACAACTCACCATAATGTAAAATCAGTGGGAGCCTTTAGTTTGTTTTCCTGCAACTAGACATTCCCATCTGAGAGTGATGGGAGACAATAACAAATCCTTAGGCATTAGGTTCTCATAAGGAACCTGCAGCCTAGATCCCTCGCACGTGCAGTTCACAGTAGGGTTCAGGTTCCTGTGAGAATCAAATGCTACCACTAATCTGAAAGGCGGTAGAGCTCAGGTGGTAATGCTCAGTCACTCACCGCTCACCTCCTGCTTTGTGACCTGGTCCCTAACAGGCCATAGACAGGTACCAGTATATGGGCTGGGGTTAGGGAACCCTTCTCTAGATGATTTATAGTTTTAGGTTTTATAATAGATGAATCAACAATTTTGAGTTAATTTTTGTATATGATGTGAGCTATGGGACCAAGTTCATTCATTTATTTTTGCATACTGATATCCAATTTCCAGCACCATTTGTTAAAAAATATTATGCTTTCTCCCTTCTATTGCCTCTACAGTTTTGTCAAAACTCAACTTTTTAATTTATCCTTAGTTTTATTTTTGGGATCTTCAGTCTATTCCATTCAACTGCTTGTCTATCTTTATCTACTGCCATGATATTTTTGATTATTGTAGCTTTATGCTAATTATTAAAATTAGGTAGTGTTAGTCTTCCAAGTACGTAGTATTTTTCAATGTTGTTTTGGCCATTCTGTTTTAGAATCAGCTTGTCAGTGTCAACAACAATAATAACAAATTCCTGCTGAAATTATGATTGGGATTGTTTTGAACCTGTAGCTCAACTTATCAGTAATTATCATCTCAACAATATTGGCTTTCCAAACAATAAAAAGCTATTCCTTTATTCATTTAGATTTTCTTTAAATTGTCCCAATAATATTTTGTATTTTAAGTACAGAAGTTTTTTTATCAATTAGCTCACATTTTCCCCTGGGTATTTCATGTATTGATGCTACTGTAGGGGTCTTTCTTTTTTATTTCAATTTCCAATTGTTTGTTGCTTACATATAAATGTACTTGATTTTTCTATATTGACCTACGTCTTGCAACATTGCCAAATTCAATGATTCATTCTAGTACATTCATTTTGTAAATTTCATCAGACTTGCAACATAGACAATTTTGTTGCATGCAAATGAAGTCAGTTTTACTTCTTCCCTTTCGGTGTGGATATTTATGTATTTTTTTGTTCTTGCCTAATTGCATTGACAATAACTGATACGGTTTGGTTGTGTCCCCACTAAAAATCTCACCGACAATTTTTATCCTTATAATCCCCACCTGTAAAGGGCAGGACCAGGTGGAGGTAATTGAGTCATTGGGGCTGTTTCCCCCGTGCTGCTCTTATAATGAGTGAGTTCACCTGAGGTCTGATGGTTTTGTAAGCACCTGGCATTTCCCCTGCTTGCACTCACTCCCTCCTACCACCCTGTGAAGAAGGTTCCTGCTTCTCCTTTGCTTTCCACCATGATGGTAAGTTTCCTGAGGCCTCCCCAACAATGCAGAACTGTGAGTCAATTAACCCTTTTTCCTTTGTAAATTACTCAGTCTCAGGTATTTCTTCATCGCAGTGTGAGAACAGGCTAATACAATAACCTTCAGTACAACGTTAAATGAAAGTAATGAAATAGAACACCCCTGCCTTGTTCCATGTGTTAAGTTGAAAGCATCTTGTCTTTTATCTTTAAATGTGGTTACCGGTCAGTTTTCTATAGATTTTAAAAATTAGGTTAAATAAGTTCTCATCTTAGTATGCTAGTTATTAATATTTAAATAATGAGCTCATACAGTGATAATCATGACCCAGTGGATATTTTTAAAACTTTTTTATCCATAGCAAAAGATGTACTTTACATTTTGACCCAGTATATACATATATCTTTTATTCTATGTGTGTAATTGAAATAAAAGTTCTGAGTCAATTCATATTCTTTCAAATGCTATGAACTACTTTTCTAAATAAAAGAGTTTATTATCTACTTAATTGATTTTACAAAGCAATTGGAAAGTTGAAAATCAGTGGTATATTCAAACAGACTTGGTTATACTTGAGCCTCTTGCATTATCTCCTTAGAACATTAAACCTCTTTAAGCATTGGATGGATAAGGTAATTAAAAAAAAAAAAAAGCACAATCCTATTACATTTTGGAAGTTGTGTTATTTTGCCATGATAGGGAAGCAATACAAGAAATAATTAAAAACATAGACTCTGACATATGCCTTATAGCCCATCTCTAAAATTTGTAGTTGTGACTTTTGGCAAAATAAAGAAAAGCTTTCTCAATTTATTAATCTATAAAATAATAATAGTAAGTACTTGCATCATGAGTTTTGTGAGAGATAAATAGGTTAATACATGTAAGGTGACTTAAAAATTGATAAGGAATTCTCAACAAATGTTAGATGTTACTTTTTACTGTTAATTATTTTACTGGATATTGGCAGGGAAACTGAAAGAAGAGGAAGTCAATTTTGACATTGACCACATTTTTCTCACCTTGACTCCCCACTTATACCTTTGTGCAATTTATAGTAAAGGAAGTACTCATTAAATAACAGATTGTCCGAGAAGAAATATTTTTGTATTATGTCTTGAATTTGCCTGGTACTAAGGGTTGAATAAATTTAGATATACGAAGTTAAAGGAGAGAATTAAAAAAAAAAAAAATAGCAAGCCGTAGAAAAATGTATTGCTAATTATGGTACTGCTTAATTTTTCTTTATAAAATTGGGAACTGAACAAAATCAATGTTTCACAGATTTTCTTTGGTTTTTCTTTCTTTTTTTTTGAGACGGAGTCTCCCTCTTGCCCAGGCTGGAGTGCGGTGGCCGCATCTCAGCTCACTGCAAGCTCCATCTCCCGGGTTTACGCCATTCTCCTGCCTCAGCCTCCCCAGTAGCCCGGCTAGTTTTTTGTATTTTTTGGTAGAGACGGGGTTTCACCGTGTTAGCCAGGACGGTCTCGATCTCCTGACCTCGTGATCCACCCGTCTCAGCCTCCCAAAGTGCTGGGATTACAGGCTTGAGCCACCGCGCCCGGCCTGCAAATTTTCAACTTCACCTATTTAAAGACATCAGTACAATGACTATCAATTAACAGAGAATATTTAATAATATACAAATATAGAAATAATTATACAATTTTACCAATTTTAAAAGAATGTAAGATTTGAGTTTAACCTAGAATAAATCTGATGTTTTCTGTTTCTTTTTCCTTTTCCTTTATTTACATTTTACCAGTATCTCACATCTCACCTTGTTTTTTTTTCAATGTGTAATTATAAAGCCCTTCACTCAGTTGGTCTCCATTTATAATTCATTATAAACTTTGCTAAATAATGTTAGTACAGGAATGTTTCCTGATTAGAATTCATTATAATTTAATTGTTAAATGTTTAAAATAAAAGGCTATATGAACAATGAGACGATTATGAATAGGTCTTTGGAATTGAACTTAGTTTGAATCTCACTTCTAACTTGTGTGTATTGAGTAAATTATTTAGCTATAGTAACTTTGAATTTCTTCACCTCTACAATTAGTGAGTACTTAATTCATAGTTCTATGGTGAAGACTAAATGAGATTGTGCATATGTTGTGAACTTGTCTACATCAATTTGGTAATGCACAACCATAGTATACTAGTTAGCCTTTGTAGGTAACAGCAGCCACTGATACTTAAACCACTTGCAAGGCATCTCCTTCCAAACTCACAGCTAGACTATATAGAAGGCATATTTTTGACCAAATAGCTCTGAAATATGCCATTCATTAAGCAAACACTTGGCCAGCAAGTAAAACAATTCATGCAACTTTCTCTATAGCCCAGTGAATTCCTATCTTTCTACTTTTGTTATGCGCCCCCCCCGACCCCCTGCAGAGGCAGGTGAACCCCTACTCAAGATTTAGTTTGGATGTTTACACTGTTGATTACACACACACACACACACACACACCCCAAGTGGATATGAGAAGGTTTATTACTTACATAATTGAGGTATCTGGGAAAAGCAGGGCAAGTCATAAATGGCTTGAGAAAGCAAGTAGGGAAGTCTGGCCTGGGTTTTTATTGCGATTAGGGGATGGGGCAGAGATGAGAGCTTCCCTGTGCTGGAAAGGGCTCATGTGGTTTAACTCTCCTGCCAGTGCCAAAGGAGTGACACCCAGGCTTTCTTAATCAGTTTGTCCAGATTGTGCACAGAAGAGAAAAGAAAAGGTGAGGCTTAGAATCGTCCTCAGTGAAATATCCAGAAACGAAGTCATACTCCTCATTTTGGTTTTAAAGATACTTTGAACACATTTATATGAAAGTTTCATCAAGATAAATGTGATGATAATCCAAGTTATGCGGGAAAGATTTAATTAACTTCCAAAACAATGCCTGGAATCAAGATTTTTCAGAGGTCAGTCTTCAGGTATTTTCCGTGAAGTTAGAAGGTACAGGAATGCTAGATACTTCCAGCTTGTTTACATCAGAGTTGAACTCATCTCTAAACTATTTTAGCCAATTAGCATTTTATCAATGAGAAATACTTTTAATATTCATTTTTCTAATTGATATCAAGTCCCAAGACCTTTCTCAAATTTCCCTTATTTCTGTTGAGATCCACCTGAGATTTTTGGAACATTTTAAAGGAGACTTATCATAATAGAAATGTGGTTTAGCATAAAGATAACATATGATGCTACTCCTTGACTAGTTCTTGTCTACTATATCAGTGACTCTCAGCTCTGTTAGAATGAATTCTTCTTTTGATAACAATAATTTTCTCATTTCTATTTAACATAATTAAAATTCATAAATAATATAGATACATATCTCTTCAAAAACAAATTTAAAGGAAAATAAAAGAAAAATAGTTAAAGCTTGTAACCATAAGTAGAATCAGTTGCTACAATGTAGGCAAAAATGATGCAGCTGCTACAGCTATAGACATATTGTGCTAACAATTCAAGTGTCATACCACAGCAGTGTCACCATTAGTGAATATGTACAAAGAAGGTACAATTTACCTCAATTTTCACAAAAGTTGTATTACAGGAAAAACACGTGTATATTAAATTTATCCCAAACCACTTGAGTTTATATGTACAATAGAGTTAGATTCTAAACCCAAATAATTTAAGCAGGCTTTTAATTTCAGTGAACATTTATCAGTACTGTGTGTATTGTTCAAAAAGATTAGCATCCCTGGTTCTTTCTTCTAATTGCTTTATATTAAGTGGCAACCAAGAAATCACTTTTTTTTGTTTGTTTGTTTCTGAAGGAACACTAGAGAGTAGTATTGTTCTCACCAGAAATTAATCCTGGATTACTAGAAATGCTCTTAATATCTTTGACAGGTTTGAATAACAAAACTATTGAATTTCCTCACTAGAGGAAAAACAAACAAAACCCACCCTCTCTTCTTCTACATGTGACCCACCTAATTAGTTCTCATTTTCTGCCTCAGAACCATGTCCATTTCAGGAAAACTGTCAGTGTGAATGATCCTTCCTTCAAGGAAAATTCCAGACCCCCATGCTGTGGTGTGCACTAGTCCTGTCCAGAATGACTATGCTTTTGCTTTACATTCATGCCACTAAAAATATCTGTTCACAAGATTGGTCCAAAACAAAGACAACCGATGTTGGAATTCAAATTTCAGTGTTCAGATATTAAAACTTGCATATGGCTTTTACATAAAAATATTTCCTTCTGTTTCAACCATTTAATATCTGTAAGGGTCAGTTTAGAATAAAAAATATTTCTCTTGAGTTTCATCAATGTAACTTATTATCATTTATACTCATATATAATACATTAATCAATACTTTATTTACAAATTTACATATTTACTCATAATTATACAACCTTAATATTTACAGGATTAAGAAGAATGCCTTCCCTAAATAGAATGTAGCATTATATTCATGTGTCATTTTTCTCTGAACATCATTGTTAAGGTAATATTTGTGAAACTTTTAAAGCAGTTAAGAAATATAAGGCAGATGAATTATTGCCTTTTACTTGATTTGCCAAATTGCTCCAGCCAAATTTTCTTGCTTAAACACCATATCTCTTTAGGGTGCTGCCAGTTCTTTATCATGTATTCTTAAGATTATAGCCAACTAAAGTTTTAACTGTAACTTAGAGTTTTTAACTCTAAAAAGGTTCTGGACTTGTTTACACATGGCAATAAAATTTTACCATGCTGCGAATTTCAATGCAGTGATCAATTCTAATATTTATTCTCAGGTTTGCAATGCCCTTATTCATATTTAACTTTCCTAATGGTTGTTACAAATCCAGTTCCAATTTCCCCATAATATTTGGATTAGAAAACATAGGATACAGAATTATCAGCTCCCTACATATCATATTAATATACAAGCCAAAATAAAATACCCAATGGGTGCTTAAAAAAATAATGTAGCTGAGCATAGTGACTCACACCTGTAGTACCAACACTTTGGGAGGCCAACGCCGGAGAATCACATGAGGCCAGGAGTTCAAGATCAGCCTGAGCAACACATTATAGCAAGACCACATCTCTAAACAAAATTTAAAAATTAGTTGGGCATAGTGGCATGCTCGTGTAGTCCCAGCTATTCCTACTCAGGTAGGAGGAGCACTTGAGCCCAGGAGGCCAAGGCTGCAGTGAGCCGTGATGGCACCACTGCACTCCAGCGTAGGCAACAGAGAGGGACCTTGTCTTGAAAAATGAATGAATTAATGCATAAATAAATAAATAAAAGTAAATGGGATCAAATAAGTTCTTATACTAAACCATGCCATATTAATTATCTTTCCATACCCAATCCTGGTTTTTTTTTTTTAAAAAAAGGCTGCTTAAGGGGTATTTGCCTCATTACTATCACGTAGAATTTTAATAATTTTTTGCAACATGTAATATTGAAGCATAGTTGACATATATTAAATCACACACTTTAAATGTTCAATTTGATGCATTTTGATATATGCATACATCCATAAAATAATCACAATTTTAAAAGTGAATATGTATATCACCTCCAAAAATTTTCTGCTGTCTCTGACATTTTTTCTCCACCACACACCACTACCTAACCCCAACGAGGCACTAGTCTGCTTTCTGTCACTATAAACTAATTTGTTTTTCCAGGATTTAAATAATTGGAGTATAAATAAGCATTTTCATCTGGCATCTTTCATTTAGTAGCTGTAAGAAATTCAGCCAAATGTAAGATCAACAGAAGCTTAAAAATGCCACTGTAAAGTGGCCCGTTATAGCCATCAAAGGAAATCTAGAAGAATGTAGTGTATGGATCATCATATTTTAAGAAAATAAAACAAAATTGCAATAGTGTTTAAATTAAAAACTTTTCTGTCATACAAACTAAATAAATTGTAGTAATTATTGAGAAAATTTAGAAAAGCATTTTTCATGTCTGAGCTACTATCTTTATACACTCAATATGCTCAGATAAGATGGAAAGGTATTTGGAAAGTTAAAGGCAAAATAAAACAAAACAAACATGTGTAACTACCACATGCAATCAAACCACCTCATTCTTTTGGGATCCAAAACCTGGGATGGAGCACTGCATGTCGGGAATATTTTGTGAACCTTTGATAGTCATTTGTTTTCAAATAGCATTTATATATTTAAATATACAGTATTTTGTTTTAACTTATTATGTGGATAGAATTACAAATATTAATTTTATAGAAGGGGGAACTTTAATTTTAATAGAGTTGAGAACCACTGCACTACTCAGGCAACATCTTTATCTGCCAACATGGTAGTCAATTTCTATGAGCATTAAGTAAATCCATGTATGAGCATAAAGAAAGTGTATCATCTCTTGTCTAAGTTTGTAGCATCCAAAACAGTTCCTGACACATAGCAGATCCTCCGTATGTATTTGTTAATTTGGATTACTTTAATTAATAACCTGCTGCCTATCGATTCATCGTGGTAAATGAAAACATTATGCAAATTACATTTGGGCTGCTTTTTGAAGACAGAATCAATAATTACAGCACTAGTATAAAGTGAATGCTTTAATTGAAGACTCCTGGCTCCTATAATTATAAGTCAAAATACGAACATCCAGGAAAAGACCTGTAATTGGCCTTAATGTGTCATTTTCATTCTCCCAAACTAATCACTATGTCCTGAAAACTGAGCACTAAAATTCCATTTAACTTTAAGACTGAGAAGGAATATAATTGGAAGTCTTATCAAAAACATATGACTAGAACAAGGGTAGAGTACTAATTCAAAAGAAGGGTGGAATGGGTTGTTTGATGCATAAACTATTGTTTGAAAAGCCAGCTCCTCTCAGTCTTGACTAAGTTATCTAGCTGGATGTATGTGAAGCAGCAGCTAGTAGTATCAGGCTGTTCTCTACCTACAGAAAGCCTGGTTTACAAAGAAGGAAATGATGCTTGACAACACAAACTATTACTAAGATATGGAGAGGGATTTGAGTCCTTCAATCCAATTATACCTGAGGTTTGTTTTACCCTACAATTTCCATTTATAGAGACAATATATTTGGATTTTGTTTAATTTATTACATTAGGTCCTATTATTTGAAGCTAAAAACATCACATTTAATATTCATTAGTAACACTCAGTATATCAAGAGCAACTGTATTATATTAGAAAATCAGTACACTACAAAATGACTCCATGAAACTGAAAAATGTTTAGTAACTAATTTTAATTACTTTTTGTGTTTAGCCAAATATAAAAAAAGACAATTCATATTGTGGGACATAATTCACTTTGAACTATTTATGGATCTCTTAAATGAGTGGCTTTTTAATTTTCTTATGAGGTACATGAAAAACTAGTCCCAATAAGACATTAGAATGAGATTTATAAAGACTGAAACATTTAAACTCTACTTGGGTTATGGAGATAAAGTATATTGAATGCCTTATTTTATATTTTGTTTATATTATATATGTATTTATATTTTATATTCATGTTTTACATTTATATTGATAGGCTGATAGTCTGTGTCTGATACTTAGTGGAGATTGTTCTCTTGATGATTGTCTGTCACAACATTATATCTATTTTTCCAAATAACTTAATAGCATGTGAGGTAATTGTTCAAGCACTGAGCTCAGATATACAATAACCTCTGCAGAGAAGTCTAAAATCTGTTGCTTCCCACAGATTTCCTAAAGTCTTTAAATTAAATGGATCACGAAAGCAACAGCCAAATGTTATACAGGAAATTTTGTAAATTTTTCTCATGTTAATTTTTCCTCAAGCCAATTGATCTTTATTTTAAATACAAATAAGACATTTGAAAATATTTTGAAGATAAGCATATCTCTTTTCCTCCATTATCATTCTATACAGAAACATTTAAACAACAATGAAATCCCCTATTTGTTTCACTGCTTTTAAAATATAACCTACATGGGACGGGGCCCAGTGACTCATGCCTGTAATCCCAGTACTTTGGGAGGCCGAGGTGGTTGGATCACTTGAGGTCAGAAGTTTGAGACTAGCCTGACCAACATGGTAAAAGTCCTTCTCTACTAAAAATACAAAAGTAAGCTGGGTGTGGTGGCCTGCACCTGTAATCCCAGCTACTCCAACTACTCTAGGGACTGAGGTGGGAAGATCACTTGAAGTGGGAGGATTGCTTGAATCTGGGAGGTGGAGGTTACAGTTAGCCACGATTGTGCCACTGCACTCCAGCCTGGAGGACAGAGTGAGACTCTGACCCTAAATAAATAAATAAATACATACATACGTACATACATACATACATACATAAACTACATGGTTGATGATAAAACTAAGTAGTTTTAATTATGAGACCAGAAAAGCAAATTGTACCTTTTGTGTAGTCAGGCTAACAACAATTTTCTTTAAATTATCTAAATTAATTGAACTTTGAACTTACCACACAGATCAATCATCTAAATGACTGATTAAATTTATATTGTTTTGACAAATAGGGCTAGGTGTTTTGGAGACATAGAGAAGCTAACAGTGTACTGGAAAAGTGATCACTTGAGAAACAGAAATTTCTCAAAGCAAAAATCACATAATTAATTAATCAATTAGTACTTCTGGCACCATTCTATAAGCCTATTTGGAAACAAAGATGTTTTAATTGGTGAAAGACTGCCCTCTTTTCTCTATGTCCCCCAAAATTTTAACTCATTTGAGTGAATTTCTCATTGTCTTAAAAATCACAATGCCTAATCGTGGAGATTGAAATGGTAACTAAATGTCTTTTCTTTGTCTGATTAAACTCACAGTATAAACAATAAACATATTTTTACTCAGTATGTATTATTCATACTAAAGCCTGAAGGTTAAAAAACTCATATTCTAATTATTATAGCACCTGGGTTGAGTAATTTGGGTATTTCAGTGAGTGCTGATCTCATAGTTCCATTGTTCTTTACATACAATTTTAAATAGCCCAGCATATGCTTCACATGTTTTATTCCAGATGGTCAGTATCAAAGTTGAAGTTTTGATTATATGGACAATGTAATAATGAATTTCTTACTTTAATACAAGTTAGCTTTATTTATAAATACTATGCTCAGTGTTACAAAAAGAAATTTTGTGTTTGGGGAAAAATCTTTTTTTTGAAATAAACACAAAGACATCTATTTGCTAGTTTTATTTAATTCTATAATTACAAACTTAGAAATATTCAAGTCATAATTACCCAACATGCTCATTCCGTGAGAGAAACATTATTTTATTTACTTTCAGTTTTGTTATGAAAGTAAATGGAAGTGGAAGGGGAGAGTGTCTTGCTGCCCTATCTTCCTTTTATAGTTTCCATGGAAAGAAAAGGAGCATAGTAGTAGACTGATCTTGAAGGTGATTATTTAGTAAGATTTTAAATTGCTTGAGAGAAGCTTGAATATAAAAATTGGCATTATCCTTCAAACCATCTTTATATTGATATTGATTAATACCAAGAAAATTCACTTCAGACAACTTTAATTGGTAAAGCATCTCTGTGTTTAATATTTCTAGAGGGAAAGTAATAGATGGTTCCTTGTGTTTTTTATGCCTAGTCTGTATTTGAATGGCTTGCAAGTGTGGATTTGGGTCTGGAAATGGATATAAATTATGTATTCTGTCTTATTTTTTACAACTTCTAATTTTCTTTTTTCAATAATGAAAAATCTAAATTGTCACGTTTCATCTTGACTTTTCTGGTAAAGAAAATTCTATTTGTAGGATGGGGGAAAAAATGTTTTTCAGGCCTTTAACTTTTCAGTCAATTGCCCAGCTGATAAGATCTGTGATGTTTACCACTCATCTCTTGTGTCTTGGGATATGAACATTTTTTTCTCTTCTTATAAATGAGAGTGTGGCTTATTCGATTAAAATTCAAAATAGACCTTTATTTGTATCATAAAACAGAATTCATCATGTCATCATACTTTTAGCTGAGTTGAACACAATTTGGAAGCGGTGAATATTTGTATCCCATTCTGTGACCAGTACTGTGATGCCCAAGACTCTCTGCTAAATGGAGTTTTAAAAGTCTCTATTAAAATCAAATTTATTTCTGGCTCTGTATACTGTTCCACTGGTCTTTTTGTCTGTTTTTATGCAAGTACTGTACTGTTTTGATTATTATAGTTTTGTAATGTCTTCTGAAATCAGGAAATGTGATGTCTCCATCTTTGGTTTTCCTTCTCAACACTACCTTGTCTATTCAGGGTCCTTTGTGATTCCAGGAAAATTTTATAATTTAGTTTTTACTTCTGTGAAAAACGCTTTTGGAATTTTGATAGAGATTGCACTAAATCTGTACTTTGTACTTTGGGTAGAATGAACATTTTAACATCAATTCTTCCAATCCATGAACACAGGATTTCTTTCCATTTATTTGTGGCATTTTCAATTTCTTCAATCAACATTTTACAGTTTTCAGTATATAAATTTATCACTTCTTAGTGAAACTTATTTCTATATATTTTATTCTTTTCAATGCTGTTGTAAATAGGTTATTTTTTAAATTCCTTTTTCAGTAAAGAAATGAGGGAACATGGGTGGAGCTGGAGGCTATTATTCTTAAGAAACTAATGCAACAACAGAAAAACAAATACCTTTTGTTCTCATTTATAAGTGGATGCTAAATGATGAGAACTCGTGAACACAAAGAAGGGAGTAACAGACACTGGGCTCTACTTAAGGGTGGAGGGTGGGAGAAAGGAGAGGAGCAAGAAAGATAAATATTGGATACTGAGCTTAATACCTAGGTTATTAAATAATCTGTGCAGCAAACCCCTGTCACACGAGTTTACTTAAGTAACCAACTTTAACATGTACCCCTGAACATATAATAAAAAAGAAAATAGATGCAACTCATTTTGTACATTGATTTTGTATTCTACTGGTTTCAGTTCAATGTATTACTTCTAATAGGTTTTTTTTTTTTTAAGACTTCATGGTTTTCTAAATGTAGGATCAAGTAATCTGCAAACAAGGATAATTCTACTTTTTCTTTTCCAGTTTAGATGTCTTTATTTTTTCTTGTCTGATTGTTCTTGCTAGTACTTTCAGTACTATATTGAATAGAGTGTTGAGAATAGCATCTTCGTGTTATACCAGATATTAGATAAATAGCTTTCATTTTTCCCCTGTTATGGTTTTCACCAATGAATTTTATTATGCAGAGGAAAATTTTTCCATACCTATTTTGTTGACAGTTCTTAACATAAAATAGTGAACTTTGTCAAATACCTTTTCTCATTCTATTGAGATGATCATTAAATTTTTTTATTCTGTTAATGCCTTTGGAATTTTGATAGGATTGCACTGAATAATTGATTCCTTGATTAATTTGAAAATGTATAGCAACTTTGCATCTCAGGGATTAACCCCACTTGTCCATGGTGTATAATATTTGTGATGTGTTTTTGAATTCAGTTTGAATATATGGTCAACTAATTTTTGACTAAGAAACCACAAAAGAGAAAAAAATACTCCCTTCAATAAATGGTGCTGGTAATATTGGATATATGCTTGCAAAAGAATGAAGCTGGTACAATGTTACATGATACACAAAAATCAACTCAAAATAGATTAGGGACCTAGATGTAAGACATGAAGCCATAAAGCTCCTAAAAGAAAACATAGAAAAAAATATTCTTGCTATTGGCAATGGCATTGTTTTTTGATTTTTTCCAAAAGCTAACACAACAAAAACAAGAATAAACAAGTGGGTTCACCTCAAAAATATCTGCATAACGAAAGGAACAACACAATGGAAAGGCAGTAAAACCTAAATGAGATACCACCTCTCTCCTATTAGGATAGCTATTATCAAAAAGACAAGAGATAACAAGTGATGGTAAGGATGTGGAGAAATGGAAACCTTTGTGCACTATTGTTGTAAGTGTAAATTGGTACAGTCCTTATGAAAAACAGCATTAAAGATCTTGAAAAATCAAATATATAACTACCATATGATCTAGTAATCTCTGCTCACTATATATCCAAAGGAAATGAAATATTTCATAGAGACAGCTCCACTTCCTTTCACTGAAGCATTATTAATAATAGCCAAGATGTGAAAACAAACTACATGTCAATAGAAAAATAAATTAATAAATTTTGATATATATACCTATAAACATACATACATATTTTTCTATAGATATACATATTTATCTATATATAGCTATTTATCTCTATATGTATACACATATATTTCTGTATGTATACATATATATCTATATATAAAATGGAATATAATTGAGTCTTTAAAAAGGAAATACTCTCATCATTTAAGACAAATGGATTAATGTAAAAGACATTATGTTAAATGAAACAAGCCAGCCACAAATAGAAAAATACTCCATAATCTTACTAGTTGGAATCTTAAAGTCAAATATGTATAAACAGAGAGAGTGTAGAATGGTGGTTACCAGTTATGCACAAGGAGAGAAAATGGGGCTATGTAGTTTGAAGGGAACAAACCTGTAATTACATAGGACAAATAAGTCTAGAGATCAAATGTGATGACTATAGTTAATTATGTACTGTGTACTTGAATTTTCTAAGAAAGTAGATCTCAGGTGTTTCCACTACAAAATAAAAGGTAACTAATGCAAGGTAAAAATATTACTAATTTGCTTGAGTGAAGTAATTTTACTATGTGTACTTATATCAAAACATCATGTTATACATCTTAAATATGTACAATAAAATCAATACATACATACACTTAGAGAAAAACTAAAATGATGTGTTCTTTAAACTTGTCATTGTCTTGTCATATTACATATCATAATTACTTCCATTATCGAAGACCACACATAGCCACAACAGCAATGTGAAAACCATGAGATAATCACCTAGTTTTAGGCGATGTGTCTTGCTAGCTGTGTACTAAATTTGACTGTCCTAAGAGGCACCCCCAACCTCAACATTAATATTTCAACTGAATAGTAATAATTTTTAAATGGCCAGGACAGCAAGCAATAAGTAAAGGTGTAAGAAAAATAGTGTCACCCAATACCTTACATGTAAACATTTGCATTTCTTTTCACTATTCACATCAGAACCAAGATAAAAAGTCTTCATTAGGCAGTTGTAGAACAGGTGTATTTGAATATATCCAATAAATGAGTACCAGTCACGTGTGACATTTTGGAATAAACTGAAATAAGTAAGATGGTCGTCAGATATTAATAAATGAATGAAGGACAAGGAGAAAACAGATACATGGAAAGAAACAGTATACAAACGATGCATATGCTGAACTCTATCTGAAATTAAAGAAAACACATTTGTCCATGGAAAATCTGTAAATGATAACATGCCATATATAGTATGATAATTTTTATAGGCGTTTATATTCTGATTTAAACACAGGCTATGTGTTTGTCACAACATAGAAACAAGTAATAAAAAGTGAAAGAAACTGAAAAACTGCAGAATTATAAAATAGAGTTACATACATTTTTGTTTGTTTCTTAGCTAAAAAGGCGGTGAAATGTCTAATAAAATTACCATAAAAATAATTTAGTTTAGTTTCAATTTAAAGAGTTTTAGTGTATAAAAAGAGACAAATGGCAAAAATAGCAGGCAATAAGTTGTAAATACAGAAGAAAGTGGCTATTATGCTCATCAGTGGTCAGTGTTAGTCATATTATTATATAATGTTATTAAAGATCTGGAAAATACACCAAATGAGATATTAAATTTTGTAAATGACACTGGTTATACTTATTTGCTTATGATACAACAATTATTTTATTATTATTTGAACTTAATAGTGACAGTTTTATGTTGATATAATACAGAACTAAAATAAAAAATAAAATTGAACAATGAATTTTGAGGGCTGCAGAAATATGTAAGAATAACATTTAAACATTTCTGGATAAACATAGCCCAGACAACCTTGATTCTATTTTCTTCTCAGAAATTTTATAGAATAAGTAAAGGAAGAAAGGTATATTTAGATTATAGTAAACAAGCGTTTATTTTCTTCTTTCCATATATCACTCTACAAAACTAATCTCCATTTTCATTCCAACTGAAGCAATAATAATAAAATGAATGGAGATCCCTCTTTTATGGGACACAAAATAAAGTAATAGTAGTAGTAGTAATGATCATGATAGAACTACTATTACTACCACTACCATTATTAGATAACAGTTATTAATACCTTTGTATGTGTCAGTTCTTATGTGGTATGCACTAAACTCACTTAGTCCTTGCAATATAATACATCATTTATTATTGTTATTTAAATTCTTATAGACTGTTTAACAGGAATCTAATTATTGGTTTCCGAGTACTGATATTTCACATATAAGAAGTCCAGACACCTAGGGCATTATAGAGTCAGATTGTGCATAACTTTCCACTAACAATATCTCTTTGAGAAATGATATTATTGTAGCTCATGTTGATTGCTTCTACTTGGAGATTAATATTTGGGGGAAAAAGCACATTATATAAAGGAGACAGAAAACTCCTTTGTAAAAAATGACATCTAATCTGTGCCCAAGGCTAAGAAATTGTGGTTCATTAGAATGATGATGTACAAATCAATCCCTAGTAATTAAGCACTCATACCTACAATTGATAAATTGATATTGGTTTCAATATGAAATTTCAACATGTGAAAACAGACTCATAGTGGAGAAACATAGCAGTAAATAAGTTGTAAATACAAAAGAAAATGGCCATTATGCTGGTCAGAGGTCAGTGTTTATCGTATGTATCATATACTTTAGTCATACCCTTATTAATGCAGTCATAATAGCTTGAGAAGATGCATTTGTCAAATTATATTTTGAGTTCTGGATATACATATAAAACTTAGGTTGATTTAATACACAACGTGCATTAAATGGACACTTGAGCAATTGCTTAGTTAATGCCAGATTGGCTATTATGGCATTCTGAGGCCAAACATTGAACATTTTAAAGAAGCTATAGCAATAACCAAAATTTTACTTCCTAAATTTATTATTAATATCTCAATGTACATATAAATGTATGTAAATAGTAAAATTTGAGTTGTCTAAAGTGAATTAAAAATGTGTGATAAAGGCAATAAGGAAGGCAAATGTTGTTCTTAGATTTTGAGTCTTCTTGAGTTCTGTCTGATCCACTGGAGCATAAACATATATTGTATTTTGCACAAGCATCACTCATATTCTTAAATAGGCTATTTGCCAAGTTCATTTAAGTGATACTTCCATGAGCTGAATTTGGGATTTATCAACTATGTATTATATAGATTTACTAAAATGTTATTTCAAACATGTAGCCCTAGAGGTCACTCAATTTAACTGTCTTGCAGAGTTATAAAAATTGATTATAGTAGAAGTCAGATGGCTAGTGTATGAAACTTACAGCCATAACTGAACTCTATTAAACACCTTCACAATGTCAAAGTCAGTTGCTCCTAGCACTGCCATTCCTGTTATCATGTTGATCAAAAGGTAATGGGAAGTGACAAGCAATATCACAAACACCCTATCGTAAACAAAATATTCTTCAAACACTTAACTGACTGTGGTGATAGACTGTTTCGTAATAGTCAAATTCAACAGTCTTTTAAAGCTTTCTGAATCATCCCTATATTTTGCAGAAACAAATCTTCTCCAAAGGACTTTAAATATAAGCTGGTAAACTACCTGAAGAATAAAAGCAAAGAATGGTTCATGTGAAAAATCAATGTGAGAAACCGACTTCTATGCACAACTTAAGTTTGTCTGGTTGTTTATATTCCCCATATAAATAACAATAACCATAATATTAATACATTACCTCCTCCCTGTTCAATAATATACTTTCAATGTTTTATGAAATTAGGGTTTTCTCCTTGCTCGGAATGACTTCTAACCTTTTCTTGTCCCTGGATAATGCTATCTCATGTCTCATGATTTGCCTCAAATGTTACTTTCCTTTTATTGCTTCACCTAAACTTCTTCACTTCTAAACACAAATAATTAGCCTTCTATTTGTCTTTATAGCATTTCATTTAATATCTATAATATAATAAAATCAAATAGCTCTATCTGTAACTCAAGCCACAGCATGCTCAGCAAGTGCAAAATGAATTCAGTATTTTTGTCTTCCCAAGCTTAATTGCTCATACTCTAATCAATTATGTAAGTGATTTGAATTACCATCTATCTCAGCCACCAAGTGAGAAACTTGAACATTGTTAATAACCTCACTATGTTTCCTTATCAATTGATTTTTTGAGTAAATCTTATTAGTACCTCATTTAAAAAGCATGTTTGAACCATCATAACTTCTCTAGCTCAACTCTGCCCCCAGTATGAGATATCACAGGGTTTGTCATTGGCTTCTTTTTAACTGGACTCTCTGAAAATTGTCTCTATTCACCTTACCACTTTTTCAATATAATTTTCCCAAAAAGCAAATATGATTTGATAACATTATTAATAAGTCTAAAATATAATATCAAAGTATTCATGGACTTTAATCCTATTGCCTATGGCGTAAATTTTTTTTTTTTTTTTGAGACGGAGTCTGGCTCTGTCGCCCAGGCTGGAGTGCAGTGGCGTGATCTCAGCTCACTGCAAGCTCCGCCTCCCGAGTTCAAGCCATTCTCCTGCCTCAGCCTCCTGAGTAGCTGGGACTACAGGCGCCCACCAGCATACCCGGCTAATTTTTTGTATTTTTAGTAGAGACTGAGTTTCACCATGATAGTCAGGATGGTCTCGATTTCCTGACCTCATGATCCACCCGCCTTGGCCTCCCAAAGTGCTGGGATTACAGGCAGAGTTAATTTTTTAACAGAAAATAAATGTTTTTCCTCAAACTCAGCTCACACAACTTCCCAGTATCTTTTGTTGATACTTTCAATGAATCTTTTTATCATTACTCTACAAATTAAAGTATTCCTTTATATATCCAACAAATATTTGTTGACCACTAATTGTGTTGTGGCCATTATTCTAGGTTCTGAAGTAGATGACAGTGAACCATATCCACAAGCTAATAGACATTACTTTTTCTCTCACCTTTCTCAGATTTTACTAAAGTGTCACCTTCTAATTTAGGACTTCTTTGACATTCCGTTTAAAATTTCACCCCTCAAAACCCACCTTGTTTCCCTCTTCCTCATACAGCTTTTTCCCATATTCCTTTTAATTCTGAACCTACTATATATATATATTCTAGATAGTTTATTTACACCCCTTCCTTGAGTATAAACTAAACTCAATGAGGACTGAGATTTGTGTTCATTAGAAGTCACTAAAAACAGTGAATAACTCCAATATGTGAATGATTCTCAAAAAGAAATTAAATGTTAAATGACTTAAGCTGACATTTATACGGACCTGTTCCTGCTGTCTGAATGGGTATTTTTTTTTCTCCATTGCCATAGTAAATAATCTGTTTTATTTTATTCACAGATATTAAAGATTTATATGAATTTCCACATCCCACTTTCTGTAATCCAATTAAATTATTTTTATATGTCAAGCTTATGTTTCAAATATCTCCTCTATGAAGACTCGCTTTATATCCCTGGTAGAACTGCTTTCTTACTTCTTTGTGGCATCAAATAATAAGTAATGTTTCCACAAAAACATTTATTATAGTGTATATTAAATTTATTTTAATTTTATTTACAATTATGTAGCATTAGGTATGGTGAAGAAAGGGTAAGCATGCATTAGTCTGCAAATCAGAATTTTCTAGTGAATATTATTGATTTTTTTCTCCTAGAGAACACATGAAAAGGTCTTATTAATTTTGTTTGTGGTTCAGATGAGTACACTTTAATTTAAAATTTAGAATACTGATATGAAGAAACTTCTAAGATATGCTGTTATAAAAAATTCATTAAAGAAGAATGTATAAATTTATGGAAAAATGTGAAGAAATTCTTTATTGCTTATTCTCTATACTTAATGTTTATTGAGTAATTTGAATACAGTCTTTGTATAATAAAAACAAAATAAAACTCCAAAAAGAATACAGCTTCCCTCCCCCTTATTTGTGCTGGTCAGCAAAAAATTCTACATACATTCTGATTTCTACAAGTAAATTTTTTGATTCTTTGGGAGAGTTGAGCTATTAGTAATGAGCTGATAAAAATTACACATCAAGTCCTAAGGGAAAATAAGCGTGTGTGTGTGTGTGTGTGTGTGTGTGTGTGTGTGTGTGTGTGTGTGTATAGTACCCTTAGGAAACATTAAAATAATGTTCATTACATTTAATAAATCTTTATTGAGCTTCCATGCTAAGTGTTGAGTATGTAGTTGTTAACCTAATAGCTAAACTTTTGCCCTCTGGGAATTTCTGTCTATTCCAGAAAAATACAAAAAAATACATAATAAATGCATTAATACATAAATATTAAAATGAATAAGTGCAATATAAAGTAAGTGGCATTTCAGAAAAGCAGAGAGTGCTGCAATAGATAATGAGAGAACAAGTCTTTCTGAGAAAACCTCTCAGGGGAGGTGGTGTCTATACTGAAGCTCAAAAAAAATGACAGGGACTCAGCCATGAATCAAGAGTCGAGGAGCCATGTTCCCAGGAGAGAATGAGTTGGTCAGATGCTCTGAGGCACTAAGGAGATCACTGTGAATCCTCAGATACCGGTGAGTAATGAGCAAGAAACAGAGAGTAGCATGAATTAAGATTGAAGAAGTTTACAGACACCGAATTCTGTAGACCATGTAAAACAAGGACAGGAATTTGGACTTTACTCCAAATTCAAACTTAACCTATGTTCAGTTCTTGTAAATATTCCTGCAGGCAAACATGATGTCTTCCAATAGGTGAATGAATAAGGAAACTGTGAGATATCCATATATTAATAATAAAATATATGATTTGAAAAAAACAAACATTTCTTCTCCTCCAACTGGAGTAGGAAAATAATAATAATAATAATAATAATAATAAGTTAAAAGAAAGCTATCAAGCCATGAAAAGACAGGAGGGACCTTAAATGTATATTGCTAAGTGAAAGAAATGAGTCTGAAAATGCTATATTTTGTATAATTCTAACTATATGATGTTCTGGAAAAGATAAGACTATGCAGTTAGTGAAGAGATCACCAGTTTCCAGAAGTTCATGGGAACTTGAAAGGGAAAGATAAACAGTGCATTTTGGGGCCATATAAGTATTCTATATGATACTATAAGAGTGCATACATGACATTATGCATTTTCAAAAACCTGTAGAACTGTACAACAGAAGGAGTAAACCCTAATGTAAACTGTGAACATAGTAAACATAGTTAACAATAATGTCCTATGTTAGTATTATGTAAGTGCTATCTTATTTCTTCTAGATTAAGAATATATGTGAGTGGATGTGGACATATGTGTGTGCACATCTGTATATCTGCACATTGTGGGTATAAAAATACAAGGGTATAGTAATAAGATGTAGTGTTACTGGCATCTGCATCCTGTTTATTCCACTGCTGTGTAGATCTAATATAGCATCATGATTTCCCACATTTAAAAACATTTAATAATGGTGGAAGAAAACATAACTAATGCAGCCAAATTTTGAATATTTAAAAGAAAAATGCCCAGACCATGACAGTATCCTACATTTAAATGAAGGGAGGGGAATTAAAATATTGGTAACACCTTTAAAACTGTCTTTGCAAAAAAGTATAACTGAGAAAATTATTACAGTGAAAGTGATCTGACCTAATTGACTCCACCTTGCTTCAACTTACAAGCTGTCCTTGTTCATTCCTGGGTGTAGACCAAAGCAGCTTTAGGAGGAATTTAGTTTAAAGTTTAACTTTGAAACAAAGATGATATCCCTCTCCTGCAATAAGCCCCCTTCTTACTTGGAGACAAGTCTGCCTTTGTAGGATTAAGAAATTAGCTACAAGACTAGAAATTATGATTTAGGAGTCATGCAGGTGTAGGCTGCATGATTCTGAACCTGCTCCTGGGGATAGCATCACTCCTGTAAAACATAAGATCAGTGCTTGAGTTATTGTGCAGACCGTGCATTCTGATGCACCAGTGGACACCACTCAGACCAGCAATCTGGTTCAGCCAGTTCTGTGATTCCACCCAGCAGCACAAGGCAGAAAGTAAAATCCGCTTCCACTCCATATGACCTTACTTCTGACTTGACAAATTATCCTACCCAGCAAATATCCTTAAAAACCCTGATACTCAAATTTTCAGAGACTGATTTGAGTAGTAATAAAACTCCAGTCTCCTACACATCTGGTTCCACATGAATTAAACTCTTTCTCTATTGCAATTATCCTGTCTTGATAATTTGGCCCTATCTGGGCAGTGGGCAAGGAGAGCCTGTTGGGAAGTTATACCCTTATCTCTTGCTTTTTGTTGATAATATTCAATTAATCTTTTTCCTTGTTTTGGGGAATGTAGAATATGAAATAAATAATGGAATGACAAAGTTTCTTTAAGGAAAGATGTGAATATGTGAATGAATATGTGAATATTACTGGAAAAATGAAATATTTAACCTATAAACTCTGCTCATTTGGAACACCATACTGCAAAGCAAATGATAATAGAATAATATATTTACTCTTTCTGTCTCATTAACTCTGAACTTCCATTAAATAGTGTCTGTTTCATTTATCTCTGGGTTACAAGTACACATAAAATAGTATTTTATTTTACTGAGAATCTATTTTTTGTTTGATACTGTTCTTAGAGGTCTGTATGATCTTTTCATCTTTCTCTCTCTCTCTCTCTCTCTTTTTTTTTTTTTTTTTTTGCTTTTCATCTTCTCTGTTTTGATAATAGAATAATATATTTACTCTTTCTGTCTCA
>NW_012114422.1:4798962-4841559 GCF_000951035.1 Colobus angolensis palliatus
CTCTGTCGACCAGGCTGGAGTGCAGTGGCGCAATCTCGGCTCACTGCAAGCTCCGCCTCCAGGGTTCACGCCATTCTCCTGCCTCAGCCTCCCGAGAAGCTGGGACTACAGGCTCCCGCCACCACGCCCAGCTAATTTTTTGTATTTTTGGTAGAGACGGGGTTTCACCGCGTTAGCCGGGATGGTCTCGATTTCCTGACCTCGTGATCCGCCCGCCTCATTCTCCCAAAGTGCTGAGATTACAGGCGTGAGCCACCGCGCCCGGCCGATCTTTTAATCTTTAAACCTTAGCGGGTTGTATCAGTTGGGGGTAAAACAAGTTTTATTTCTAAAACAAAATTTAAAAATCATGGTGGTTTAAACAAGAGAATTGAGATTTCTTCCATATGATAGATTGAGTATAGGTATTCCAGGATTGTTGTGACAGCTTTGGCATGTTAAAAATACAGGCTCCTCTTCTTTCTTTATCATCTTCAAATCTGGCTTTTGAATTGCCTCTATTATGCTTAATCCAGCATCTCACCCTGCATTTCATTTAGCAGGGAGGAAAGAGGGAAATTGGAAGGGAAGAGTTTCTTCCCTTTACAGACTCAATTGGTGCTCATATCACTTCTAACCTCATTTCACTGAACAGAAATTTAGTAGCATGGCTATGCATAAGTCAAACAAAAAGGGGCTGGGAGATGCGGTTTTTAACTCAATTGTCATATAGCCAACAAAACCTCATGGCGTTCATTATTCAAGGAAGAAGGAAAGAGATAGTATTGGGAAAAAAACTGACATCTCTGCTTAAGTCCTCCCCTCTGGTCACCCAAATATCTAGGAATACCCTATTTCCTATATAGCAATATTACCCTCTCTCCATCGTGGAAAACACTAAATCCCATCCAATTATTGAAACCAGCTCAGTGTTCATGATAATTTTCTCTGTCAAATTCAGTGATCTATAAACTTAAAGAATGATACTAATTTTTCAACTCAAAAACAACAAGGTGAAGTAAAATCAAGGTAAATCTACCTAAAAGACTATTTCAGAAAAAAAGAATGAATAGGGAAGACATATAAATCACTGGTCTGCAGCAATTACCAAATCATTCTGGGCAAATGGTAAAATTTCCTGTCCTGGTAATGGGATAATTTCCTTAAAAGGCTCTGGGGCTGCTTTATTGAGGGGAATATCTTATTTATTATTCTCTGTGGTCACTGGATTTGTCTTGAAAAGGTAGACTTCCTAGAAAAAGCTGGACAGTCTAAACGTATTTTATCAAATGGTCATTTTTTGTACATAAATTTTACAAGTGAAATTGATGTAGTTCATAATTACCTGAGCACAATTGAACTTTATTTTATGAATAAGTATTAGAGGGGCACATTTTACCACCAAATATTCTAGTATTGCAACTAAGAAGTAAATTAAGAAAAATTATGTTTAACATATTTTAAATTTATTAGGTGAATGGTCTTTAGCAACTTCTCATGTAGTTACAAGAGAATCAGCTTCAATGATTGCTCTCAACTGGCCGTTATCAATTTCCATTGACTCGCCACTATGCTTCTCATCTTCAAGGCTCTTGTCTCCTTTGCAAAACTTCTTGAAAAACCACTGCACTGTATTTCACTTAGCAGGAAGGAAATAGGAAAATTGGAAGGGAAGATGTTTCTTTCCTTTACAGATTCAATAGGTGCTCATGTCACTTCTAATCTCATTTCACTGAACAGAAATTTAGTAATATGACCATGCATAAGTCAAACGAAAAGGGGGTTCGTTAGGAGTTCCTGTACCATATAAAGGCGTTAATGTTGCAATTTGTCTCTGCTGCTTTATGATGTATTTTGAACTCGAACAAGAAAATCACTTGAATTTGCTTTTTGTCTAACATCACTTCCATTGTCTAAAATGAATATAAAATAAACAGCAAGTAATGTCATTAGCAAAAAAGCATAAAGTGAGAAATGTGTGTTAAAGTGATGTATAACATAGCCATATTTAAGAATGAATTCTAGCATCAAAGTGCAAGTTTCAACAACACAAAAACTGCAATTATGTATACACCACCCTGATAATTTAACACAAATATAATTTATGTATTATAATGTATAATACTATACTGTATAATAATAACATACTATACTTAAATATAATTTAGTACTAAACAAAAATTATTCATTATTTTAAAAAATCAAATCACATATTTTTATCTCAGTAGTGAGATTTAAGGGAATAATATTACATATTCATATCAGCTTTTATTTGATGCAGATATTAAGTATGAGCACAAATATCTGACCATTTTCTTTGTCTTCTAGTATTGTTTCTTCCCATATAATTAAGTCCTGAACTACATGTTCTTTTGTTATAAATCTATTTTCTTATTACTCCCTTTTCGATTACGTTTGGATCATTGTGTTGGTTTTCAAAAACAAGGTGTAAATATAGAGTATCATATTTATTTGGGGATCTTCTGAGACAAGTAATGTGTAAAGTATATTAACCCTTGGTTAACCAATGACGTCATTGATTTTGGAGGAAAAGCCTAATATAACCATAGAAATCACAAAAATGTTAACATTTTAAGTTTAACATTCTTTTTAAAATTTATCTTGACCAGTTTTCATTAAAAAGCAAACAACAAAGAGTCCTGAGGATTATTCTAATATTCTTTTAGCATTATATCTTGAGAAAATACACAAATAACATATGAAGATGAACATTTGCTAAACAATGAAAGAACAATTTAAGCTTCAGACATGGGTAAATATGAAAGTACAATATTGTAGATGTTTACATCCTCAGATGATAAAAATCCTAACAAAAATTATATTAAGTTGTTCTCCAGTGCCTTTTTTCCCATCCTACATAATTGTCATGTTCTACTCCTTCATTTTTCAATAATTTAACCCTAAAAATTATGGGAAGAGAGCTGGCAATACAAATGATTTAAAAGTCTATTACGTTCTGAACAGTGGTAATTAGTTAGCATCCACTCTCATCTTTCATTAAATTAATTACAAAGACGAAGACGAAATAGCATCACATAAAAACATCAATAACAAGGACGGAAAAAATTTTTTGTCAGAAACTTGAAGAAATTAATATTTTTAATATAAAGATCATCAATGTCAGCTTTGTCCTGTTTCCTCATTACTTTACAAAATTGATTGCTTCTTTCAGCAGGAAAAGTTTTCTTCACTATTTTCCAGCACACCACAAACATTTTGTTTCCTCTTTTATCTGAAATTCTTAAACTTCTTTTATCTATTTACACTCATTCCCTAAGTGACTCTAAGCAGTATATTGATTTTAAACACTGTCTATATTTATAGGTTACTTCCAAATTTATATCTCTGGCCTAAATCCGTTTCATAAACTTCAGACTCGTACGTATATCTATTTAACACTGTACTTGGATGTTCAAACTATTTTCAGAATCCGTACAACCTAAACTAAATTCTTAATCTTCACCATTCAAGCCCACCAACATTTATATCCATTTAAGATGTTGGCAACTTTATACTTCCAGCTGTGTTGGCCCAAACCCGTGGAGTCATGTTTGACTCTTTTCTGTCTCATAGTCCTCATTAAATATGTCAGCAAACCATCAGTCTTTCTCTTTCTTTTTAATTCTACTGATTCCTTGTGGTGCAGGTCACTGTAATTTCTTATCTGGGTTATTGTTACAATTTATTGACATTATTAGTATAATTTTCTGATGATTCTTATTGTCTGCACTCTTGTTACTTATTTTCAATTTAGTTGTCAATCATTTCCTCTAAAAGTTAAATACTTGTCTTCTGCTCAAATCTTCCAGTGGCTACTCATTTAACCCAGAATAAAACTAGTCCTTACAATTGTCTACAAGTTCCTATATGATAAATTTTGCACCACTCCCTGTTATCCTTCTAACTACATTTCCTCTCATTTTTTCCCATTATATCTGTAATACCTATAATAGTGACTAAAACGTAGCAATAGTTTAATAAGCAATTGATTAATAAATAAATTTAGGGTATGATCTATAAACTCATTAATGACTAACTTGATGTTAATTAAATCAGTGGTCCATATGAACACATGTATTGTAGCTCATTATGTCCTTGCAAGCAATATTTCCGCATTCTTGCTAAACCATCATGGCACCTTTGCTTACACATCATCTATTTCTTATTCCCTTTGTAGAATAAGTTAAAACTGACTTTTAGGTTTTTATTCTCTATTTTCATCCCCTAGGAAAATAAGTAGACAAACTCTGTAACCTTATATAACTTTACATATTTCATGGATTTCAAAGGACTGAGTAACAAAGGTCGTTAATCCCCAACCAGAAAATGGATCCCCTAGAGAAAAATGTTTCATAGGTGCAGATGCTACTTTAGCACTATGAAAATCTGCTGACTTTAACATGCCTAAAATATAATTTTATATTTGCCTTAAAATCATGTATTTCCCTTACAATAACCTACAGACACTGCTGAAATTTACAGAAACTTTCAAAAATAAAAAGATATTTTCCAAGAACAAAACTTAAGTGGAAAATAGCAAATTATATAATAACAATCCTTTATCAGTGTTGTATAAATATCATTGTTGTGTTAGTATAAATTTGCATATCATTAACATAAATTAAGCATTTATTCCTGAGTCTTTAATTTTGTAATAATTACTTACAGTATATAAAATACTGTAATAATAATTGAGGTCAATGATAAAGTTTTCTCCTTTTCTAAATTTTAATAACTAATTTGATAATTTCTTAGTCTGATGAATGCTGCTTCTCTGAGTTACATTACACCATTTTGTACTTTTTAAACGTTAATGTCTCAATTCTATGGAGGTTTTTCTTTTAATGAAAAATACAAAAATGAATAATGCCATTTAATGATTACATTAAAATTAGCTCTCAATTTTTACATTTCAAAGAAATAGGTGCAACTAACTGAAGTTTCCATTATGTTTACAACCTTTAACTATGTGTAGCCTTAGCAGTTTATTAAATTCCTACAGATGTCTAGATGTGGTGGCTCAATCTCAGCACTTTGGAAAGGTGAGGTAGGTGGATCACTTGAGGCCAGGAGTTCGAGACCAGCCTGACCAACATAGTAAAATCACGTCTCTACAAAAAAAATTAGCTGGACTACTGTTGTAGCACACGCCTGTAATACCAGGTACTCGGGAGGCTGCGGCAAGAGAATAGCTTAAAGTGGAACTCAGGAGGCAGAGGTCGTGGTGAGCCGAGATCTTGCTACTGCATTCCAGCCTGGGTGACGGAGGAGACCCTGTCTCTAAATAAATAAATAAAATAATTCACATAGAGGAAAAAATAGTTCTAGTTCTAGGAGTTATTTCTTAAGCATGGTTTTAGGAGTACTTTGCCTGCTTTTGAAAATAATAATTACCAACCTGTCTTCAAGGTATTATGATTGAATAGAATTATTTTGAGAACTTGGAATCAGTATTTTTATAAGCTTCCTCGTGATTCTGATTCAGATGCCAATGGGCCACAAATCACTGAGAAACACATTAAACAATGAGGTATCTAGGATTTATGTTTTTGCCTTTACATAGAGGAAAATAAAATCCTCTGATATAAACAACTCTCAACCTATTCTTCCTTGCTAATTACTACGGGCCCATGACTTTGGGAAAAGCACGTTGTGGGTGCTTTTTCTTTTTCCCTTTTCTAGCCTGTGGCTATAGAATGAAGAATTTATAGTAAGTAAGCTCAGCTATCTTCTGTTACAGATATTTTGGGGGAATTACCCATGTCTTAATTAAGACATGAAGGAAGACAAAAGGAAAATAACATGACATAATTATATTGAAAATGAAAAATACTGCCCATAATTACAAAATTTGAAATATAAGCAGTCATTTTTCCACTGGCCATACATATAAAAAATTTGATATACTGTTAAGGAGTATAACTTTCAAAGAAAAATGACCCTGAAATGGAACAAATGAAAAGACAAACAAGCAAAATTTGAATTATGTTAAACAAATGAACTATTAACCAGCTCAAACTAACTCAGTAGTAACTAGCACTTGTTAAGGCCTTACTTTATGCCAGAATGGTAAGGCTTTTAAAAGATTAACTTATTTAGTTTTCATAACTATACTAAGTAATAGCAAATATTATTCTCCTTAATTTACCAGTAAGAAAATTGAAGCACTTAAAAGGCTAAATAAAAATCTGATCCCGAAGCTCACACAGGTAATTGTGTTCAGAGATACAGAATTGGTTCTCAGCAGTTTGGCTCATGATAATTTTACTGATTTGATAATGTAACCTAAAACAACTTAACCTCTGTGCATACATTTAAGGAATAATCCTTGAATTATTTGTATTTTTATAGATATATTTTTAAATCTTTTAAAATATTTTTAATGATTTAAAAATATAGACCTAATATTTCTAGCTGACCAATTTGGTTACTTATTTAAGACTTTAATTCAGTTCTCAGTCTAATAAACCATACCTAAAGTCCATTGTCAGTCATTTTGTGTTTTTTGCAAATAGAGGATAGCAATAAAAAGATAGACATCAAAAATCAAATAGATATTCTTTAGTTGAAAAATACTATAGCTGAAATGAAAAATTGTACTAGAAGACTTAACAGTGTTTTATTGTTTGGGGGCACATATTCTATTTTGGAACTGCTGAAGAAATAAAGTGCAAGATTAAGGATAGATTATTACAGGTCATAGAGTGCAAAGTACAGAGAAAAGGAAGAATAAACCAAAATGAACAATGCCTCAGAGAAATATGTAACACCACTAAGTCCACAAACATATGCTTAATGGGAGTACCAGAAGAAAAGAAGAAATACAAGAGTGCAGAAAAAATACTCAAATAAATATTGTCTGAAACCTCCCTGAATTTACAAAAAAAACATTAATTTACACATCCAAGAATATCAACAAATCCATATAGAATAATCACACAGAGAGCCACAGCAAGACATATAATAAAAATATTTGAAGACAAATAAGCTTTTAAAGGAACAAACTAAAAATATTTATGTAGAATAAAACCCCAATAAGATTAATAGCTGATTTTAATCAGAAGTAATGGAGGCCAGAAGGCAGTGCATGACAATCAAAATACATCAAGAAAACAACAATTAACTAAGAATCTTTCATCTGGCAAAACTATTTTTCAGATATGAAGCAGAATGACAAAACCTATCAGCAGCCATTCACAGTGCTAAGAAATAGAGATGCAATGGCAATGGTGAATGAAATGGCAGTCTCTGACTTAGTAGAATTTATAGTATACTTTTAGGACATTTTGTGAAATAACAAGAGGGATTTAAAAGTTGTAAATCTATAATAATTTTCTAGATGTAGGTCCCTACTCCAACCACTAACAACAATAGAGCCATAGTTAAAACAAAAACATCTTGATACTATTTACAGTGCAAAATGTTGGTGGCATTCTATTAATACGATTAATATTCATAACTTCATTTTATTAATGGAAAATCCCTATGAAGCCAGAGGGTCTATATCATACAAGATCTTTAGCTGTAGCTTCATCTGGGATAGCCCTATAATAACACGCAGCAGAATCTAACAGAACATTTCTCATGGTTTATCTAACATTATTACCCATATGCTAACACCTACTTCCCCAAATAAATAAAGCTAATGCTAAAATATGACATTATCGGAAATGAGTTATTCTTCTTAATTTTATAGTCTAGGTACTATTACCACTGTTTATAGATGAGTAAATTAAGAAAAGACAGATTAAGTTACTCGCCAAGGTAGCAACAAATTGAACAGTGGAACTAAAATTTACAGCTAATTTTCCAAGATTCTGAAGTTTACACTTCTGACTCCTATATTGCCTTTCAAGAAGTTTAGTAGAGAAGGGAAGAAATTAGAAGTGTAGCTTGAGGGAAGAGAAATTAATATAGGAAAAACTTTTGATAAAAATATGATGAAATAGCATTACATGTTTTAAACACATATTGATCTTTTTCGATCATTCAGATAAGCTTCTGGATTTCCAATTGCTTCTTAGTATGAATGTTTTAATATTTTGCCTATGTTCTACATTATTATTATTCTAATTGCTAATCATTTCTTTTCCTTAATATCTGAAACAAATCAACTTTTGCTTTAAACAAAGTATGATATTTTCCACATGTGACTTCAAATAATGTATAATATTTAATACTCTATCAAAGACTTTGAGTCACTCTTTACTATTATCATAACTTTCATTTGTTTGATGAGATAAAGAGAATTTTAGTTGTGCTCCTGAGTTTCAAATGGAATAATACTCCATTAATATATTTTAAGTAAGAGAAATTATTTATTTTTCCAAAGATGGGTTTATTACTTTATTTTAGCATATTTATTTCACATCACAGAATGAATATTCATCTATCTATCTATCTGTCTGCCTACCTTTTGTAATCTTTCATATAATTTGTTGGAGTTGACTCATATTTTTACATGTCCTAAACATGAATAATAGCCACTCATTATTTTACTTTGTGGATATCTTCCCTAATATTACTATATTTTTGTATTGTTAACATTATGGTCTGACAGATATTTCAGGATAAAGTTTTAATGAAAGCAATAATGAAGTAGTTTTGTTCAAAAAATTAAAAAGACAAAAATAAGAGACATTGTGTTAGATCATATAAGATTTACTTATATGAGGCCCCTTTCTGAGGTATGGGAAAATCCTGAAACTTCAATAGAAGATCCCTCAGGAACCCCCAAAATTCTTTACATTCTGAAGAATGTAAAGAAACACAGAAGATAGTCATTGAAAGGCAGTAATATGTGAATTAATGTCAAACAGAAAAATGCTAAAATGCTTTAATTGTAAAGTACTTTAGCATTTATCTAAGTGTAAAGCACTAAAGCATTTTCCATAGGTTTGATAATACTTTGTGGTAGATCTCAGAATTAATAAGTGCATGCAAACAATACCTGATAATATTGATAGGTTAAGAACTGTTTTTCTTTTTTATTGTGATGATATATCAATGGCTAGGATACAGCACAGCAAAGGATGGATTTGAAAGTAAATATAAAATGACTACATTCATGATGGATATGAAAATACATGAAAAATAAACAACATCTATTAAAAGCATAGAATTAAACTCTTAAACTAATAATCTTATATAGGTTCCAGTCTTGGTAACTTGAATAGAGTGAGTATTGACAGTGTTAAGGAATTGAGGTAAAAAAAAAAAAAAGTTCTGGTAATGTGTTTTTATTTTTTTTTAAGTTAAAACATTTTATTTTCCTAATGTGTATGGTATCCCTTTTTCTTTTAATTTTAAGTTCAGGGTATGTACAAATGTTTGTTACATAGGTAAACTTGAGCTTGAGTCATGGGGGTTTGTTGTACAGATTATTTCATCACCCAGGCATTATACCCAGTACTCAATAGCTATCTTTTCTGCTCCTCTTCTTCCTCTCACCCTCCATCCTTGAGTAGATCTCAGTGTCTGTTGTCTCCCTCCATGTGTCCATGTGTTCTTGTCATTTAGCTCCCACTTATAAGTAAGAATATGCAGTATTTTGTTTTCTATGCCTGGGTTAGTTTGCTGAGGTTAATAGCCTCCAGATCCATCTATGTTCCCACAAAATGCATGATCTTGTTCTTTTTGTGGCTGCATAGTATTCTATAGCATATATGTACCACGTTTTTAAAAAATCAGCTCTGTCATTGATGGGCATTTAAGTTGATTCCATATCTTTGCTTTTATAAATAGTGCTGCAATGAACATTCACATGTTTGTGTACAAGTCTTCATGGTAGAATGATTCATATTCCCCTGGATATATACCCAGTAATAAGATTGCTTGGTCAAATGATATTTCTGTCTCAATGATATTCTGTCAACAATGGTTGACCTAATTTACACTCCCAACAACAGCGTTTAAGTGTTCCCTTTTCTCCACAACTTCACCAGCATCTGGTATATTTTGACTTTTTGATAACAGCCACTCTGATGTGAGATGGTATCTGATTGTGGTTTTGATTTGCATTTCTCTAAAGATCAATGATATTGAGCTTTGTTTTGTATGTTTGTTGACTGCAGGTATGTTTTTGCTTCTAATGTACTACTTTTTTAGAATCTTTCATGTGTGTGTCTATGTATGTTTTTGTATAAATAGATACGCATATGTTTTAGACAAAGCTTTCAGGATTATAACCTACATGTGTGCCCCAAAATGAATTAATATCCTGAGGTGTTCATGATATATTCATAATATTTGAATTCTGTGAAGATTTACACTTACATTGAAATAATATGAGAATTAAAGTTTGTCATATTTCTCATAATCCATTTGAATTATTTAGAAAACTACCCAAAAATAGAATCAGTCCCCCCAAAATTAAAAAGTTGGGAATTCATCAATAAGCACATGAAGATGCTCAATATAATTAATCATTTTGGAAGTGCAAATTAAAATTATAATGAGATACCTCTACACACCTTCTAAATTTTCTTTTTAATTAAAAATAATGAAATTACCAAGTGTTGGCATGAGTGAGAAACAATTGGAACTCGGACAGAATTGTTGAAAAGGCAACTTTGGAAACTAGTTTTGTAGATTTTTATAAATTTAAGCATATATTTACCATATATAACCCATATATGCCACCTATGACCCAGCAATCCCACTCCTAGGTAACAACTCAAAAGATATTAAAATATATGTTTATGTACATGCCTGTGTGTTAATATTTATAGCAGCTTTTAATAATAACTTTCTAAGACTAGAATCTATCTAAATGTTCACCCACTGGTTTATGGATAAATAAATCATACCCATCAAGCATTGAAATACTTCTCCACAATTAAAACGGAATAAACTATTAAGCATGCAGCATCATGGAAGAAACTCATAGAATTTTAGTTTCTTATGACTGCTATTACCAATTATCACATGTGGGGGTTTATAGCAACATACATTTATACTCTCATATATCAGGAGAGGAGACCAGAAGTACAAAATCAGTTTTATTGAGCTAAAATTAAAGTGTCAGCTGGACCATATTCCCTCCAGAGGCTCTAGGAGAGAACCCAGTTCCTTGCCTCTTTAACTTCTGGTGGTTGCTAGCATTCTTTGATTGTATCACTGCAATGTCTACTTCCTCCTTTTGCCTGTGTGTATAACTTTTCTTTGTTTCTTTCTTTTAAAGACACTGATGATGGCCTTTATAACCTGTTTGGGTAATACAGGGTAATCTCCTCATCTCAAAATTCTTAACCATATCTGCAAAAACTTTACTGTATAAGGTAACATTCACAAGTCCCAGGTATTGACTGAGATATGGTTTAGCTCTGTGTCCCCACCCAAATCTCATCTTGAACTGTAATCCCAATGTATTGGAGGAGGGGTTTGGTGGAAGGTATTTGAATCACAGCTGCAGACTTCCCCTTGCTGTGCTTGTGATAGTGAGTTCTCACAATATCCAATTGTTTGAAAGTGTGTCTGACTTTCCGCTTCGCTCACTCTCTCTCTTGCTACCATGTGAAGAAGACCCTTCTTCCTCTTCACCTTCCTTCATGATTGTAGGTTTCCTGAGGCCTCTCAGTCATGCTTCCTGTTAAGCCTGCAGAACTGTGAACTAATTAAACCTCTTTTCTTCATAGATTACCCAGTCTCAGACAGTTCTTTACCACGGTGTGAAAACGGACTAATTCCGACTGGATATCTTTGGGGCCATCTTTCAGCCTAACACATATTTCAATTCCATTATGCTAAGTGATAAGAGAAAGACTAAAATGTTGTATATGGATTGGTTCTATGTATACTTCATTCTATCATAGACCAAACAATAGGAACCAGCAGATCGTTGGGGAAAGAAGTTAAAATTATAGAACTATATTATTAAAAGAGTCAATTTTATTTTATATTAATGATATCTCAATCAATTAAAAAATAAAAGAGATAACATGGTGTACCTTATATACCTTTAAATTCATCTTCAGTTTAGACCTTAGAAACATACCTGTCTCTTTTCTATGATATCAGAGGAGATCTATAGCCAATTTTTCCTCTATTTCACCTTGAAGTTTTGACAACCTGGTCCCACTAAATTTTAATCTGTTCAGAAGTCTTAGCACTGTAATTTTTATTCCATTTACTGATTTATATTCAAATCCTCCTATCTTCTCCCCAAATTCTCACATTTTAAGGATATTTTGGTTTTCTGAATTGCTGTGGGAAATAAATTTTCTCAAATATACCCTGGGAACGTGTTTCTTTAACCGTTCCCTTTATTTCTTGTTGCTTAATACAGAAAAATGTGTGTGTGTAAGTGTGTATGTGTGTGCATGTTTATTACATATATGGGCTATGTGAGGTTAAATAGGTTGGATTAGTTTTTTGAGAAAGTGTAATTTGAATTGAAATTGAAGGACAAGTAGAAGTCATGCAATGAGTAGATTGAGCCTCTGTAAAAATATGGAACCCAAAAGTCGTATTTGACATCTCTTTCTTGAAACCCTTTTATCCATAACAGTATCTGCAAGTTGTGTCTATTGTACCTGCAAAATTATAACATTTGCCACTATTCCATTTCTCTGCCAATAACAGCTTAGTTTAAGCTAATCTCTATATCATGCCCAGAAAGTGTCATGCCATGCCCCCACAACTAACTTTTCTTTTCACTTTTATCACAGTGACCTGATCCCAAAATAATTCACACCAGTATCTTCTCTTGACATTTAATCTATCAAGTCAGTTTTCATTACCTCATAAATAGATTTCCTGTTCTTTTTGAACAGAATGCATCTTTCAATTATAGTTCACCATTGAATAATGTGGTGGTTGGGACATTGACCCTCCCACATAGTCAAAAATACATGGATAGCTTTGACTCCCCTAAAACTTTACTAATAGGTGGACTTACAGTTAACATAAACAGTTCATCAACATATATTTTGTATGTTATATGCATTATATATTGTATTCTTACAATAAAGCAAGCTACAGAAAAGAAAATGTTATTAAGAAAATCATAAGAAGAGAAAACACACTTAGAATTTCTGAAAAAACAGTATTTATCAATACTGTTAAGTTATGTCATCTATTCACAAGAAGAATCCGCTGTCTAAAATCGTAGACAACCACAGCTGCAGACCTCAATCTTCAGTGCCTATCAAGAAATTCAACTTTTTTTTGTAATGTGATGACTTTTCTCACTACTAGGAAGTATTTCCAGCATCATTAGTGACACTTCGAATGAGTTCCATGGCGACATTCAAGGTATAATTATATACATACATACTTCATTTGAATAGAAATAGTTATATTTAGATATGTAACTATTTAATTTTCAAAAATATTCACTTGTATACACATTGATTTCTTTAACTGTCACTTATATTGATTTTTTCTTAGTTAACTGAATCTAGAAAATTTGAAATATCTTTCACTAAATTAACAAAAAAATTAACACAATGAAGTAATGTGAAAAAAGCTGTAAAATTTATAATAAATTATTATATCAAGTTTTCAAGGTATTTATGTTACTTGTAGAAAATAAATTCTGTCACACTACCCAAAATTACTTCATAGAACAGTCATAATTTAAATTGGGTTTTTAAATATTTTAAGAGTTAAAATAGTTTTACATTTGCCCTTTTTTCTTATTCATAGTAATATAGTTTTCTCCACCAAGGGTTGATTCTATTTGTATGAGTTTTCTCTACAATTTTATATAGGATGGGTTGGAGGTGGTCATATATACAATTATTTAACATAGGACAAGCTATCATGATGATATAGTAAACTAAAGGAAAATTATCTGTAATTTTTCTCCCACTTAAATGCATTGTGCAGCAGTACTTTTTTTTAATCTGTTAAATATCTATCCCAGTCATATTGGAGTTTATATAACATGTATAATATGATACATTCAGTTTTCCCAACTCCCATGTAATTGTGCATAGCAATATTGAGATTATTCATTCCTACCCTTAAGATAGCCCTTATCTTAGAGGGAAGAAATATTACCCAGCTATGAATTCATTCAATAAATGTTCATTGACAACCTCAGAGGTTCCAAATAGTCTTTCATATCACTAGAAGCTGTAAATTATGATAGCAGTTACAATCCTTACGCTCAAACAGGTCTGAAGCTAGCAGACCTCTTTCCAGATTAATATCATGGAAACTGATGTTAATAATTGCAATATAAACCCAGCTTCATAGATCTGTTTGAAGCACTATAAAATGTTATAATGCATATGAAGCACTTAGTTGAATATTTATGGCTATTAAGAGCTGAATACATGTTTAGTACCACCGTTATTTTTAGTAGGAAGAGTACAGTAAAGTGTGAGTACTTTGATGGGTGTGAAATTATACCTGCCCAAAGTCTAGCTTACAACACTTAACACAGACTGAAGGCAGGGACTGAGGGAGCTCAGTGGAAGCAGTAAAATGACAGGCATGTTTTAGTGAGAAGTATACAGCTACCACTTTATACATCTCACATCTGTCTCCAAATCCCACACAGGTATCTATCTTTGGAGGACTTTGTCATATATAAGACTTTATTGCAAGAAAGTTTAGAAAATATTGTGTTAGATTTCCAGGTTCTATAGCGTAGGATGACAAGTTAGAAAAAGAGTTTTAAATGAACATCTCTTGAACTAACGGCAACTGTAGAGTCCATGGTTTGGCTACTCATACATACACACGCACCTGATTTCGCATATCTAACTTTGAAATAGCAATAATAATAACATGTTTTCACTTATCCTAATACAGCCATCTGTGTATCCATGAAAATCCAGAAGCAGAATTCTAAAGTTTTGTTTTTCCTGTGTCCATCTCTGGGAGATAATTTTCCTTCAGTTTACTATATCATCTTGGTAGCTTGTCCTATGTTAAATAATTGTATATATGACCACCTCCAACCCATCCTATATAAAATTGTAGAGGAAAATCAATGAATAAAAGTGAAAATTATTATAAATACCTAGAACAAGGAAAAATATAGTATCTATTACAGTCCTTGTTCTACCTAGCTACAACCTGATAGTTTTTCTGTACAATTTTCTTCCCCTTTTACACATATATTTTACCTTCTTCCAGCAGCTCATGTGATCGGGTCTCTTCATCTAATGGAGTGATCCAAATCTTTATTTCTCAGGATTTTGAGAGTACTTGCTGATCTCACCTGTATTAGCCTTTTGGAACAATCTATGATCTTTTACCACTGTATACCACAGTATTAAAAGGTGTTTCAGAGGATTTCCTCAGGCTCCACACATGCTGACATGGCAGAGTAAAACCCAATTTTTCATTCAATTATGCATCCCAGGCTACACATCGGGCTTGTGCTTGCCTGTTTGTTCAGTGAAATGAGAAATACTGAAAGGTCAAATAATGAGCTCAACTTCCAACTTAGTGAACCCATTTGTATGTCCTCTATTATGGGCAGTTCTCCTTTGGGTATTAAGATCTGTAAATCACCATAGTTCAGCATCACAGGCATAGAAAACAAGCAAGTAAAACACGACAAAAAATAAACAAATCCTAAAGAAAAATAAAAAATTCTAAGTGAGTCATGAAGTACAATAATGAGAGACATCTCTCAACACCTATTTTTTATTTTCCAGACCTATGTATTCTGGATATGGGTGAATAAAACAAAATATACATTGTTCATTCTTGAAGGCACAAAAGATGACATTTTGTGCAAAAATACTAACACTGAAAACTCTGCAAAAAGTGATTAAAGAAAAGGACTGTGAATGTGAAGTATTTGAATGAGAAATTTAAATAATAATAAAGCAACATGTCATATAATTTTGGCTGTGTTTTAAAACTTTAATATTACATAAAGTAATGGCACAATTACAATAACTGGCATCTTAGATTTTATGATGCTTGATAAAAAGAAAAGTCATCTACCCTGTGGCAACCATTCACGTGTGCTACTGTGACCTGATCTACCTTCAAAAGAAAACCTACTTGGTAGTTGGCTGACAGCCTCCAGCTGCACCAATTTTAGGATCCATTTCAATTTTCCCTTGGAGGCAACAGTCCTAAGCTCCTCTCAAACAATGCCAAGACATGGCAGATTTCCTAACAATGGCCATTTCTGTCCAATGTAAAATTCTTCTAATGAGAAATCTTTTCTCTAGGGCTCCATTGACCTAACCAAGTATTTCTCAGATTAGTACTTTCAGGAAAATAAGGATTATCTTTAGGCTATCTGGCTAGAATGGGAAATCTGCATCTCTAACATGACCTTTTTTCAAATGTTGAGACTTAATGAGCTTTCCTCACTAAAGGTTTTTTCAATCTCATTTTTCTTAAAATTTGTCTGAAAGCAAGCAACTTTTCCAGTCCTTCAAGACCCTGTATTTCTGAGTGCTATCAATTCCGTTTTCTTTCTTCCTCAAAATCACTGTATTTTTTACTAAACTTATATTTTTCTTGCACTTTCTTGCCAAATGTAACCAATATTTGCTAAAACTACATAGGGGTTCTTTTAAACCACTTTCCTAGAGCTTTTGCTTCAGAAAACTCAGGATTTGACTTCCAAATTATCATGATTGATGTTTTTACCAATTTACTACTGAATAAAACATATTCTATATCTGGTATGATATATGTCCCTTTAATGCTCACCATATGACCATATGGCCACTAAGCCAATAGTGCTTGAAAGTATTACTGTCTTTATTAGTCAAAGTATGATAAATGCAGAAACAAACTTCTTGATATTGGTGGTTTCATAAAATGAAATAATTATTCTTTTCTTACATAATTGTCTAATATTGTAGATAAAGGGGTCTCTGCTCCCTGCTCATGTATTTACCCATGTCTCTTCCATCCTATCCTGCTAACATATTTCAACCATATAGCCTCCAAGGGCATGTGGAGAAATGAGTATTGAGGGAGTGTTGCGGGAAGTCAGGGACTCTGAACTTAGAGACCGGCTGAAGCCATGGCAGAAGAACATAAATTGTGAATATTTAATAGACATTTATCAGTTCCAAAAATTAATACTTTTATAATTTCTTATGTCTGTCTTTACTGCAATCTCTGAACATAAATTGTGGGGTTTTCATGGACATTTATCACTTCCCTAGTAATACTCTTATAATTTCTTATGCCTGTCTTTACTTTAATCTCTTAATCCCGTTATCTTCATAAGCTGAGAATGTACGTCACCTCAGGACCACTATTGTACAAATAGATTGTAAAACATGTGTGTTTGAACAATATGCAATCACTGCACCTTGAAAAAGAACAGAATAACAGTGATTTTCAGGGAACAAGGGAAGATAACCATAAGGTCTGACTGCCTATGGGGTGGGGCAGAATAGAGCCAGTTAAGGCATTGTTGTATTACTCTAGAAGAGAGAAGATGAGAATGAAATATCAATAATATTAAAAATATTATTGAAAAGTTCTGCAAAGACATTAAAATAAAATAAAAGTTAAAGGTCCAATGGAAGTTAGTATGAAAGTAGAAAACAGCTTGCATTCTGCTGACCAATTCTATTATCCCCTTTCTTGTCCCTCACTATTTCCCTGCCTGTGTTTTGGGGTAGTAACATAGCATATGTATCTGTCAAAAAGGGTCCATGGGATACCAAATTAGGGAAGCAAAGTCAAGTGCAGTTATGGAGAAGAGAAGAGACCAAAGGGCAGAAATAAAACATAGGCATAAAAATAAAGTGTCCCTTAAATGTTAATATAAAGTATACTTTTACCTTCATTTGAAATTTGGTCTTTCAGTGTTCAGCAGTGTTGGGCTGGGTAAAGTACAGAATTTGTGCACATACAAATTTCAGAGGGTCGAGAGAGACAGAGACCAAAACAAAATTACCCTTAGGAACACTCAAGCCAGTGGTGGTTTGGGAGTGAAAAAGAAGACACAGAGTAAATAATATCTGATCATATGTTTCCTTCCATGATAAAGCACCTTTAAATATTTACAGCGTGTCTATATCTTAATCTTCTTGCTATTAGAGTTGCTCAGGGCTTCCTAAAATTTGTTTTAAGATTGTTCTTATTATTATAAAAGTAATTCAGTTGTCAGTGGAATTAGTGTCCATGGTCCAAAACTTTGCTGAATAATGCAAGAAGTTTATGTATTTCTATAATAGTGTAATAATACTTTTCAAAAATTAGCTCCCAGCAGAAAATGTGTTTTAATTTGGCAGGAAAAACTGATATTGAACTCTTTGGTTATTTTTTTTCCTTTGGAAGTTCATTGTCTTGAGATAAATAAAATGTGAAACTTTTAAGTCAATGTTTTATATATAAAATAATAAAAACGTGTTGAATTGTATAAAAAAATTGATGGAAACTAGAACACCTATGAGTAATACGTAATTTTTATTTCTGGCTATACTGTTACAGTTTCACATCTTAATGCTTTTTTTAAAAAATAGAGTCTTCTGGAATAAACCCTAGAGTTAACTGCTTAATTTAATTATTAAGTTCTCTATCAAAATTTATATTCTTACAAGGTAACACATTATACATATCTTAATATTTTAAATATAAAAAATTATGGTATATTTTTCTTGGATAAAGGCAAGCTTCATCAAAAATTAAAATATCTTTTCAATTTCTGTAGCAAATTGGGCACATACTGCCCTGAGAGACTAACAAGCAAAATAAGTATCACTTTAAAACCTATGTAAAGGCTGGGCATGGTAGCTCATGCCTGTAATCCCAGCATTTTGGGATGCCAAGACAGGTGGATCACCTGGGGTCGGGAGTTTGAGACCAGCCTGAACAACACGGAGAAACCCCCATCTCTACTAAAAATACAGAAATAGCCGGGCGTGGTGGCGCATGCCTGTACTCCCAGCTACTCAGGAGGCTGAGGCAGGAGAATTGCTGGAACCTTGGAGGCACAGGTTGTGGTGAGCAAAGATTGCAGCATTGCACTCCAGCCTGGACGACAAGATCAAAACTCTGTCTCAAAAAAAAAAAAGAAAAAAACCCATATATTTCTGAAAATGATTCTCTAGTCAAATAATATAGTTAAAGAACACTCAGGCTAGCATTAGGCCCTTCTGATTTTCTGGAATGTCACGAAAATTATTTTATTAGAATTATGCAAAGTTTACTGTGATACTTGGAGAGACATTGTGCCATCTTATCAATAATGGCTTATCTACTAACGCCAAGAATCAGAATAAACCAAGGTGTGTTTTCAACTTTGTTTCTTAGAGTAAGTCAGAAAATAACCCTTAGTAGCAGAGTAAAAATTGTCAGCTGAAGGTAGGAATAATCAAGATATGTTGTAAAACAGTACATCTCTAGAGATATCTGTGTTAAATGGCTTCCAAAATTGATAGGTTGAAGATCTTATTTATGTTATGGGAATGAATTATAGGATGAAAATGTATTTATATGTATAATTTAACATATATTTTGTAACACTTTAAACCTAATATCTTCTTTGAAGTACAGATTTATATGCTCAATTATTCAGCATCTCTACTTTGAAATCAAATTTTAAAGTAGAAAATGAATAAAACTCAGTTCCTCAGAGTTTTCTTTTAATTTGCTTCTTTCACAATTTTGTTATCATGGTAAATAGATACTCCCTGTTTCACACAATTTAGGACAAAAATTTTGGTGTCTTCTTAACTTTTCTCTTGCTTTCATAACCCACACTTAATCCATCAGCAAATACTGTCAGCTCTACTTTCAAAACTATCTAGAATATATCCAGTTTTCCTACCTGTAATTTTATCTATCTTCTTATTTACTTACAAAGCCTCCTAACTGTTCTTCTGACATCTGCTCTTGGTCCCTTTGGCTTATTCTAAGCAGAATAGTTACAAGAGTTTTTTTTTTTTTTTCTTTTTCTTTTTTGTTCTGGCTGTGACAGTATAGCTTGTATAAAACAAATTTCTTGATAAGAAACCTATTAAAGTTATATGAAGTATTTGAAAAAAGAACAATAGTTTGTTTTTGTTTATATTAAATTGGTAATACTAAAGAAAATATGATCTTAGAGAGGAGAGAGCTGTGTTGAGACTCACCTATACTCTCCATTGCTTTTTCCTGTTTAAATGTTTTCTGGATTAAATGTGGCTAGAAGTTTTCGGCTTCCCGTTACATTGTACAAAGCTGTAAGGAATATCACTGCCAAATTAACAAGAAAAAGCCAAATAATCTACAAAATAATAACCTTTCTTGAACCCACACAGAAAGCTGAGATTGAAAGACAAACAACTAGCCTGGAATACAAGGAAAATTAAGCATTCCCAAAGATAGATAGGACTGAAAACTTGCTTTCCTAGGATGGACACCATGTGTCATAGAAGCTGGTAAGAAAAAAAAAAAAAATATCTTATGGGCCTGGCACAGTGGTTCATGTCTATAATACCAACACCTTGGGAGGCCCAGGTGGGTGGATCACTTGAGGCCAAGAGTTCGAGACCAGCTTGGGAAACATGGTGAAACGCTGTTTCTTCTAAAAATACAGAAATTAGCCAGCTCTGGTGGCACATGCCTGTAATCCCAGCTACTCAGGTGGCTGAGGCACAAGAATTGCTTGAACCCGGGAGGTGGAGACTGCAGTGAGCCAAGATCGAACCACTGCACTCCAGCCTGGGTAACACAGTGAGATCCTGTCTCAGGGAAAAAAAAAAAAAAGAAGAAGAAGAAAGAAAGGAAAAAGAAAAATTATTTTATTAACAAATTTCTTAAGACTGAGTGTATCTTGGTTGAGAGTGTGGAACTGTGGGGAATGGGTGAAAGAAGAAGAATTTTTGTCACCTCACATGTTCTCCTCCACAGACTCTCCACATACTGTCATCAGAAAAATTGGGAATGGGGTATATTGAAACTTCCCTTGAAGACCTAGCTCAGAGATAGGGGAGCAGCTGTAAACAAAGCTTTAAATTTTACCTGGAACTTTCTTTGATATCTGCCCTAAGAAAAGGCTTAAGTTGCTTAGGGGACAGAAAACTTTGCTTTCGTAATGGCACAGATGAAGACACATATCATATGAAGAAAGGGGATAATGATAGCAAGGTACCTCCTACAACTTGAAAGGAATAAGAACTTGTCCTGGGCATGGAACTTTAGAAATGCCCTATCATTGGTAGAGGGATAGCATCGGTGGGAAGTCCTTATCCTAGAGTCCCAGGGGAAGAATTTGCCTGAAACAGAGGCTGAAACAGAACAAGAAAAATCCACTCCCACACTGTATCATGAGTCCAGCACCATCAAATAACTAATAGCAAGGTTCTATTGCCAGAGCAAAGGAACAGTGAGGGAGTGAGAGCATGTCTTCAACAAAAGCTCACAAAGAGATTACAGATGAAAATAAAGCAGAAATATAAAGAAAAACTTTCTAGCACACAGTCCCCTAGACTAAACATACAGTAATACTGGAAGAATTAGAAGCTTATGGTGTATTACAGTAACAACAATGAAAGCACAGTTCAGTTCCTGGCTCAACTTCTCATTGCTTCTCACTCCCACAGACAAGCCCTTTTCCAGGCAGAAACACTTTTATTTCATTCTTGAATATTGTAGAGGTTTTTTGATGTCCTAATTTGGCCACGCTATAGCTTCTAGTTATTCAGTAAACCAGTAATCTAAGAGTTATTAAAATATTTTACAAATGTGAATTAAGTACATAATTCATTGACATTGAATAAGGGAGATAATCGCATGTATTGGTGAGTTTGATTCAGTTAGTTGAAAGGACTTAATAATTGAAGCTTCCCTAACAGAAGATTAAATTTAGCCTTTGGGCAGCACATTTCATCTATGCCTGTGAGATCAGTCACACATTTCCTGATGGCCTGTCCTATGGATTTTGGACATTCCTAGCCAGCTCTCTCAATCATATAAGTTGATTTCTTTTTTAAAATTTTTTAATTTATATGGATACATTGTATGTGTAAATATTTTTGAAGTCCAGGAGATGCTTTGAGACAGGCATGCAATGCATAATAATCACATTATGGAGAATGAGGTATCCATCCTCTCAAGCATTAATCCTTTGTGTTACAATCAAATTATGTGTACCCTTTATTGTTTAAAAGGTACAAGTTAGTACTGACTGTAGTCCCCTGTGCTATCAGACACTAGTTCTTATTCCTTCTTTCTATGTATTTTGTACCCGTTCCCCATCTCCACCTTGCCCCAACCTCCCAGTACCCTTCCCAGCCCCAGGTAACAGTCCTAGTACTCTCTATGTCAATGAGTTGAATTGTTTTGATTTTTAGGTCCCACAACTAAGTAAGAACATAACATGTTTGTCTTTCTGTGTCTGGCTTATTTCACTTAACATAGTGATTTCTAGATTCATCAATGTTGCCAATGACTTGATCTCATTCTTTTTTATGGCTCAAGAGTACTCCATTGTATATATGTACATACATATACAATGTATAAGAGTACTCCATTGTATATATGTATATATATACATATATGTGTATATATATGTATCACATTTTCTTTATCCATTCAATCATTGATGGACACTTAGGTTGCTTCCAAATCTTGGCCATTGTAAACAGTGCTGTAACAAATATGAGAATGCAGATATCTCTTCAGTATACTGATTATGTCATTTGCAATAGACATATTTTTACCTCTTATCCTATTTTATATATCTGTATATACTTTATATTTTTTTGTGCACAGTTGTTTTGACTAGAACTTCTAGTGTTATGTTAAACAGAGGTAGTAAGAGTCAGTATCCTTGTCTTATTCCTGCTCTTAGATGAAAAGCTTTCAGTTTTTCACTGCTGGGCATGATGTTATCTGCTATGAGATTGTCAGAAATGGCATTTACTATATTGCATTTCTCCTATATTTAGCTTGTTGAGTGATTAAATGTGGATAAAAGACTTGAATAGTCATTTCTTCAAATAATACATACTAATGCCTACCAGGTACATGAAAAAGGTTTTCAACATAACTAATCATCAGGATTCAAAGGTGCTCAACGTCACCAATTATCAGCAAACCAAAACCACAATAAGATATCACCTCATACCTGTTAGGAAAGTTATTATTACAAAACAACAACAACAACAACAACAACAGATAACACATGTTGGTGAGGATGTGGATAATTGAAACTCGTACACACTGTTGGTTGGAAAACAAAATAATGCAGCCACTATGGAAAAATATATGATGATTCCTCAAAAAGTTAAAAATAGAATTAAAATATAATCCAGCAATCTCACTTTTGGGTATACATCCAAAGGAAAGGAAATTGGTATCTTGAAGAGACATCTGCATTCCCATGTTCATTGCAGCATTAGTCACAATAGCCAAGATATAGAAACAACCTGAATAGCCATTGGCAGATGAATAGGCAAAGAAAGTGTGGTGTATATACTATTTGGCTTAAAACAAAAAGGGAATTCTATCATTTGTTACAACATGGGTAAACCTGGAAGACATTATGCAAAGTGAAGTAAGCCAGTTTCAAAAAAATAAATATTGTATTGTATAGGGTAACTAAAATAGTCAAATTTATAGAAGTAGAGAATGAAATTATTTTTTTCCCAGGGACTGAGGATGAAGAGAAATGGGGAGTTGTTTTTTAATAGGTATAGAGTTTCAGTTCTGCAGTGTTAATAAGTTCCAGAAATCTTCTGTGAAACATGTTGCCTGTAGTTATCAACATGGTTTTATACATTTAAAATTTTGTAATAAGGTAACTCTCACATTAATCATTCTTATCTTACACACATAACTCCACCCCCCACCCCAATACACACACAGGAACACACAAAACGCTTTGTAGGTGATGGACATGTTTATTACCTTGGTTATGGTGATAGTATCACAATAGTAAGAATATATACAAACTCATCAAATTTCATGTATTAAACATGTAAAATTCATTGTATATTAATTATACCTTGGTACAGCTGTTAAAAAAATTGGAATCATTTCACAAATATGCTATTCTTTTGAATCAAGATGAATTCTGATATTCTAAAAATCAAGAAGGATTCCATATTTTGCGATACAATTAAGTAGATTCCTTACCATAAGGAATTGTGTTACACGTTTCTGATGTTTCTGATGTTTGATTGCTTCTTCCAAAACGTAGGGAGGCTGCTCAATGTAGATTTGACAAAGCTAATTTAAAAGTATTGTGAATTTCACAAACGTGTATCCAAGCTATGATAGATTTGACAAGGTTAATTCAACACTATAGTGAATTTCACAAAATTGTATCCAACATATGATAAAGAGTATGCTCATTGGCCCTATTCACCTTACTCATTGATTTTTACCCAATTCTGTTAGTTTAAACAGGAAAGGAAAAGAATATATCTTCCAGTTGAATCTTGGTAGGAAACCAAAAGCAAGTCCAGATCAATTCTGTATTCTTGAATTTGAAATACCTAAGTGTGGCCTACTAATAAAAAACCAGAAATGATTCAGTACCTATTTAATATACATCATCTTCTTTCTGGACATGCATGATTCACCATCACAAAGTAATGTGCTCCAAGCCAGGAACAGAGAGTATTTCATAACACTGAGTGTGTAGGTTGTAAATGTCTTGTGAATGCCTTGCTTATCTTGTGAACAGATTTTTAAAAGGATAAAGAGAAAAGCTCACCATAGCAAGAGGAACCTTAATGGAATTGGAACAGGAAACGTATGACAAAAATGCAAAGGTAATGCTGAAAATTAGGAGAAGAAAAAGCACCATGAAGAAGGCACAAATGAAAACTCTTAATAGTCTGGGATCCTGCATAGCAGAGTCTCAATTCCCTTCATAACTGACATTAGATTTGTGCTTCCTTTTGCCTGTATCTTTTGTATATCAATGAAAGATCTCTTCCCCTTCTTCTCCAAAAGAAATTTTACTCACAGAATGTGAGTCTGTTCTCTGTTGCCGTTTTTAGTATTTCATCATGCTTAAGCCATTTTCCTATGCTCCAAACATACTTCCCTCATCATGGTCACCTTTTCCGGTTTAATATTTTTTAACATCAAGCAAGAAAATTAGCCTTTTTCTAATTAGTATTGTGTTCGTCTCCTTTACAGCCAAGAGTCATCATTTATTGTATCCAAAGTTTCCCTAATTCTCGACTGCAAACTTTTAAAATTTAGCTTCTTTTGTTACCAGTTACCAAAAGTGCTATTGCTAGCAAACGGTATTTCATATTTTGTTACACAATAATTGTTAATCCTTTTTCATTTGACCTCCCCACAAGGTTTAGCAGGTTATAATTCTCTCTGAACAGCTTTTCTCTGTGGTTCTCGTGACACAATAATTGTCAGATTATACCTTATTGTTTTTTGTTTTGTTTTGTTTAGTTTTGTTCCCCCCGCCCCTTGTCTCTGCCAGGGTCTTCTCTTTCTTTGAAAATTATTTGCAGGTCGGTGTTCCTGGAATAAAATCCTTGAACATCACCTCAATTTCCACCTTCTCCTTTGGAATTTTCATTCATGTACATGACTCACAGTAAATGCTAATGACATCCACCTTCATTTTTTATCTATTATGTGAACTTCAAACCCACTCATCTGACTTGGTCTAGCACAGTTAAGATAGAAAATGGATAAATTAGTAAATAAAACTGTTTTCATGTTCAACCTGTTAATTTTTTTCATTCTCTTGGGGTTGACTTAGTAAAATTATGATAAATCATCTTATTATTAATAGTAATCAATTAAAATATGGAATATATGTGTAATTTGAACAAAATCTTATTATTGATTCTCTTTTTTTAATATACAGAGAGGTACATTCCTCAAATGATCATTCTTTGCTCAGTTCTACAAAGACAAGCAGGATTGTATCCAAGTATGAACCTAAATGCTACTGTCTATAGACAACTCTTTTGAAATGCTATTTTATGTTGTTATTCTAAATACAAAATCCCAGCAGTGAAATCTAGGTGTTTCAACGCTGAAGTCAACTGACTCCCTTATTTTTCTACAAACTATAATTGTGTTTGGGGATTGGGAAAAAATACATTTTTTTGTTTTCATACAAGACATAGCATAGAATAAGTAGAGGGACTGAGAGAATGCTTGAAGTCACAAGATATTGAACTTTATAAACCTCTAAAGGTACACCCTGTAGCAGATTAGTTTTTTATCTTCAATATTGAATTAGGGTATAATTTCAAATATTGATTTTGGTTTTCTGCCCTCCACTTTTTAAAAAAGTTAAACCTTTATCTTGCTCTAGTTTGTTCTTTTCTACTGGCTCTGTTGAAAGACACCAAACTAAAAAATAACAGCATCAGAAATGGCATGGGAACTGAGCTGTTCCTATAAGAGAGACTATTTACTGTTATACTTATTATGCAGAGAAAATGCTAAATTCTGGAATATATGTTCAGTTTATCTTTTCATAGAAATAGAAAAAAAGTGGGTTTTTTTCTTCTAATTTGTTTGATATCTCCAAATAAATTGTTTTCTTCAAAGAAGATCTCAAGTATTTAGTGAACTTTGACCATGAGGTTCAAAACAAAGTAGTTTGAGAAATTGTGATTTGTCTCTTGAGATTTATTAAAGAGCTGTGACCTGTGATAAGAGAGGCTTGAATTTTTAAACTATTTTGAAATTATTCAGGTCCCAGAAAACGTGAGAATTTCCTTTTAATCATTTCATCTAGAGATTCCATTGACTTGACTGGATATTACATCTCATTCCCTGCAGGGAAAAATCAGAATTAATTTAGTTTAACTAATTCTTGCCTTCAATAAAAAGATCTCATAAGTTATTTGAAAGAATGAAACATACATGTAAAATTGCAAAATTCAATGGCTTTGGAATGAGTTTTCAGAAAAATCAACGCTGAAAAATCTTGCAACTCTGTCAAGGCTCAATTTTGTCAGCCGAGTGTGCAAAATAAATAGTAAAGCACTGGGTTACAGCATTTCTGCTTATATCCATGTTGACAGATTGTGCTTATCAAAGTCTAGAAGTTCAAGAAAAATGGCAGAGCAATCATCACAGACAGCCCTGGCTGTCTGTCTTCAGCTCTACAGTGGTTCTACAAAAAGGCAAACTGACCTCAAGCTGCCCTTGAAAATTGTGGGGTGAGGTATGGCCAGCATATACTACTAGACCTTAAAGCCGAATCTGTCAAACTGTTGGGAATTGGTTGCCCAGTAAAACTGTTAAAAATGTATCTTTTTGCAAGTTAAATAGATGGTCTGAGTTCATGTACTGAACTCATTTACCATTTAAAATTCTCTACCTGGAAAGCGATTTCAAATACTAAACAAGGATATAAAAAACGAATTATTCTTTTTAGTGTGTGAGGCTAAGGTGACGTGATTTCTTAGAATATAACTCTTAACTTGAAAGTCAGTATTAGTACAAAGCTATTTATTTAAGGTAGATGAAATAATAAAAAAAGACTATTCATTTTAAATACTTGCTTCAGCAGACTGTATTTTCAATTTATCTGAGATAACTGAACATTTTGCTGAGCTAACATATAACAACAAAAGAAAACCCTCAGTATACAAATATATTGTCAGTGTTTCCATGGAGACTAAAAAAAACATAAACCTTAAGTTCAATCAATTTGCAAAAGGCTAAATACTGTAGCACATGTAAGGTGAGATCAGAATGGTATAAAATTGAGTAAGTTATGTAAATGCAGTTTTACATATGCTATGCTTAATATACATATGCTGAATTCTTTATTCCCCTTAAATTCCCCCCAAATAACCACAGGTAAATGATGGACTGTAGTGAAGACTGAACACCCTGACCCTGAGACCAAACACTTGGGTTTTAAGACTGGCTCTTACTTAACAACTGCTTGATGAGGAACAAGTCATGTGATTCATCTATTAATTCTGTTCAAGAAGCTTATACGTGTGATAATCAACGAGAATTGAGGCAAGCAGCTTAAGGGTCATAGATCTAAATTCTGCAGATATTTTAAGCTTCCTTCTGTATAGTTTTTTCTTTTTGCCCTCAAGATGGTAATTTTTCAACTTGATAATATTATTCATTTATTTAGTGTCAGTCATTGACAATCTGCATCTCTTGGTCTGACACTTGAGTTTTACTTATTTTAGGGTAGAATATAGTAGTATGATGAGATTTTCCACTTTTTGTCTTGCTTGGTTGGTAAGACTTATATATACAGGAATCTTAAAAGAACACTAATAGCTGATACCAGAATTCTCTGTTGAGGGAACTGCCTTTGTTTGGAAAAATTATATCTTAAGTTACTTGAATAGTAAGTCAGGGTCAAGAAGGAAGAGAGAAAGAGAGAGAGAGAGAGTGAGAGAGAGAGAGAGAGGTATGATATAAAGAAAGGAATTTGCTTTTCTATTTGAAATGAAGAAAGTGCTTATAGTAAGGGGGAAAGAACAAACGATGAAGAGAGAAAAAAATCGAGGGTGAAAGGAAGTTCCTTAGGGATTGAGAAGCTATGATAGCCACAACATATACATAAAAATAATAATGTTGCTTGTTCAATTTGAAGTTGCTTGCATTTCTGTAACAAAACCGACGTCAGTTTTCAGTAAAATCTATTATACTACAATATATATTCATTGTATCTGTGTCTGTGTGTGTGTATGAGTGTGTAGGGGCAATGTCTTGTTACTGGTAAAGAATACACTCATTTGCAAATCTTTATTGACAGTCTGCTATTTACTAGGCATTTTCCTGGCTGCTGGAGACACAGAGTCATTTTAGGAAGAGGTGCATAGGAGCTTACAAGTCAATTGGGCAAGCATTTAATGTGCCCATAAGTGCTATCATTGAGGTATGCATGAGTACCATGGAAACATGGAGGAGGACCATCTATATCACACATTTGAGTAAAGAAAGATATCTTAGAAGAGATTATGTTAGAACCTGACTTTTAAAAGATAGGTTTCCATCTCTTTACCTATAAAATAGGACACGTAGTAACCACCTTAATTGCTTTACCCAAATGTTCTGTGGATCAGATGTGACAGTAAAAACACCATATACATAGGAAAACACTATACAGATGCATAGCAGTATAAAGGCAAAGATATTAAGTGGACCTATAGGAGTAAGGCTGAAGTCAGGACAAATCAGATAAATATGAATTTATCAGATAATATAATTGAAACATTATTAAACACTCATTCTATATCTATTTAATGGAAAAAAAGTTTTTTTTTTTGAAATTGCATATTTTAATGTGTTAATTAAAGGCTATAATCCTAGGTTAAACCACATGAATTAGCTACTTTAGTACATCAAAAACAAATATTGGCAATTTTTAATGATTCAACTTAGTATGTACATTGCACATGGTTGTTTGACTTTTCTGAAATTAACTATTATGTTACATTTAATTCATATTTATAACTGTGTGATACTAATAGTTTATACTAATTACAGAGAAAAGTAGCTAAAATGAGTATTCTTGCAAAGTTTATTTTATGATTTTCCTTAAGTTGGCAAATCCTTTGCACTTTTTTGTCTTTCTTAATTCTTTATTTTTCAATCCTATGAAGCATTTTTTAGAGTATACTAAAGGGTTTAAAATATTTTTATTTTAAATAAGACTAATCACTTCTTCGCTGTTGACATAAAATAATTCACTTTTGGAATTTTTGCTGATTACTAGAGATGATTTCAGGTACTTGCCTGCTGGTTGGTCTTTGTATTTGGAAATAGGCCTAGTAATTGCATAGGGTAACTTGTACTCAGTTTTTGTAAAAACACTCAACAGAGAATAACTGTGAGAGAGGACAGTTTGTGCCTTACACTTGAAGGTGTTCTCCCCTAAGAGTGAGGCTAACTTCTCATTCTCAGTCTATACAGAGTTAAGTGTGGAGCCTTGTGGTAACTGTCTTCTTGCTTTACAGCTGAGAATGTATTCCAATTCTGCACACACGGATGAACAACTAGCTATGTGACATATCACGTGGGTACTGCTAGATGTCCATCAAAATACATTATTCCTTGCTCCACTGTAATGTAATTATACCCATAAATATGGCTGAACTATATTTGCTAAACTCTCTCGCGGCTAAGTATGGATATATGACCAAGCTTTCTTCAACGAATTAAGAGTTGAGCTGATGTGTGCCAGATCTCTGAGTGTTATTTGTGATCACTTTATTTTCCTTCTCTCAAATATGATCACAGAAAAATTTCTGACTTGGTTTTAAGATGTACATGAGGACAATTCCCTACCAGATGGCAGAGAAATACAATGGAAAGCACTATGACAAAAGATGCAATTACTTTTGCACCATCCTAATACTTTAATTTACTTTCCATGGCAAAGAACAAGCCATGTCTAATAAGCCCAGCCTATTTTCTATGTTAAAAGGGCTACTCATCCATACTGACTTAAGCCAGCGTTCCTCAAACGTTGTTCTTAAATCAAACATTGTTCAATTTTCTAGTAACTTGTAATTTGAAAATTTGGTAAACTTATGGATATTTAAAGATAACATTCATAATACATCGTGGATGTTGTTCAGGTGATAATTTCTCTCCTTCCTTTTGGAGAGGTTTTAGAATTTAAGATGTATTATAAAAAATTACCAGATTAAAAATCAATGAGTGTTATGCAAATCTAACTTAAAAACTAATTGCTTATATTTTCCATGTTCTCTTCCAGACTTTGTTCACATTTATATACAACTATTATATAAAATTTTATCTTAACAGCTTTGTCCTTTGCTCCCACCTATATTTTTATTAAATAATAGTGTAATAATATACCATTGAGAAGGTGCCATAGTTAGCTGTTCATATTTTCTAAATCTCTAAAAAAGTGATGTTTTTCTTTTAATTAGTTGCATTGTTTGTTTTGCATATTTGAATATATGATACTTTCAGTTCTCCAAGTTTAGAATGAAAAGAATCAAGGTCAGCAATTGAAACAGTATATCACAGAAAATAAATTCTTATTTCATTAAATATAAGAGGAATTAAGTGCATGTTGGATAAAATGGAGTTTTATTTTACTATAGCATATATTTTATGATGGGCAATATGGGTAATGATGCATCTGTTAAAATTATTTTGTCTGTGTAGACTAAAAATTAAATAGCTATTACTAAAGACCTTATAGGTACATACCAGTAAGCTGGGTTTCTAAAATATTTTTTAAATGGACTCAGGCTTGATCTGTGGTCTACATTTTAATTTTCATTATAATATTATAGATGAATGGTAGGGCCTCTTCCCTTAAATTGTAATGAAGAATCTTAGTCCCCATATTCACTAGTGATTACAACCATAAAACTTGCCAAATATTTCTTTATACAGACTCTTGAGATTTAAGTTGCGGCAGTCTGATTCCCTGGCAACGTTTAAGATTACAGCCAAGATTCTCATAAATTTTAAAATCGTGGTTGCAAACTTGACCCTGTCCAATTACTTTTCTGCATTGGAAGTGATTGCAATTCTGGGTCATGTCTAGGCTGTTGAGTATAGGTAAGATTTAAAAGCTATTTTCTGTATATTAAAAAAAGCTTCCTTGCCAAGATAGTGTGTATGATCATTTCTTTCTAATTCGTTTGCTGGTACATTTTGAGTAGAATTGAAATAGAAGTTATGGCATATTCTATGTTTTCTCCTACTTTTTCAAAGACAAGAAATGATTGTGGATCTCATTATAGTTGGAAGAGAAACTATTTTAGAATGAAACTTTGATATTTATGGGCAGACGTTTGTTATGTCAAGCAATCTCAGGTGTGGATGTTTTTCAGATTATTAAGGTTGTAATATAAACAATAAGTTTATAATGTCTGAATTATTACTTTAATTCTTACCTAAGGAAAAAAAAAGTCCACATGGACAGCCATGCAAAATAAGAGCATTAGATGACAGATAATACCCGTTAGACAGAAAACACCAAGATACTGCACTAAGAATGTCTAGGTATATCTTTAAGTTGTGTTAGACCATCGCATTTCATGACTGTCATGACAGTATTTGCTAAGAGATTCTGAAAATCTCTTCTGAAACTAGTATTTGCTAAATGTCTTATTATATTATGATTAGAAAACAGTATTGTGGTTTCCATATCATTAATCTTTGATAATTGTCACACCAAATGTGCAGTTTTTAAAAGCAAAATAAGATTAATTGTTGTCAATGTAAGCTTTACTCACAAGCCAAAATCAATGTTTCTTTTTTTGTTGTGTAAATTAAGATTGCATGATTATTAGAGAATGGCAATTAGGGCAAACCTTATGATTTATAACTCTAACAAATACAAGATTTCCCCTCAGGATACACAGGTTCATAATTCTCTCAATGCTAAAATATAGGAAGAAACACAAAATCTATACGTATGTTATTATAGATCTGGTAAGATTTCATTAAGAATAGTATGGCTATGAAAAGTACATTTGAAATTGTGGCAATTTTTTTTTTTTTTTTTGAGACGGAGTCTCGCTCTGTCACCCAGGCTGGAGTGCTGTAGCCAGATCCCAGCTCACTGCAAGCTCCGCCTCCCGGGTTTACGCCATTCTCCTGCCTCAGCCTCCCGAGTAGCTGGGACTACAGGTGCTGCCACCTCGCCTGGCTAGTTTTTTGTATTTTTTTAGTAAAGACGGGGTTTCACCGTGTTAGCCAGGATGATCTTGATCTCCTGACCTCGTGATCCACCCGTCTCGGCCTCCCAAAGTGCTGGGATTACAGGCTTGAGCCACCGCGCCTGGCCGACAAATTTTTTACAGTGATGAATGAGTCACTTTCCCTTTACATTTAAAATAATAATTATTGAAGCCCAATGTTTTCTCACAAATGGCAAGACTAGGATATAAGGAGATTTGTGGCAAAATGAAACTAGCAATAATCATCCTTCACAATTAATGTGCTAATTTCATTCCTGTAGAATGGATTCTCAAATTTCCATTAGAAAAGGCTACTTCATTTATTTCTTTTGGAGTTGTTAGTCAAAAATACAGATTATTGGTACTTACATCAGAAGAAAAAAAACTTTCCTGAGGGAGATACACGGTTATGGATTTTAAACAGTTTATGTACACTAAGTTTGAAATCAAATATATGCTTATAAATCTTCTCCTTGGCTTAAAGAGAAAATGAGTAGGTGAGAGAAAACATAGAATATGCCGTAACTTCTATTTCAATTCTACTCAAAGTGTACCAGCAAACGAATTAGAAAGAAATGATCATACACACTATCTTGGCAAGGAAGCTTTTTTTTAATATACAGATTTTCTATGGAAAATCCCATAACCCCTTCAAAACTTGCAAAGTGTGTGGTTTTGTCGTAAGAATGAAAACTCATCAAACATGCAGCATAAACAGGTTATACAGGTGGACCTTCAATAATTATGCCTTGCCCCTGTGAGTCTCAGGATATCCTTCTTTATTGAGCAGTCAAGGACATGCCAAGACTTCTGGAAGAACAGATATGGGAAATGGCAAAACAACAACAACAACAACAAAACCTACAAAATTAGAGCTTTTATACCAATTTGCAATTTTAAATCACTGACATATTTTCATTTGATATATATAAAAGAATATATTTATCTTATATATAAGCTACTGAACATCTTTCCAAAATACTATGAATTTACCATCCAAATAATGAAGTAAAGCACAGTTTAATCTCTCTAGTTGTACCTCCTACCTCTCCTACTGCTATTAAATACGGTGGTAGAGTTTGTGTTTACTATTGTCTTGCTTTACTCATGTACGTATGTGTGTATTTATGTACACAACACATATATCTATCACCTAATTTCTTCATCTTTTCAGAGTACATGGGAAAACACATATCTCTTCTTAAGAAATATTTCATTGACTTTTGCTTAGTTTTGTCCATTATAAAAATAAAATAATGTATGTGATTTTCTGTGAAACATGTTACATATTATGTTTCTAAGAATCATACTTGTATATGTATGTAGCCATAGCTAATTCATTTTAGTATTTATAATACTTCATTGTGTAAATATAGTGTTTATTGATTTTTATGTTGATGGATGTTTTCCTTATTTCAAACTACATTATAAGCTACATGCTGTTAATTTACTATTATGTTTCCTGCTAGCACTCACAAGAAATTATCAAAGATATATGCTTTGCTTTCCAAAGTGAAATTGTATCCATTTAAATTCCACCAGCAGTGTATAAATCCCCATTGCCCCACAACTGCAGCTATTCTTAGAATTATTCGACTTCTAAATAATGTTTGCAAATTTAGTTCATGTAAAATGATAATTCAGAGAGACAAATTGTCTTTCCCACATTACAAAACAGGATAAATATATTTTTACTCATTTGTTGGCCATTCTTTGGTTGTTTCTCTTTTGGGAAAAGTTTACTTAAGCCTTTCAAAAAAATTTTAACTGTCGTTGACCTACTTCTTCTTAAATTGCAGGATTTCTTAATGTTGTTTAATATTATTAATACTTTGTTATCTAAATATGCTGCAAATATTTTTCCTGTTTGTGGCTTGTCTTTTTACATATTTTTGACAAAACTTATCCATTTATTGTGATCAAATTTCTCTCTCTTAATGGTCAGCTTGTTTTAAATAATCTTAAATATTTCATAGATCAAGGAGCATAACGATATTCACACTTTTTTTTAGGAATGTCTTAAAGTTTGCCTTTCACATTTAATTTTCTCCATAATCTGAACTTGATGTTTGAGTTCAGTGTGATTTAGGCATTACATTTCATTTTAACCATAGGGATAACCAATTATTCCATACCATTTATTGAATGTTAATAATTTCCCCACTGCTTCAAAATTTCAGATATGTTACATGTATCACGCTTCTTACTAATATTTGCAAACATCTGCTTCTGATTTTTCTATTCTTTTCCACAAGTTACATTGTCTATCCTTGTGCTGACAGTATGTAAATTAGTAAAACTAATTTGGCTTTAAGCAAGCATTAATATTCTAATTTCCCCCTTTCATCTTTTCCAGAATGTCTTGAATATTCCTAGTCTTTTTCTCTGCTTTTAAATTTTAGAATATTACTTGAAAAATCCTATGTCAAATTGTTATTATTATTCAATTATGTCTGCAAATCAACCTGTGATTATCTGACGCTGTGATGTTAGGTTTCTTATTCAGCAATATGCCTGCCTCTCTATTTATTCAGGTATTCTTTAATATATTCCATTCCATTTTACAATTATCTTGAAGGAGTTCTGGGTACATTTTTTAAAGATTGTTTCTGGTTCACTAATTCTTTCAATTTAGATTGTTTTAAAATATATATATAATCTCTAAGAATAATAAACATATTGTCTCTTCTTTTTATATTTCTGGCTAAGGCATCAATACAGTGGTTTTTGTTTTGTTTTGCTTTGTTTTGTTTTCTGAGATATAGTCTCAATAACTGTTGCCCAGGCTGGAGTGCAGTGGCACGATCTTGGCTCTCTGCAACCTCTGCCTCCCAGGTTCAAGTGATTCTCGTGCCTCAGCCTCCCGAGTAGCTGGGACTACAGGCATCTGCCATCCCACCCAACTAATTTTTTAACTTTTGCCGTTAGTAGAGAAAGGGTTTGTTTCATCATGTTGGCCAGGCTGGTCTCAAATTCCTGATCTCAAGTGATCTGTCCTCTTTGGGTTCCCAAAGTGCTGAGATTACAGGCATGAGCCGCCGTGCCTGACCAGACGCAAATATAATGTGAATAGAAATGTTGAGAGTGGCCATACTTGTTTTGTATGTATAATAGAGAGAAGAATGCTTACATTTCTCCATGAGGCGTTATGTAGGCTTTAGCATCTATACCACATCTACATGTACAATTTTTAAAAATAAAGTAAAAAATGGTTATTGAATTGTACCAAATGTGCTGTCTGCTGCAAGTGAAATGATTATATGGTTTAGGGATTTTAATAATTGAATGTGATACGTTAATTAATTGAATATGTAATGTAAAACCAATGATGCATTTTTGTGATAAAGCAAACTTGGTCATGATATATTATTTGTTTAATATTTATTCATGGTTGGCACTTAACTTTGCAACATGAATATCATATTAATGTATGTCTTATCCCTTCTTGCAAATAGTAAAAAAAATCCTGGAACATGTGGACTCTTAACACCCTCCCAACTAGCACACTATTATTGTCTAATTTAGTCCTGTCTCATTTTCCTTTTAATCTCACACTTTAGGCAGCATTTTATCATATTATCCATATATTTTTTGTTTAGCTTTAATTGCATATTCACTTTGTTTTCATCTCATAATTTCATGTTAGCATGATTTTATATCCTCCAGAACTACATTCTTAGAAACTTTTTTAGAGATTCATGTGGCTGTAAATTCTGTTCAGTTTTCTGTACTTGAAAATATACTTGAAAGTGTACTTGAAAATGTACTTCTTTTACTCTCATTCATGAAAGGTATATTCTCTGGCTTCAAAATTTTAGGATTAGAGTTATTTTCTCTCAATACTGTAAAAATACAATCTCTGCTTTTTTTGGCCCTCTTTGTTAGCATTTGCTCACTGGGCAACACTCTAGCATTAATAACTGCTTCAGATACTTATTAAACACCTAATGTGCCCAATGTTACTCTAGGCTTCACTTACTTCCCATTTTAGTCTATGACCTGAATATTTCTGTGACTTTCAAATGAGTTACATTATAGCTTATCTCAGAACTAGTTGTTTTCTAGAAAAAGAACTTTATAAGAGAATCTATATAGCCATACTGATAAAGGTAGAAATCTTATTAATTTAAGGTTGATAATATCACAAATATAATATTATGTTCAGCAAATAAACCATTAAGAACAAAACACTGACATGACTACTTAACCCATATTTGAAATAATTATACAAATGTTTCAGCGGAATGCAAGCTCATTCAGATAATAGCATCTATGGGAAACTGCTAGAGTGATTCATTTCTGTTTGTAATTTAAGAATTGTATTGGCATTTTCAGGCAAGGTAATTGGAAACATCTACAAGCAGCTCACTTGTCTCAGGTGACAAGAGATTTTTCTCTTTAATCAAATCAATTTCAGAATTTGAGTACAGGAAACAGAGAGAATGAAAGACATGACAGCAAAATATACGCCTAATTGATTTACTTTGTTCTACTTAACAAAAATTACTTAGCACTCATTATTTTTAAAATCTATGTTAGGTTCTGAGGATCTGAGCTTGAAATTTGCATATATCTTTTTGAGGGTGAGCAGCACAGATAATTTTTTTGTTTGTTTTTGCTTTGTTTTTACGTCAATCATTTTTGGGGAACAGGTGGTGTTTGGTTACATGGATAAGGTCTTTAGTGGTGAATTTGGAGATTTTGGTGCACTCATCCCAGAGCAATGTACACTGTAGCCAATGTTTAGTCTTTTATCCCTCAACCCCCTCTCACCCTTCTCCTGAGTCCCTAAACTCCTTTGAATCATTCTTATGCCTTTGCATCCTCATATGTGAACTCCCACTTATAAGTGAGAACATAAAATGTTTGGTTTTCCATTCCTGAGTTAAGTCGCTCAGAACAATGGTCTCCATCTTCATCCAGGTTGCTGTGAATGCCATTATTGCATTCATTTTTGTGGCTGACTAGTATTCCATAGTGTGTGTGTGTGTGTGTGTGTGTGTGTGTGTGTGTGTGTGTATAATTCTAATTCTCTTGCTATTCCCACCATATCTGTAGTTACTTCCCCTGCCAAAGTCTTGAACTTCTCAAAATTATCTGTGAGGGTTGGAATAAACTTCTTCTAGTTTATGTTGACCTGTTGACTTCCTCCTATGAATCATGAATGTTCTTAAAGTCATGTAGAATCATGAATTCTTCCCAGAAGCATTTAAATTTAATATCCCAGATATATCAGAGGAATCACTTTTCTGTGGCAGCAATAGTCTTGCAAAATGTATTTCTTAAATAATAAGATTTGAAAGTCACAATTACTCTTTGATCTGCTGGCTGCAGAATACATGTTGTGTTAGCAGGCATGAAAACCACATTAATTTCTTTGTCCATGTTCTTCAGAGCACTTGTGTGGTCTGGTGCATTGTCCATGAGCAGTAATATTTTGAAAGAAACTTTTTTTTTTTTTTTTTTTTTTTTCTGAGCAGTAGGTGTCAACAGTGGGCTTCAAATATTCAGTAAATTATGCTATAAACAGATGTGCTGACATCCTGGCTTTCTTGTTACATTTCTAGAGCACAGAAGAATAGATTTAGCATAAATTTTAAGGTCCTTAGGATTTCTGGAATAGTAAATGAGCATCAGCTTCAACTTACAGTCACCAGCTTCATTAGCCCCTAACAAGAGTTAAGCCTGTCCTAGGAAGCCTTGAAGTCAGGCATTGACTTCTCCTCACTAGCTATCAAAGTCATAGATGGTATCTTCTTCCAATAGAAGAATTCTAATTCCAATTGAAAACCTGTTATTTAGTATAGCAACTGTTGTTTATACTAACAAGAGTTCTATCAATTATCTTAGTTAGCTTTTCTGAATAGCTTGCTGTATCTTCTTCATCAGCACTAGCTGCTTCACCTTGTACTTTTAGGTTATGGAGATGACTTCTTTCCTTAAGCCTCTTGAACCAACTTCAGCTAGTTTGCAACCTTTCTTCTGCAGCTTCCTCACTTTTCTCAGCCTTCATAGAATTGAAGAGAGTTAGGGTGTTTCTCTGGATTAGGCTTTGGTTTAAGGGAATGTTGTGATTGGTTTGCTCTTCTATCCAGACCACTACAACTTTCTCCATATCAGCAATAAGGCTGTTTTTCATTCTTATCATTCATGTGTTCACTGGAGTAGCACTTGTAATTTTCTACAAGAACTTTTCCTCTGCATCCACAATTTAGCTAACTGTTTAATACAAGAGGCCTAGCTTTCCTACCTCTTGGTACAAGAGGCATCTCGCATATGAGCTCTTCAAAATATCAAACATTTCAATAACATAGTCTATATAAGAGATTGAGTTTCATATAAACATTGTTTTGTTATTAGAAATGTTATTGAACACCTACTACATCAAAAGTGTCATTCATTAACCACAAAATTACACTGAAGTTTATTAATATTCTTCAGCCACTTCCAGATGGATTCGGATGTTGTTTGGAACAAAATAAACATCTACTTACAAAATAGCCACATGCAGAATGCAAATTTCCCCCCAACTTACTACATTTCTTTTTTTTTAGCTTTATGTCTAAAAATGGAGACTTTGATTGGTAGGAGGGAGGTGAAACCAAGCTTCATCCAAATTAAGATTTCTTAATCAGTGAGTGATGATAATGTGTTTCTGAAGCTCACATTGACTTTCAAAAACACAATGATTTTAGGACAGTTCTGGCTGCAGTTTTCAACAGCAGCCTGAGTCTCTTTTGGAGGAATTGAAGACTCCAGCATGGCAAATCCCTGATGATTCTGCCCGCATGTATGTAGACCTGGGATGATTGATTTAGGTGAAATTGGCTGGAACAGTTTTGTGCCATCCACAGAGAGAAAAAACAAAACAAAACCAAAACTCTAGGGTGTTGATGCACATGATACTTCAAGTTTTATCTTCAAAATCAGAAGTGAAAAATCAACAAAATTATTAAATGTTTATCTCAAGCATTCCTTTATAAAAAATTCAGTTTTGAAAATGGCAGTTTATTTTTTGGTATAGAGTCTGTCATTTGAATTTGATGAGCCTTTATTTTTGCCAATAAATTACTCACAGTAAGTTGTAAGTAGGCTTTCCCTTTCACTTAGAAAGTATGAATCTAAGCAATTGCTTTTAGTTTTCCCTTGAATAGCAGAAATTTATTTTTATTTTAAACTAAGGTTATGGTTCAGAATAAATCAAATCAAAAGAGTTGAAATGTGATTAAATTTTCCTTATAGTCAAGGAAGTACTGAACCAGATTATTCAAATTCCTGCAATGTCGTTTTATTACCAAATATATTTTCTTACCCGAGTAAATTTATATACAAGCCACTTCTGACTTAAAATACTTTGATCAATTCCAAATAAAGAAAAACAAAACAGGTTTATAGTTCTCTTATCAAGTATCTACATTTTCCTGCAGCAATCATTTTGAGATAGCAACCAGTGAATCTAGATAACTCTTAAACTTTTGATTGCATGCATGCATAGCTTTCGCATCTTTCCATACCACTAAATCACAATCTTCATGAGGTAGATATGTTTATTTTTTATTTACCACTGTCCTTAAAGTCATTTTACCACATTAGTATTTATTATTAAGATACTAATTAATTTAAATAGTTTAAATTTAATTAAATTTTGCAAAGGTAGAAAAATATCAGATACTTTAGTTGTAAGCCTGAGAAAAACAATAGCTTCATGGAGCTATTGAATTAAGTATGTCATTGACAAAATTATGTTGTATATGAGGGCCTCATCTTTTCTAAAAGTCGTATCTCATTTCACCTTAGGCTACTCTCAAAAACTGTAGTGCAATAATCTACTAACCTAACTGTTTTTTTCAGCAAAATGAAAATTCTTTGAGAGTATAAATAGATTGCTTACTCATTTCTGGAATCCTTTGTATAGAAAGTGTCCACTAATTGTCTGTTAAATAATTCAATATGAAATAATATGAAAATGTTTCATACTGTAGTACAGCAGTTGTAAAGTAAGAAGCTATTTAAATATGCAAGATAAGTAAAAATATATTAAGCCAGGTATACAAATTAGAAATGCTGGCATAAACTGGGCTCTCTTGGCTTCAAGAGCTTAACAAGGTCTTATGATTTTAAAAGTGGAATATAGAACAAAAGTGCTTGGGGAGTCCATATGTGGCAATGGGCAGGTAGGTCCAACAATACATAGATTGAATTTTAACGAAAGTAGTGAGAAAAAGGTTTTATAGTCTGATGTAATATGATTTTTTAAAATAATGTGATCCTTTCTGCATACTAGCATTTGGGAAGTAAATGTCATATGTACTGCATTTTAAAGCAAAAGTCCTTTGCTATTTCTCAACTCTGTAGCATCCTAAATCCACTCAACTATACCAATATTAATTGCCTTTGGAAATCTTAAGTCTTGTGGCTTACTCTTAGTCTTTTGGTACTAAAGCCTGGATAGTTTCAGAAATGTGACAACTCTCCTCTCTAAGCCTGTATTTTCTTTCCCATAAATTGAAGGATTTGAATCTAATGAACTCTGGTACTTTCTCTTTGCATTCTCCTATGATGCTTTGATAGAGAAGACATAGTAAGTGAACATGCAGAGCAATCAGAGTGAAACAATTCCTTATCAAAAACATGAAATTGTTTGTCAATTGCAACTAGCTTTCAGTGAAAAAAGAATGCTCCCAAATGATAACAAGCAATCATAGAGGTTAATGTCACATTTAACTGAACTCTTTTTTTCTTCAAATTTGTTTTAATTTTTTATTCACATTTATTTTGTTTTTATTTTTCATTGTGGCAAAATATACATCACATAAAATTTACCATTTTAACTATTTTTAATGCAGTTCAGTGGCATTAAGTACATTGACATTATTGAGCATCGATCACCATCTGTCTTCAGAACCTTTTTATCTTCCCCAACTAAAACTCTGTACCTAGTAAATATTAACCCCAATTTCACCCTTCCATCATCCCCTGGAAATGTTATTCTACATTTTATGTTTATTAATTTAAATATTCTAAAAACCTAGTGTAAGTGCCATCATACTATATTCAACCCTTGGGGACTGGCTTATATCATTTAGCATGTATTCAAGACTCATTCACATTATACCACATACCACATTTATTCCCTTTTAAAGGTTAAATAGTATTCCATTTTATGCATATAGTACATTTTGTTTATGCATTTATCTGTTGATGGAAATTGAATTGCTTCTACTTTTTAGGTATCATGACTAATGCTGCTATAAAAATGTATGTTCAAATATTTGATTCCGCTTTCACTTTTTTAGGTATATATATGAAGATGTGAGACTGCTGAATCATATGATAATTTTATGTTTAATTTTTAAATATAGTATAGAATTATCATACTGTTTCCAGCAGCAACTTCACAGTCTTACCAGAAATACCAATTTTTTTCCATATTCTGACCAACACTTGCTATTTTCTGGTTTTGTCTTTTTGTTTGTTTGTTTTTAACAGCAACGATGTTGGTAGACATGAAATGGTATCTCATTGTGTTTTTAATTTGCATTTCACTAATGACTAGTGATGTTGAACATATTTTAATGTATTTTTGGTCATTTGTGTATCTTCTTTGGAGAAATATGTCTTTTGCCATTTTTTTGGTTTATTTTTGCTATTTTTTGCTATTTTTGCTATTTTTGAGTTTTAGGAATTCTTTTATATAATCTGGGAGTAAATCCCTTATCAGGTATGTTATTTTCCAACATTTTCTTATATTCCCTGGACTGCCATTTTACTCTGCTAGTAGTGCCCTTTAATGCATAAAAGTTTTTAATCTTAAGTCCAACTTATCTAATTTTTACTTTATTTTTTGACGGCAATTTTGTTGTTATGTCTAATAAATCATGGGCAAATTCAATATCATGAAGATTTTCCATATATTCCTTCCTAGAGATTGGCAGTTTTAGCGCTTATACTTAGATTTTTCATCCATTTTGAATCAATGTTTGTGTGTGGCATAAGATATGAGTCCAAGTTTATTTCTTCTTCTTCTTCTTCTTCTTCTTCTTCTTCTTCTTCTTCTTCTTCTTCTTCTTCTTCTTCT
>NW_012114422.1:4841774-4926333 GCF_000951035.1 Colobus angolensis palliatus
TCTTCTTCTTCTTCTTCTTTCTTCTTCCTCTTCCTCTTCTTCTTCTTCTTCTTCTTTCTTCTTTCTTCTTTCTTCTTCTTCTTCTTTCTTCCTCTTCCTCCTCCTCCTCCTCTTCCTCCTCCTCCTCCTTCTTCTTCTTCTTCCTCCACCTCTTCTTCTTCCTCCTCCTCCTCCTCTTCTTCTTCTTCTTTTCTTCTTCTTCTTTTCTCCTTCTCCTTCTCCTTCTCCTTATCCTTCTTCTTCTTCTTCTTTTCTTCTTTTTTTTTTGAGGCAGAATTTTCCTCTTGTTGCCCAACCTGGAGTGCAATGCCATGTTCCTGGCTCACTGCAACCTCTGCCTCCTGGGTTCAAGTGATTCTCCTGCTTCAGCCTCCCAAGTTGCTGGGATTACAGGCAGCTACCACCATGCCTGACTTTTTGCATTGTTAGTAGATATGGGGTTTCACCATATTTGCCAGGCTGGTCTCAAACTCCTGACCTCAGATGATCCTCCAGCCTTGACTTCCCAAAGTGCTGGGATTACCTTTTGCATGTGGGTATCAATTTTTACCAACATCTTTTGTTGAAAAGATTGTCGTTGCCTTATTGAATGGCCTTAGCACCCTTGTCAAAAATAATTTAACTATGCATGTGAGGATTTATTTTGGGGTTCTCTATTCCATTGACCTATATTTCCACCTTTATGCCAGTACCACACTGTTTTGATTACTGCGGGTTTGTAGTCAGTTTTGAAATTATGAAGGGTAAGATCTCCAAGTTTATGCTTCTTTTTAATGATTGTTTTTGGGAATTATGAGTCCTCTGAGATTCCCATATAAATTTTATAATAAACTTTTCTATTTCATCAAAAGTCTTCATTGAAATTTTTACGGGGAGTGTATTGAATCTGTAGATTTCTTTGGATAGTATTGACATCTTGGTAATGTTGTCTTTCAATTTATGAACATGTATTTGTCTCTTCTTTAATATCTTTCAGGAACATTTTATAGCTTTCAGTGTACAAGTCTTTTGCCTCTTGGTTAAGTTTATTCTTAAATATTGTATGCTTTTCAATGCTACTCTAAATGGAACTGTTTTCTTAATTTCCTTACACCCTTAATTGTTAGTCTAGAGAAATGCCACTGATTTTTACATTTTGATTTTAAATCCAACAATGTTGCTCAATCATGTATTAGTTTTAGAATTTTTTGCTTGCAGAGTACTTAAAATTTTATATATGTAAAATCATCTGTGAACAGAGATAATTTTACTTCTTTCTTTCTAGTTAAATACCATTTCCTTTTGTTTGTTTCTCTCGTCTATTTCCTTTGGGTAAGGCTTGTAGTACTATGTTGAATACAAATGGCAAACTATATCATCTTTGTCTTATTTCTAAAAGCAGAAGAAAAACTTTCAGTCTTCCACCTTTTAGTATAATGTTGACTATGAGCTTTGCATATATGGCCTTTATTAGATTGAAGTTGTGTCCCTTTATTCCAAATTTGTTGATTTTTTTTTACCATGGAAATGTGTTGATTTCTGTTAAATGCTTTTCTGCGTTAATTGACATGATTATATGTTTCCCCGCACCCCCTCCCATATTATCTTAATAGGTATCCTGCATTGATTAATTTCCATACGCTGAAGCATCCCTGCATTTCGGGACTAAATCCCACTTGGTCATTGTGTATAACACTTTAAAAGTGATGTTGAATTTTGTTTGGTATTATTTTCTTGAACCTATTTAGGTTAATATTTATAAGGACTATTGAATTGCAGTTTTCTTGTATTGTATTTGTCTGACTTTGGTATCAGGAAAATGCTGAGGTTATAGAATACGTTTGTGAGTATTCCCTATCGTGAATTTTTTGGAAGTGTCTGTAAAGAATTGGTTTTAATTTTATTTAAATATATACTAGAATTCACCAATGAAGCCATCTGGTCCTGGGCTTTTATTTTTTCAGAAGCTTTGGTTATTGATTTAATTTATGTAATAGTTACAGGGTTAATCTCATTTTATATATGTCTTCATAACTTAATCTTGGTAGGTTGTGTATTCTAGGAACTGGTCCATTTCATCTAGATTATCTAATTTGTACATAGGACTTCCTTAATTTTTTTATTTTGAAAAAATTTTAAGCCACATAAATTCGAAAAAGTAATATATATTTACCTGAATGCTTTAAATGTTGATATTTTGCAACATTTGCTTCCTTTTGGTCTTACTGTATTCTTTTTGAATCCTTTACAAAGTAAAATGAAAATATTGTATTACTTATTTTTAAATACATTATCAGGTGTCTACTCAGTATCACATTTTCTACAGAATCAGAATATTAATGATACTTTTAAGACATTTAAAACAGATATCATAATATTACCAAGTATACATCATGTTCAGATTGTAGCTGAGAGCCATCAAGATCACATGTTACATTTAATTTTTTTTTGTATTTGAGTTTCCTCTTTCCTAGAGCTGTACCGCTGTTTTGTGTATGTGTGTGTGTATTTATGTGAGTGTGTGGTGTTTAAGTTATTAATATTTTTCAATAAACCAGGCTAAAAACCAGGCTAATTTTCTTACAGGATGTCCCAATCCTGGACTTGCCAAGTGGTTCCCTTATGTTTAGATTTGGGTAAATATTTTGACATAAATTCTATATAGTTTATATTGTGTATTAATCATTGAAATATATCAAGAACTATGTAATGTCAGTTTCTTCCAGTGCTGTGATGCTTATGTTCAGCATTTGCTAAAGATGGTATATATCATGCAGGTACATTTGGGTTTTGTGATTCATACATAGTTTTTAGATAATTTTAGACCGTTTTTCTACCTCCAACAAACTTTCACTCTGGTTTTAGTATACATTGTTGATTGTTATCAACATCAATTGTTAAAACAGTGATTGCAAAATTCGTCTGATTTTAATTGTGCTATATATATTCTGAACATTTGTGACTCCCCACTGCCAAAACTCATATGACAAAACAGAACCCCCAAAAAGATGGTGTTAAGAGATAGGGACTTTGGAAGGCGATCAGGTCCCTTTTTTTATAAAAGAGGCTTGAGAGAGACTGTTTACACTGATGCCATGCAAAGATACAGAGAAGGTGCCATCGATTATGAGTGGGCCCCTTGCCAGAAACCTAACCTGTCGGTGCCCTAATATTGGATTTTCTTGCCTCCATAAAATGAGCAACACGTTTCTATGGTTTGTAAGTTACCCACTCTTAAGTTGTTTTGTTATAGTAGCCCTAACAGACCAAGACAAATTGCTATTTTTATGGTTTGAAAAGCATAATGAAACAAGTTAACCTGTAAGCTTATAATATTGAAAAAAATACTCAAAGTGTGGATATCTAAAAGAAAATGAAAATAAATGTCTAAACTTGGGAATAACTTGAATCAACATTGAAAGATACACAAATGAGTACTTTTGCTTTCCATATTGTATTACAATTTTTAAAAAATCATGGTAATTATTTATCACAGTTGGTGTAAAAGACCTTATTAAAATATTTCTATTTTAATGCCTGATTATGGTATGTCACAATAAGTATGCTTGTTAAAAATAATTCATGTATTTAATCATGAATTGTTCTAAACAAACAACATTTATTATGTGACTATTTGTCTTGGACTAAACAACGTGTTGGTGATAGAGAGAAAAAAGACACTATTCATTCTCTTAGTAATACTACAATTTGATTGAAAAACAGATGGCTGTAATTATAGCATGAAGAATGGAATATCATAATCAATAATTTCTAAAAGAAGTGATTTCCTGAGCATGAGTTTTGAATACATTTTTGATGTAATCAATCTCAAATAATGTATTATTTCATACACTTAAAAAAATCTTATTAGGACAAACTTGATAATATAAACTTGATAGACAAACTGGTGTTCTAAGTACAGATTCTTTTTATTTTTTATTTAATGGAATGAAAACTCAATGAGAACATACATAGAAATTCTGAGGTCTTGGTTCCCTACCTACTGTTTCCTGTTTCAAAATTATACAAAAATTAGCTTCTTTCAATTTTACAAGTTAAATTGCTTTATTCTCACTGTTTTAAAATAATATTAGTTTGAGAACAACTACTAATCAAGGACTCTGTTCTCCTCAAAGAATAATTATTATGATTTTTGTCTAAAACTATTTGCATCTATTTTTACACATATATTTATCACCTAGGATTATAGTACCCATATTCTTTCAGAAACATACACTGAATTAAATTCCAGCACGTTAGCTGGAGTTAAAAAAATATGTGTAACCTTCATGCTATAAATTTTGAGTCTGCTATCTATTCTGCAGGCTTTCATTCCTGGTTGTGAATAAAACTGATTTTCTTGTACAATGAAAGTATCTGATTATTTTTAGGCTTTGTGTCCCGGGCCAAATCTCATCTCAAATTATAATTCCCATAATTCTCATAATCCCCATGTGTCAAGGGCAGGGCCAGGTGGAGGTGATTGAATCATGGGTGTGGTTTCCCCCATGCTGTTCTCGCGATAGTGAGTGAGTTCTCATGAGATCTGATGGTTTTAAGGGGGCTCTGCCTGTTTCACTGGGCACTTCTTTTTCCTGCCACCTTGTGAAGAAGGTACCTTGCTTCCCCTTTGCCTTCTGCCGTAATTATCAGTTTCCTGAGGCCTCCCCAGCCCTGCAGAGCTATGAGTCAATTAAGCCTCTTTCCTTTATAAATTACCCAGTCTCAGGCAGTTCTTTATGGCATTATGAAAACAGACTAATTAACTATCCCTGATTTGTCGTGGTTTGACTTTATGATGGGTTTATTGGGTGTAACACCACTGTAAGTCAGGGAGGATCTGTAGCTTGATGTGACCTGAAGACTAATTTTCTGGCCTCTTTGATTTTTCTCTGGAACTTTCTGAATGAGAGTGATGCTATGGTTATGTAAAGAAGGTGACCATCAACATAGTGGTTTGCAAAGATTTGTAACTCTGCAACATGCATTTTTATTCTCTAGTTTCCCTACATTTTACATTACCACTAAAAGTTTCTATTAAGGTATGCATGCATATATGTATGTATAAGTGCATATATAAATATATAGTTAAAATAAACTTTATGTTTACATACAGATTTTGCATAAAGTATAAATTTGTATTTATATAAACATGTATAAAATGTACATACATATGCCATGTACTACATAACAACATTTGGGTTAGTAATAGACCATATATATTATGGTATTCCCATAAAATAATAACGTTATATTTTTACTTTATCTTTTCTATGTTTAGATATGTTTAGAGGAACAAGTACTTGCTATTTCATTATAATTGCCTACAGTATTCAGTACAATAACATATTACACATCTTTGTAGCCTAGGAGCAATAGTCTACACAAGACAGTCTAGGTATTTAGTAGGTTATACCATCTGGCCTTGTGTAAGTACATTATATGATGTCTGCATGATGACAAAATCACCTAACAATGCATTTCTCAGAATATATCCCTATCATTAAGTGATACATGACTGTATTTACTTACTTTCTCAGGAAGCTTCAAAGCAAGCTGTTGCCATCCACTAATACCATTGAAAAAACTTAAATTAATTAGCTAGTCAGCTATTAATGTCTCAAGGGCACATAGCATAGCTAGTTTGACAGTGGTTAAAGGTTAAAAGTACTTCAATCAGGCTTGTTCAACATACACAAATCAATAAACGTACTCCAGCATATAAACAGAACCAAAGACAAAAACTACATGATTATCTCAGTAGATGCAGAAAAGGCCTTTGACAAAATTCAACAGCCCTTCATGCTAAAAACTCCCAATAAATTTGGTATTGATGGAATGTATCTCAAATAATAAGAGTTATTTATGACAAACCCACAGCCAATATCATACTGAATGGGCAAAAACTGGAAGCATTCCCTTTGAAAACTGGCACAAGACAGGAATGCCCTCTGTCTGCACTCTTACTCAACATAGTGTTGGAAGTTCTGGCCAGAACAATCAGGCCAGAGAAAGAAATAAAGGGTATTCAATTAGGAAAAGAGGAAGTCAAATTGTCTCTGTTTGCAGATGACATGATTGTATATTTAGAAAACCCTATCATCTCAGCCCAAAATCTCCTTAAACTGATAAGCAACTTCAGCAGAGTCTCAGGATACAAAACCAACGTGCAAAAATCACAAGCATTCCTATACACCAATAACAGACAAACAGAGAGCTAAATCATGAGTGAACTCCCATTCACAATTGCTTCAAAGACAGTAAAATACCTAGGAATCCAACTTACAAGGGAAGTGACGGACTTCTTCAAGGAGAACTACAAACCACTGCTCAGTGAAATAAAAGAGGACAAAAACAAATGGAAGAACATTCCATGCTCATGGATAGGAAGAATCAATATTATAAAAATGGCCATACTGCCCAAGGTTATTTATAGATTCAATGCCATCCCCATTATGCTACCAATGACTTTCTTCACAGAATTGGAAAAAACTAAAGTTCATATGGAACCAGAAAGAGCCTGCATTGCCAAGACAATCCTAAGCCAAAAGAACAAAGCTGGAGGCCTCACAGTACCTGACTTCAAACTATACTACAAAGCTACAGTAAGCAAAGCAGCATGGTACTGGTACCAAAACAGAGGTGTAGACCAATTGAACAGAACAGAGCCCTCAGAAGTAAGACCACACATCTGCAGCCATCTGATCTTTGACAAACCTGAGAAAAACAAGAAATGGGGAAAGGATTCCCTATTTAATAAATGGTGCTGGGAAAATTGGCTAGCCATAAGTAGAAAGCTGAAACTGGATCCCTTCCTTACTCCTTATACAAAAATTAATTCAAGATGGATTAGAGACTTAAATGTTAGACCTAAAACCATCAAAACCCTAGAAGATAACCGAGATAATACCATTCAGGACATAGGCATGGGCAAAGACTTCATGTCTACAACACCAAAAGCAACGGCAACAAAAGCCAAAATTGACAAATGGGATCTAATTAAACTAAAGAGCTTCTGCACAGCAAAAGAAACTACCGTCAGAGTGAACAGGCAGCTTACAGAATGGGAGAAAATTTTTGCAATCTACTCATCTGACAAAGGGCTAATATCCAGAACCTATAAAGAACTCAATCAAATTTACAAGAAAAAAAAAAACCCAACAAAAAGTGGGCAAACAGACACTTCTCAAAAGAAGACATTCATACAGCCAACAGACACATGAAAAAATGCTCATCATCACTTGCCATCAGAGAAATGCAAATCAAAACCACAATGAGATACCATCTCACACCAGTTAGAATGACAGTCATTAAAAAATCAGGAAACAACAGGTGCTGGAGAGGATGTGGAGAAATAGGAACACTTTTACACTGTTGGTGGAAATGTAAACTAGTTCAACCATTGTGGAAAACAGTGTGGCGATTCCTCAAGGATCTAGAACTAGAAATACCATTTGACCCAGCCATCCCATTACTGGGGATATACCCAAAGGATTATAAGTCATGCTACTCTAAAGACACATGCACACGTATGCTTATTGCAGCATTATTCACAATAGCAAAGACTTGGAATCAAGCCAAATGTCCATGAGTGACAGACTGGATTAAGAAAATGTGGCACATATACACCATGGAATACTATGCAGCCATAAAAAAAGGATGAGTTTGTGTCCTTTGCAGGGACATGGATGCAACTGGAAACCATCATTCTCAGCAAACTATCGCAAGAACAGAAAACCAAATACTGCATGTTCTCACTCATAGGTGGAAACTGAATAATGAGATCATTTGGACACAGGAAGGGGATCATCACACACCGGGTCCTATTGTTTGGGTTGGGGGGGAGGGATAGCATTAGGAGATATGCCTAATGTAAATGACGAGTTAATGGGTACAGCACACCAACATGGCACATGTATACATATGTAACAAACCTGCACCTTGTGCACATGTACCCTAGAACTTAAAGTATATATTAAAAAAAAAAGTACTTCAATCATCGTTTGTACTCTGCATTATAAATGTGGTAATAGCCTGATATGCGACAGTTGAAGACCTAGAGGAGCTATTGGCTTTGGACAAGCTCCTTAACCTCCCTGGGTTTTAGCTTCCGTAAAAAATACTACTATCTGCAGGTTTCTGGAGACAATTAAATGTGCTAATGCATGTTTAATGCTTGTATTAGTCTGTTTTCACACTGCTATAAAGAACTACTTGAGACTTGGAAATTTATAAAGAAAAAAGGTTTAATCAACTAACAGTTCTGCATGGCTGGGGAGGCCTCAGGAGATTTATAATTATGGCAAAAGGTGGAGAAGAGTCAAACACCTACTTCATGAGGCAGCAGGAGAGAGTGAGGAGGAAGGAGTGTCACAATTTTAAACCATCAGATCTCATGAGAACTCACTACCATGAGAATAGCATGGGGAAAAACTACCTCCATGATCCATTCACCTCCCACCAGATCCCTCCTCTGACACATAGAGATTACAATTTGACATGAGATTTGGGTGGGGAAACAGAACCAAATCATATGAATGTTCTTTATCATTGTGTTTATTCTGTGGGGAAAAGAAAGAGAGATCAGACTGTTACTGTGTCTATATAGAAAGAAGTAGACATAAGAGACTTCATTTTGTTCTGTATTTGAGATGCTGTTAATCTGTGACCCTACCCCCAACCTTGTCCTTGCAAGAGACATATGCTGTGGTGAATCAAGGTTTAACGGATTTTGGGCTGTGCAGGATGTGCTTTGTTAAACAAGTGCCTGAAGGCAGTTTGCTTGTTAAAAGTCATCACCATTCTCTTAATCTCAAGTACCCAGGGACACATACACTGGGGAAGGTTAGGTCACAGGGACCTCTGCCTAGGCAAGCTAGGTATTGTCCAAGGTTTCTCCCCATGTAATAGTTTGGAATATGGCCTTTTGGGAAGGGAAAGACCTGATTGTCCCCCAGCCTGACACCCGTGAAGGGTCTGTGCTGAGGAGGACCAGTATAAGAGGAAAGAAGGCCTCTTGGCAGCTGAGATAGAGAAAAGCATCTGTCTCCTGCCCGTCCCTGGGCAATGGAACTCTGTAGGTGTAAAACCGGATTATATGTTCTATTTACTAAGATGGGAGAAAACCGCCTTAGGGCTGAAGGTGGGACGTGCTAGCCAGCAATGCTGCTCTTTGTGCACTAAAAAGGTTTATGGAGATGTTGGCATATGCATATCAAGGCACAGCACTTTTCCTTAAACTTATTCATGTCACAGAGATCTTTATTCATATGTCTTACTGCTGACCTTCTCCCTATGATGATCCTATTATGCTTCCACTTCCCTTTTTCTGAGATGGTAAAGATAATGATCAATAAATACTGAGGGAACTCAGAGACCCGTGCCAGCACGGGTCTTCTGTACGCTGAACGCCGGTCCCCTGGGCCCACTTTTTCTTTCTCTATACTTTGTGTCTCATTTCTTTTCTCAAGTCTCTCATTCCACCTAACGAGAAACGTCCACAGATGTGGAGGGGCAGGCCACCCCTTCATTATTCTAACTCCCAAACCTTCTTAGTATTTCCCATCCTCCCTCTCAATGCTTAGAGTTCCAACTATAATAAAATTCTTGCAGATATATTCATACCAGTTCAGAGTTTTGGGACTTTATACATACTAGACTTTTTATTGGAACGTCTTTTCTTCTAAATCATCTGCAAAATTTTTATTCCATTTTCAAGTTTTAAATCCCTTGGGAAGCATTCTCAGGCTGATTCTAGGTAGAGTTGACTATTCTCACCCATGTGTCTTCAAAATCCACTATATACCTTTAACATAGCCCTAAGCCACTGTTTATGCAAAGAATTTTTGTGCATCTGATTCCCATTCTCTCTTTTCAGAGAGCATAGATCATATTTATATAGCCGATATCTGTGATGCTCTGCATAAAATAGTAGTTGCTGGATAGCAACTCTTCAAATAATGTTAATAAATTATTTATAAATGTTTCAAGATATTAGACAATGCACATAGATGGAAGGCCAAAAAAAGTGATGTAATGAGTAAGGGTGCTTAAGGCACAGAAATTACACATGAGCCTTGGCATAGAACGTATTATAAAGAGAAATTTAATGTCCTATATAAACCTTGCCTATTGCAGAAATGACATTTAGACATGTCTTGTTTCTGTTTAGATATGACATAGGTTATAAAAATTCACTTTAGATTTAGTAGAATTCTGCTCAATGTAGATTTCTTGTTTACAATAGAAACAGTGGAAGCAGGCATGTCTCCAGTTATGTAAGCACTCCTGCATCTCAAAGGTCTGAAGGGATTTAAAATGTACATTTATTTTTGGTTGAAAAGAATTCAGACTTCTGTATGTCAAAAGTTCACCTAATTATGTCAAAAATAGTTTGCAAATGCACACATATCTTTTGTCTTCTTCTATAAAACATAATGAAATAGTCACACTTTACTTGTAAAGGCTGACTGACTGTAAAATGAATGATTTTGGTAACTTAGGGAGAGTGCAAATCATCAGTAAACAATTCATAGCTTGAATATTCTGGACCGTTTGATGACAGAAAACCAGCTCTTCTGATTCTTAGATGTGTGATTACAGTGCAGCTTGAGTCCCAAAACTCCTTGTAGCCTGAGATGTACTCCTACTGAGTGAGCTATCTCATTGCCTCTCTTAAGGAATGTTATTGTTGATCACAATTTAAGGCAGTGTATTATTAATTTTGTTGGCAACTTGATTTGGATATGTCATTGCGCCATTCTTTTTAAGATTCTCTGTAACATTTGCGTGAAGGGAGCTAAATGGTGGATGACAAATACATTTTGAGCAATCACTCTAGAGGTGGTCTTGTTAAATGACTTTCTTGAGTGTTCTCCAATGAATCATGCCATTTTCAGTTATTGAAAGTTATTTTTTAAATTGATTTATCATTTCCACCAACTATTATTGCTATCTCCACAAACTAGACCCAAAGATAGTCGATTGGAGGGGCACATAACATACTAAGACATCAGCTGAAGCAGCCAAGAGAGTGCTGGCAGCAGCCCTCTTTGAACCCAGGCAGCACAGCCTGCAGCCCCCAAATAGACCCCTTCCTTCCACTTGAGGAAAAGAGATTGAAGAGTAGGGAGGACTGACATCCCCACAGGATACCAGCTCAACCATGGCAGGATTGAGCAATGGTCATCATGAGTCCCCTGCTCCAGGCCCTAGCCTCCAAATGATATTTCTAGATACACCCTGGGCCAGAAGAAAACCTGCTACTTTTAAGGAAAGGAATCATTCCTGACAGCATTCATCCTCTGCTAACTGAAGAGCCTCTGGGTCCTGAATAACCAGTAGTGATACCTAGGTACAACCTCGAGGGCCTTGGGTGAGCCTCTGAGGCTTACTAACTTTAGGTGAGACTCAGCACATTAACAGCTATGGGGGCTATGGGAAAAATATTCTATCTGCTTGAGAAAAGCAGAGGGAAAAGTAAAGGGGACTTTGTCTTACACCTTAGAGATAGCTTGGCTCTTCAGTTAGCCATACTTGGGTGGAACACCAAGTAGGTCCTTCAGGTTTCCAAATTCAGGACTTGACTCTTGGACAGCATTTCTAGACCTGCACTAGGCCAGAGGGAAGCCCACTTCCCTGAAGGGTGAGTCCCAGGCCAGACAGTATTTATAATTAGAGAACTTGAGACTTAAGAGAAAATTAGTGGTAGTCTGACAGTACTTCTTGTGGCCTTTGGTGTCAGTGGCTATAAGGTGAGGCACCTCTACATTTGGAAAGGAGAGGGAAGAATGGGAAGGACAGTATCTTGTGGTTTGAGCACCAGCTCAGCCACAATACAATAGATTACCAGATAGTCTTTTAAGGTTTTTGGATCTAGTCCTTGACTCCTGGACAGTACTTCTGGACCCACTAGGGGAATGGGGAACCTTGTTGCCCTAAAGTGAAAGATACAGCCCTGATTGGCTTTGTCAGCTGCTGACTGTAGAGCCCTAGGGCCTTAGGTGAACATAGGCAGTAGCCAGGAAGTAGTTACAACAGGAATTGGGTGAGACCCAACACTTTGCGGGCTTTAGGTCTGACCCAATGGAGTTATAGTGCAGGTGGCCACAGGGATACTTGTGTCATTCCACTCCCACTTTAAGTGGCTCAGAATAGACTACTCTGCATGTTTGGGATAAAATAAAGGAAGTGAAAAAGAGTCTATGCCTGGTAATTCAAAGAATTCTTCAAGATTTAGTTTAAGACCATTAAGGCAGTGTTCTAGGAGTCTGCAAGAACCACAGCATTATTGGGCTTCGGGTGCCCCTAAAGCAGATACAGCTTAGATAACAAGAGCCAAGTCCTTTCAAATATTGGAAAGCCTTCACAAGAAGAACAGTTACAAATAAGCTCAGACAGTGAGGACTACAATAAATAGCTAATTCTTCAATGTCCAGACACTGAAAAACATCTACTATCATCAACATCATCCATGAAAACATGACCTTAGCAAATCAACTAAATAAATTACCAGGAATCAATCCTCTCCAGGATTGATTCCTGGAGAGACAGAGGTATGTGAACTTTCAGACAGTGAATTCAAAATAGCTGTGCTGAGAAAGTCCAACAAAATTCAAGATAACACAGAGAAGGAATTCAGAATTTGATCAGATAAATTTTAAAAATAGTTAAAATAATTGAAAAGAGTCAAGCAGTAATTCTAAAGCTGAAAAATGCAATTGTCATACTGACAAATGTATTGGGGTCCTTTAATAGCAGAACTGATCAAGTAGGGGAAAAAAGTACTTAGTTTGAACACAGACTGTTTGAAAATACACAGGTGAAACAAAAGAAAAAAAGAATAAAACAATGAAGCACACCTAAAGAATTTAGAAAATAGCTTCAAAGGGACAAATCTAAGAGTTATTGGTCTTTAAGAGGAGGTAGAGAAAGAGATAAGGGTAGAAAATTTATTCAAAAGGATAATAACACAGAACTTCCCAAACCTAGAGAAAGATATCAATATTCAAGTAGAAGAAGGTCATAGAACATCAAGCAGATTTAAACCAAAGATAACTGCCTCAAGGCATTTAATAATCAAACTACAAAATGTCAGGAATACAAAAAGGATTCTAAAAGCAGCAAGAGAAAAGAAACAAATAACATAAATGGAGCTTCAATATGTCTGGCAGCAGACTTTTCAGTGGAAACATTACAGGCCAGGAGAGAGTGGTATGACATATTTAAAGTGCTGAAGGAAAACCAATTTTTAACCCTAGAATAGTGTATCCAGTGAAAATATCCTTCAAACATATAAGAGAAATAAAGACTCCCAAACAATCAAAAGCAGAGGGATTTCACTAATATCAGACCTGTCCTACAAGAAATACTAATAGAAGAACTTCCATCAGAACAAAAATGACATTTATGAGCAATAAATAATCACCTGAAGTTACAAAACTCACTGGTGATAGTAAGTACACAGAATATTTTTAAAAAACTGTGACTGTGGTGTATAAACTACTCTTATCATAAGTAGAAATACTAAATGATGAACTAATCAAAAATTGTAACTACAACAACTTTTCAAGACAGTCAATACAATGATATAAATAAAAACAACAAAGAGACTGGGCGCGGTGGCTCAAGCCTGTAATCCCAGCACTTTGGGAGGCCGAGACGGGCGGATCACAAGGTCAGGAGATTGAGACCATCATGGCTAACACAATGAAACCCCGTCTCTGCTAAAAAAATACAAAAAACTAGCCAGGCGAGGTGGCAGGTGCCTGTAGTCCCAGCTACTTGGGAGGCTGAGGCAGGAGAATGAAGTAAACCTGGGAGGCAGAGCTTGCAGTGAGCTGAGATCCAGCCACTGCACTCCAGCCTGGGCGACAGAGCGAGACTCCGTCTCAACAACAACAACAAAAAGACAAAACAACAACAAAGAGTTAAAAATCATGGGAACAAAGTTAAGATGTTGATTTTTGTTCCATTTCTTTTTGCTTGTTTATTTGTTAATGTAAACTGTGCTAATGTGTTATTCAGTTTAAAGAATGGGTTATAAGACAGCATTTGAAAGTCTCATGGTAACCTCAAAACAAAATACATATAACAAATACACAAAAAAATTAAAAGCAAAAAAATTAAATGTTATCACCAGGTAAAATCACCTTCACTAAAAGGAAGATAGGAAGGGATAAAAAGGGAAGAGAAAGCTGTAAAGCAACCAGAAAACAAATAACAAAATGGTAGGAATAAGTCTTACTTGTCATTAATAATACTGAATGTAAATGCACTAAACTCTCCAACCAAAAGACATACACTGGCTGAATGGATAAGAAAGCAAGACTCATTGATCTGTAGCTTAAACCAAACACACTTTACCTATAAAGACACATATTGACTGAAAATAAAAGGATGGAAAAAGATACTCCATGTCAATGAAAACTGAAAAGCATAGGAGTCACTATACTTATATGAGAGAAAATAGATTTCAAGACCAAAACTATAAGAAAACACAAAGAAGGTCATTATAATGATAAGGCCCTTATAATGATAAGGGGCTCAATTCAGCCAAATGATATAACAATTTAAATATATATGCATGCAACACTGGATAACCCAGAAATATGCAGCAAATATTATTAGAATTAGAGAGATTGGCTAACATACAATACTAGCTGGGAATTTCAACACTCTACTTTCAGCATTGGACTGATATACTAGAGAGAAAGTCAACAAAGAAACATCAGACTTAATTTGCACTATAGATGAGAAGGATCTAATAGATATTTACAGAACATTTCATCTATTAGCTACAGAATACACATTCTTTTTCTCAGCACATAAATTATTCTTCAGGGTAGACTATATGTTAGGTTTCCAAAAAAATATTAGAACATACAAAAAACTGGAATAATATAAAATATCTTCTCTAACCACAATGAAATAAAACTAGAAATTAATAGCAAGAGAAATTTTGAAAACGATACGAATACATGGAAATTAAACAATGTGTTCCTGAATGACTAGTGGATCAATGAGGAAATTAAGAAGAAAATTGAAAAATTTCCTGAAACAAATGATAATGGAAACACAACATACCAAAACATATGGGATACAGCAAAAACAGCACTCAGAGGGACAGTTATACTCTAAGTGCCTACATCAAAAAGAAGAAAAATGTTAAATAAACAACCTAACAATGCATCTTAAAGAACTAAGAAATGCATTAGCAAAACAAATGCCAAATTAGTAGGTGAAAAGAAATAGTAAAATAAGAGCAGACATCAATGAAATTGAAATGAAAAAAAATACGAAAGATCAATGCAACAAAAATTTGTTTTTTAAAAAAGTCATACAAAATTAACAAAGCTTTAGCTAGACTAAGAGAAAAAGAGAGAAGATCCAAATAAATAAAATCAGTGATAAAGAAGGAGACATTACAACTGATACTGCAGAAATTCAAAGGATTATTAGTGGTTATTATGTGTAATGATATACCAATAAATTAGAAAATCTAGAAGAAATGAATAAATTCCTAGATAAATACAATGTACCAAGATTGAACAAGGAAGAACCTGATTCGTTCCTAAAACCTAAACAGACAAATATCAATTAATGAGATTGAAGCCATAATAAAATGCCTTCCAGTAAAGAAAAGCCTGAGACCTGGATGGCTTCCCTGCTGAACTCTATCAAACATTTAAAGAAAAAGTAATACTAGACATAAAGGACATCCAAACTGAAAAGAAAGAAGTCACATTATCCTTGTTTGCTGGTCATATGATCTCACATTTGGACTCCAACAAAAAACCAATAAAGTTGCAGGATACAAAATCAATATACAATAATCAGTAGCATTTCTATATATCAACAGTGAGTAATGTGAAAAAGAAATTTTCAAAGTAATCCTCTTTATAATAGCCACACATAATATTAAATACCTAGGAATTAGCCAAAGAAGTGAGATATTTCTATAATGAAAATGATAAAACATGAGAGAAATTGAAGAGGACAAAAAAATTGGAAAATATTCCATGTTCATGGATTGGAAGAATCAATATTGCTGAAATGTCCATAAAGCCCAAAGCAATCTACAGATTCAATGTAATCTCTATCAAAATACCAGTGATATTCCTCACAGAAATAGAACAAAAAAAAAAGTTCTAAAATTTGTATGGAACCACAAAAGGCCCAGAATAGCCAAAGCTATCCTAAGCAAAAAGAACAAAGCTGGAGGAATCTCATTACCTGACTTCCAATTATACTACAGAGCTATAGTAATGAAAACAGCATGGTACTGACATAAAAACAGACACATTGATCAATGGACCAGAACAAAACAAATGGATCAAAAACCAAAACAACAACAAACAACACTTTCTTATTAAACACGTTTTTCCCTTACATGTCATTTTTAATTGACAAATTACAGAATATAGTCATATTTCTTTGTTGTTGTTGTTTCGAGACGGAGTCTCTCTGTGTCCCCAGGCTGGAGAGCAGTGGCGTGATCTTGCCTCTCTGCAACCTCCGCCTCCCGAGTTCAAGTGATTCTCCTGCCTCAGCCTCCCTAGTAGCTGGGGCTGCAGGTGCCCGCCCCCATACCCGGCTATTTTTTTGTATTTTTAATAGACAAGGGGTTTCACCATGCTGGCCAGGATGGTCTCGATTTCCTGACCTCCTGATCTGCCCTCCTTGGCCTCCCAAAGTGCTGGGATTAAAGGCGTGAGTCACCACGCCCCGTCAGAATATACTCATATTTCTTGCCAGTACATATAGACACATTTGTGACATTTATTTTTACATAGACATTTACAAGCAAGTAGAATAAAAAGAAGAAGAAAAAAAAAAAACAGATGAGTATCAACATCATGCTAAAGAATTTATAGTATTAAGAATGAGACCGGCCGGGAGCGGTGGCTCACGCCTGTAATCACAGCACTTTGTGAAGCCAATGCGGGTGGATCACGAAGTCAGGAGATGGAGACCATCTTGGCTAACACGATGAAACCCCGTCTCTACTAAAACTCCAAAAAAAAAAAAAAAAAAAAAAATTAGCCGGGCACGGTGGCGGGCGCCTATAGTCCCAGCTACTGGGGAGGCTGAGGCAGGAGAATGGCGTGAACCCGGGAGGCGGAGCTTGCAGTGAGCCGAGATCATGTCACTGCACTGCAGCCTGGGCGACAGTGTGAGACTGCATCTCAAAAAAAAAAAAGAAGAATGAGACCTAGATCTATCTTTAATGAACCCATGACCTTAAAACATTAAAGTTTCTGAGCTACAGTTTTATAGTTGTTGAAGAGTGATTTATTAAAAAATAGTATAAAATGGTAGCGGTTTTCATTTTTACATTAGCTATTTTATTTGCCTCTATTCATAAATTTCTCTTTGATAGACAGCAGTAAGCTAGAAGTTATGCAATCACTTCCTAACTGCGTTATATCCCCTAAACGTGAGCAGCTAAGACACATTATATACTACCAGGTGTTGAATATACCACAAGGAATTAAGGGAATTTTCACAAGCCTTGGATCCAGGCAAAGTGAGCATACAGAAATTTTTATCTGATTTACAAGTGCTCAAAGAATCAGTATTCTATTTTAAGTCTTTACTAATGGTTTTTTAAAAAGAAGAAATAATTACTTGGTTTAAATGTTGACTGTGAAAAACAGTTCCAATGTATCTATTTCTATTGGTAATTAGAACTTATTGAATCTAACAATATACTGCTTTGGTGAATAAGAATTATTGTATATCTTATATCTGTAAAGAATATTTAATTCTCATTGTAATTGATTTAATGATAAATTGTAGGGCATGCTAATAAATTATTGATTATATCAAGATTCAAGGTAGAATTCATTTATTTAAAGCCAAAACACACAATTTTTTTTTTTTTAATTTACTCAGGCATTTGGTAGTTTTAGACACAATATATTGACTAATACTTATGTTTTCTTTTGGTATTGCTGGTACGTTTCCCCAGTTAGTATTTTTTAGGAATTACTTCTATTCATTGCACAAGGATATTGTATTTTTAATAGAAAGTGACTCTGGCACTCACTCCTGCCTTCTGTTGCTCCCCGTTTGGATAATTAAACAAAACGTAGGAAGAATTCTGATCTAGGATTATTAAACTTGGCCCAAGAGTATATAGTAAAGTTCTTTCCAGCAACCGAAATTGTGAGATGCAAAATTCAAACACCTTAAGAGGACGTGTTCTTCATTATAAAGAGAAAGTCTGAGTGAGTGAAAACAATGAAGTGCATTCATAGAGAAAAAAATGATAATAAGGAAGATAAAGTCTTAGTTTTGTTTAAGTTCCTGGTCCAGTTGTTCGGAGGATTGGCTGTGTCTGCAAAATTTCATGTACAGTGTTATTCACCATTATATTTCTATTTAATGCCATATCCTTCAGTGCTTTAAAAGATACATTGAATTTGGCCGGGCGCGGTGGCTCAAGCCTGTAATCCCAGCACTTTGGGAGGCCGAGACGGGCGGATCACGAGGTGAGGCGATCAAGACCATCCTGGCTAACATGGTGAAACCCCGTCTCTACTAAAAAAATACAAAAAAAAAACTAGCCAGGAGAGGTAGGGGGCGCCTGTAGTCCCAGCTACTTGGGAGGCTGAGGCAGGAGAATGGCTTGAACCCGGGAGGCGCAGCTTGCAGTGAGCTGAGATCCGGCCACTGCACTCCGGCCTGGGAGACAGACTGAGACTCCGTCTCAAAAAAAAAAAGATACGTTGAAGTTTTCTAGTTGCAATTAAGACTCCAGTTAACATTTGTATTTAAAATTCCTCTTATATTTGGAGCAAAACAACAACAACAACAAAATACTCTTACTTTGAATGGAGATAAGTAATTCTGATTTATTTTAAAAAGGATTTTAAGTTATTTGGTGGACTCAGTAAATTAACATTGGAAGTCCTGCTGTGAGGACTTACTATATGATTGATTGTATTACAATTAAAAATATTCTTTACAACTTCATAAATAGAAAACATTTACAGATGTCTCAACTGGAAAATAAAATATAAAGCTAAACAAAACAAAAGAAGCAAAACTAATTTGAGTGGTTGCCCCCCCCTCAAACTTTCCCCCCTTCTTATACCTGAATCCTCTAAGTGCTCGAATACAATATCAAATGTTAATAATTCAATATATCACCATTAGCTGTAGTTGCCTTGTTGTACAATAGGTCTCTTGACATTTATTCCCTCTAGCTGTACTTATGTACCCTTTGAGCTTCCCATTGCCCCCTCTCACCTAATCACCAAAGCCTCTGGTAGTTAATGATGATATAATGTATTCTTGAAAAATGTAAAGACAGTGGTTGTTATGTGCTCTCACCACAAAATAGCTATGTGATGTAATGTATTTGTTAGCTAGCTAGATTTAACCATTCCACAATGTTTATATACTTCAAAAATCACATTGTACGCAATAAAAACATACACTGTTAGTGTGTCGGCTGGGCGTGGTGGCTCACTCCTATAATCCCAGCGCTTTGGGAGGCTGAGGTGGATGGATCATCTGAGGTTAGGCATTCGAGACTGGCCTGGCCAACATCGTGAAATACCATCTCTACTAAAAATACAAAATTAGCCTTGTGTGGTGGCACATGCCTGTAGTCTCAGCTACTTGGGAGGCTGAGACAGCAGAATCACTTGAACTCGAGAAGTGGAGGCTGCAGTGAGCCGAGATTGCACCACTGCACTCCTCCAACCTGGGTAAGACAGACCAAGACCCCATCTCAAAAAAAATAAAACAGAAACAAACAAACAAACAAAACCACACAACAACCAAACAAAAAACAAATATACACTGTTATCTGTGAGTTAATTTGTTTTTGTTAATGATGGTTGCAGATGGAAATAAGATTGATATTCGTCTGGCCTTAAGACTTCTGATATGCAAAGATGGGCATGTTGGCACATGCCTGTAACCCCACCCGCTGAGGAGGCTGAGGCAGGAGAATCACCTAAGCCCCGAAATTCAAATCCAGCCTGAGCAACATAGTGAGACCCTAACTTAAAAATAAACCAAGCAACCAACAAGCAAAACTGTTGAAATACAGAACTATAAGAGATGATAAATTTATTTTTTTTAAGAAACTAACTTTGCAGTAATTTATTATGGAAGTCACAGAACAAAAATACAACCAGATAGCTTAGAAGTATTTATAGAAAAAATTGAGTAGTAACATACTTAATGCTTTAAAAAAATCACTTTATTAAACCTTGTAAATATTTAAATTGGTACATTTTAATACAGTGTGGTAAGAATTATGGTGTTATACAGAGTTTTAAACATGGGCTTCACAGAGATAAACACAATTTAAATATGTAACATGTTTTGTCAGAGAAATTATGGAATTTAAAAAAACAAGGCACCTAATCCAGATTTACTGGAGAGAAAAGATTACTGAAATAAACAGAAATCTAAGCAGGAACCCAAAGGATGATTAAATCTGAGTTTATCATATGGGTGGGGACAAAGTGTTGAAAGAGTAAACTATATATGAAAAAGACTGGAAGTTTAAGTAACACATGAAGGTCAAGAAGTGAGAAGTTCAAAATAATTATGTGTAAAGTGTCAAGGTAAGTTGCCCAAATTAGGACTAATGTACTTATTGAGGGCTTAAATTTTTTTCATACCACTAGTCTTTGTGGCTTTATGGTTAATCATCTATAGAGCAGATAAACATGAGGAGAAATAGCTAATTGACATTACAAGCAAAAGATCATGAAGTTATCCAATTCTCCTGACTACAAGCAATTCATTCTAACTCATATTATCTATATTTCCAAACAAGTATCACTGGAGTACTGTGTCATTTTGCCTATTTTAAGAAACTGATGCCACCAAATTTATTTCTTTATAAACAAAATCAAGGCACATAATTATAATTTCAGAGACTTCGATCTCATTAGCTATTCTGAAAACTTACATCATCATTCTGGAAACACCACTTGCCACACACACAAAAAAAATAGTAACCCATTAAATTTGTAAGACCCAAAATGCCTGAAACATCTGCCTTTTAAGGGGTTGAACTTACAGAAGAAGTTACACAGAAGACACAATTAAATGACAATCCATCATCAAAACTAACCCAAACAAATGACGTATTTTTATATATGCTTTAAAATGTCAGTAAAGATGACGCATGCCTTGGAACCTACTACCAGTGGAGACTGTCTTGCTTTAACTTTCTCTCTTTCATCGTTCACTTTCCTATGACCAGATGTTATTACAGCAACAGGCATTGTAAGAAACCATTTACAGAATGTCCCAGAGTACTTTATAAACACTGATTTCCTGGAGAATGATTTTCAATTTTGTGCATTGTTCTTTGTATCTTTAAAGTCTTGAGTCAGCCTCATCCATATGTCCGCCCATCATAGCCACCTGATAGTCAAAATGTGTAAGGTAGTATCAAAATTGATACTGCAAATGTAACTGAAAGGAAGTAACATTATAGAGTTTATTTTTAAAGATCATGTATCTTCAAGCAAATGTAAAATTGGGGCACTATATTAGTCATATGCACTATATTAGCTATAAGCATTATATCAATTATAAGCACTATATCAGCAGCAAGAAATGGAACAACTTGAATGTGGCAAAAATTGGGCAATCTGACACTTGGACATGAAATTCCCTTTAACAACTTCTATTCTATCCACGACAATATCTTTCTCTATCATATTTTCAGTACCCTACCAGAGCAAGTTAAATGGAAAATTGTGAAAATGTTTTTAGGGCAGTTAATGCTTTCTCTCCCACTTTTCCAAAACTCTCTTCTTCCTAGTCCTCATCCCTGTAGTAGGAGTTGTATAGTTTCTCTTTTCTTCCGTTAGAAAAACACAAGGAACAATTGTTCATGAATATCTTTCTTCTTTCATTTCAGGAATTTTGTTTGTTTGTTTGTTTCAGTTGTATCTAAATAAGTTTGTCTTACCAATAAGCAAGTTTGTTTTTGTGAACAGCTGTGCCAAGTATGACATTTTGGCAAAATTGCCTGATTTGCAATGGCTGATAGCATGAGAATATTGATCTTTTATTAGAAGCCAAAGCTGGTGTATTACCTTAACAATATCAGTAGGAAACCCAGGCTCTTTCTACACATCCATGCCTCTATCCACACTGAGAGCTTTGAATCGCAGACTTGCCATCTGATTGCAAAATGGCTGGTAGAGTTCCAGACATGCAATCAAAAAAAAAATAATAATAATAACAACCAAACAGTAATGACAAGAAGAGAGCAAAAGGCATCTATCACATTTACAAGAAAGAACAGAGTTTTCAGCAAAAAATCTTCTGCCATGCATATACACACACTGTCCAGTAGAATATTCATACATCTCATTAGCAAGAACTGCCACATCCTTAATTTGAATTAAGCTCTGGATAAGGATAAGTCATTATTTTTGGCTAACAATCATGATCCAACCCCAGGAACTAAGTGGGAGTGACTATCTGATAAAATTAGTCAAATATAGTTTGCAGTTTTTTGAAAAATGTTCAACATAGACAATGATGCCTATGTATGTATTTATGTGCAAGAAAACAGGGAGTCAAAGTAGAAGGGAGATAGGTGGGCATGAAAGAGCATGAGAGAGAGAGAGAGACAGAAAAAAGAGAGATTTGATTTATAATACTCAATATGCAGAACAATATAATTGTATAAATAACAGTATCATTTATATTCTCAATTATATTATTCAATCGATAATACTCAAGTATTCAAAATAATATGATATGGTTTGGCTCTGTGTCCCGGGCCAAATCTCACTGTCAATCGTAATAATCCCCATGTGTCAAGGACAGGACGAAGTGGAGATAATTACATCATGGGGGCAGTTTCCCCAGTGCTCTTCTCGTGATGGTGAGTGAGTTCTCACAAGATCTGATGGTTTTAGAAGGGGCTTCCCCTTCATTTGGTACTGGTTCTCTCTCTGAAAACTGTCTAAAGAGCTGCCTTCTGTCATGATTATGTGTTCCGAGGGCTCCCCAGCCATGCAGAATTGTGAGTCAATTAAACTTCTTTTCTTTATAAGTTACCCAGTCTTTGGTCTTTCTTTATACCAGTGTGAGAACAAACTAATGAATTGATAAATGGGTAAATTGGTACCACAGAGAGTGGGGCACTGCTGTAAAGATACCGGAACATGTGGAAACAACTTTGGAAGTGGGTAACAGGCAATGGCAGGAACACTTTGGAGGGCTCAGAAGAAGATAGGAAAATATGGGAAAGATTGGAACTTACTAGAAACTTGTTGAGTGGCTTTGACAAAATGCTAATAGTGGTATGAACAATGAAGTCCAGATTGAGGTGGTCTCAGATGGAGATGAGGAACTTGTTGAGAACTGGAGTAAAGGTGGCTCTTGCAATGTGAAGAGACTGGTAGCATTTTGTCCCAGCCCTAGATATCTGTGGGACTTTGAACTTGAGAGAGGTGATTTAGGGTATCTGGAAGAAAAATTTCTAAGCCTCAAACTGTTCAAGAGATGACTTGAGTACTGTTAAAAGCATTCAGTTTTATGTATTCACAAAGATATTGTTTGGAATTGGAATATATGTTTAAAAGGAAAGCAGAGCATAGAAGTTCAGAAAATTTGCAGTCTGAGGATGCAATAGAAAAAACTCATTTTCTGTGGATAAATTGAAGCCAGCTGCAGAAATGTGTGTAAGTAGCAAGGAACTGAATGTTATTCATCAAGACAATGGGAAACATGTTTTCAGGCCATGTCAGAGACTTTCAGAGGAGCCCCTCCCATCACAGGCTTGGAGGCCTAGGAGGAAAAAATTGTTTCTTAGCCCAGGTCCAGGGTCCCCCGGCTGTGTGAAGCCTTGGGAGTTTGTGCCCTGTGTCACATCTGCTCCAGACATGGCTAAAGCAGCCAAGGTACAGCTCAGGACATTGCTTCAGAGGGTGTAAACCCCAAACCTTGGCAGCTTCCATGTGGAGTTGGGCCTGCGGGTGTGCAGAAGTCAAGAATTGAGGTTTGGGAACCTCCACCTAGATTTTAGAGGATGTATGGAAACACCTGGATGTCCAGGCAGAAGTTTGCTGCAGGGGTGGAACCCTTATGGAGAACCTCTTCTAGGGCAGTGTTGAAGGGAAGTGTGAGGTTGGAGCCCCCACACAGAGTCAACACTGGGATGCTGTCTGGTGGAGCTGTGAGAAGAGGTACCTTGTCCTTCAGACCCCAGAATGGTAGATCCACCAACAGCTTGTACCATGCACCTTGAAAAACTGCCAACATTCAAAACGAGTCTGTGAAAGCAGCCAGGAAGGGGACTGTATCCTGCAGGGCCACGGGGCAGAGCTGCTCAAGTCCATGAGCACCCACCTCTTGTATCAGTGTGACCTAGGTGTGAGACATGGTGTCGAAGGAGATCATTTTGGAACCTTAAGGTTTAGTGACTACTCTATTAGATTTCAGACTTGTGTGGGACCTGTAGCCCCTTTGTTTTGTCCAATTTATCCCATTTGGAATGGATGGATTTACCCAATGCCTGTATGCCCATTGTATCTGGAAGTAATTAACTTGATTTCATTTTACAGGCCCATAGGTGGAAGTGACTTGCTTTGTCTCAGGTGACACTTTGGACTGTGAACTTTTGAGTTAATGCTGAAATAAGTTAAGACTTTGGGGTACTGTGGGAAGGGCATGATTGTGTTTTGATGTGTGAAGACATGAGATTTTGGAGGGGTCAAGGGCAGAGTGATATGATTTGGCTCTGTGTCCCCACCCAAATCTCATCTTGAATTGTAATAATCCCCACATGTCAAGGGCAAGACCAGGTGGAGATAATTGAATCACAGAGTGGTTTCCTTCATGCTGTTCTTGTGATACTGAGTGAGTTCTCACAAGAACTGTTAGTTGTATCAGGGGCTTCCCCCTTTACTCAGCACTCAGTCTCGGTCCTGCCTCCCTGTGAAGAGTTACCTTCCACAATGATTATAAGTTTCCTGAGGCCTCGTCAGCCAAGCAGAACTGTGGGTCAATTAAACCTCTTTTCTTTATAAATTACCCAGTCTCTGGTATTTCTTCATAGCAGCATGCAAATAAACTAATACATAATATAATCAAGAATATCTTCCTTAGGAAGGATTATATTAGAACTTGAAACACACAAATCAGAAGGGAAGGTGTAAATGTTTGAATTTTCTTTACTTCTGATAACAGCAGTTGGTTTGCTAATTAATACAATGTGAGAAATACTATTTTACTGGTAAATGAGAGGTGTTCAAGGAATGTGAATTGACTGACAATATGGTAGAAGCAGTCTTATTAATGTATAAAAAGCAATATAATATTTTGAAATAGCACTGAATGCTTAGGATATCAACTGTTTCAAGGTAAATCAGTAACAGAAAATTATTTACCTCTCCTAAAAAGTATATTCTGGATTACATATTTCAATAATTGGTCCTTCTTATTTATCAAATTTGCAAGCATAGTATTTTTATCATATTTTTAATGAAGTTTAAAGGTTCATGAGCCCTCTTCTGTTTCTGATATAATACACATTAAGGACTACTTTTTCTTCTTAAATAATTGACTATTTATGGTTATATAATGCCTCTTAGTATTCCAGAAGATTTTCCTTGTTCTGAAGTCTGATTCATCTGAGATTAAAATAGCTACTCAAATAGCTACTCCAGCTATTTTTTTTTTTTTTTTTTTGAGATGGAGTGCTGCTCTGTCACCCAGGCTGGAGTGCAGTGGCATGATCTCGGCTCACTGCAACCTCTGACTTCTGGATACAAGTTATTCTCCTGCCTCAGCCTCCTGAGTAGCTGGGATTACAGGCGTGTACCACCATATCCAGCTAATTTCTGTATTTTTAGTAGAGACAGGGTTTCATCATGTTGGTCAGGTTTGTTTCAAACTCCTGACATCATGTTCTGCTCACCTTGGCCTCCCAAAATGCTGGGATTACAGATGTGAACCACTGCACCCAGCCCAGCTTTTTTTTTTTTTTTTTTAATTTGTTTTAGTGTGATTTGTCTTTCTCTATCCCATCACTTTTTATTCTATCTATATTTTTACATTTTATGTGGGTTTCTGGTAGACAACATATAGTTGGATCTTGTTTTTGTATCTATCATGATGTTATTTGTCTGTTTTTAAAATTTATATTATACTGTTTAAGAGTGATTATTGTCATCATTGGATTAGAATCTATTTTTTTGTAACTGTTTTCTATTCATTGCCCTTGTTGTTTCTTTTTTGTTTTCTATATTTTTCTGTCTCCTCTGCTTCTAATTTTACCTTTGTATAATTCCATATTCTCTCCTCTTTTATTATAACAATTATGTTGTTTCAAAAAATTTAATGAGTTTTTTACAATTTACAATATACATTTATAACTAATCTGAGTCCCCTTTCAAATAACTATGTCACTTCACTGTTAAAGTATTTTATAACAGAGCATTCCAAATTTTACCCTGTCAAACCTAATAACATTGCAGTCATTTACTTCATTTATCCATACTCTGTAATCACCACATACATTGCTGCTACCTTGAACAAATTGTTATCTCTTAGGTCAATTAAAAATATAAATTAATTTTTTAAAATTTTAACTGTATTTCTTCTCTAATTTTTTTTTCTTTATGTACATTCACACTTTGGACCTATATTATTTTCCTTCGCTGTCAAGAACTTCTTCTAACATTTCTCACAAGACATGTTTACTGGTCACAAATTCCGTCATTTTTTGTTTATCTTAGGAAGTCTATTCTCCTTACTTTTGAAGGACAATTTCACTGGATAGACAATTCTAGGTTAGTGGAGTTTTGTTTTGGGTTTTCAACACTTCTCTTTAAACATTTAACTATATTCCCTCCAAACTCACTGCTGCCTGAAATTTCTGAATTCAAGCAGCCCTCTTACCACAGCGTCTGCAGTAGTTAGGACTACAGGCACAAGCCATCATTCCTGGGAATTTTTTTTTTTTATTTTAATTTGTATTTATTTTATTTTTTTTCTATTTTTTACTTTTATTATTTGTGTGTGTGTGTGTGTGTGTGTGGAGGCAGAATCTCACTATGTTGTCCAGGCTGGTCTTGAACACCTGGCTTCAAGTGATCCTCCTGCCTTCTGCAGCACCAGAATTTTAGGTGTGAACAACCCTTTGAGCTAATAACCTTCATGGTTTCTGACAAAATACTTAATGTAATTCTTATCCTTGTTTCTCTATAAGTAAGGTTTTTTGGTTTTTTTTTCCCCTCAACTTCTTCAAGATATTCTCTTTGCTCCAATTTTCTGCAGGTTGAAAATAATATGTCTATGTGTATGTTTTTAGTACTTATTCTGTTTGGTGTTCTCTGAGCTTGTTTGATCTGTGATTTGGTGTTTGTCAATATTTTTGAAAATTTCTCAATCATTACTACTTATTTTTTCTGTTTCTCTCTTTTTCTTCTCCTTGTGATATCTTTATTACATCCATGTTATACCTTCTGGAATTAACCCATATTTCTTGAATATGCTCTTCTGTTTTCATTCATTTTTCTTTTGCATTTCAGTTTTGCAAATTTCTATTAACACGTCAAGTTCCTTTTTTTTCAAGTTTCCACACATAGAATAGATCAAGTTCAATGATTCCTTTCCTTATCTGTGGCCAGTCCACTGATGATACCACCAAATACATTGTTCATTTCTGTTATGATGTTTTTAATTTGGAGCATTTTGTTTTGATTCTATTTTACATTTCCCATCTCTCTGTTACATTAGGAATCTATTCTTGCAGGTTGTTCACTTTTTCCATTAAAGATTTTGGCGTATGTGTGAGTTAAAGTTTTCAGTTTAATAATTTCAAAGTTTCTGCCATATTTGAGCCTAATGCTTGCTTTCTTTTCTTTTCAAACTGTGCTTTCTGCCTTTTAATATGCCAGGTAATTTTTGCTAAAAGTGGACATGCTGGCTGGGTGCGGTGGCTCACGCCTGTAATCTCAGCACTTTGGGAGGCCAAGGTGGGCAGATCACGAGGTCAGGAGATTGAGACCATCCTGGCTAACAGGTGAAACCCCATCTCTACTACACACACAGACACACACACACACACACACACACACACACACACAAGCTGGGCGTAGTGGCGGGCACCTGTAGTCCTAGCTACTTGGGAGGCTGAGGCAGGAGAAAGGCGTGAACCCAGGAGGCGGAGTTTGCAGTGAGCCCAGATCACACCACTGCACTCCAGCCTGGACGACAGAGCAAGACTCTGTCTCAGAAAACAAAACAAAACAAAACAAAACAAAACAAAACAAACAAACATAAAAAGTGGGCATGCTGTAATTGAGTTATAGAAACTAACAAAGACATGACTTGAGTGTGAGGTTTTCTGTTTAGCTAGCTAGGATTTAGGATTTTTTTATTCTTTGTTATAGCTGTAGTGTAAGAAACTAAAATTTTTCCTAGTGTTATTGTTTTAGTCTCCTTTGTATTTGAGTTTTCTCTGGTACTCTTTAAATAAGCTGTAACCACTTGCTATTATACAGGAGCTCTATTGTTGTGATGATATGGCATGTGTGAGTGGTGGTGGTGGAGGTAACATTGTGTAGTCCTCAAATTAGGTTTTAGTGAGCCTAAGTTGGGTATTTCTCTTTTTCTAAATTGAAGGCTAGAAAGGGTTAGGATTGGTTGTTTCTCTTCCCCTAGGTTGGTCAGGTTTTGGTAAAACTCAGGTTGTTTAGGCAATGCTAAAATAGTTTCTTTTGACGGTAGTCCTGGCTAAGGAGAACAGAGAGCTCTGTGAGTATATAAAAATGATCACTTTTTTTGCATTGGCTTTTCTATTGCTGTAGTTTTGTAGTAACAAGTTGTCCTGTGACATGAATTCTCCAATGTATATGATAAGAGTTGTTGATATTCTGTTTATTTAGCTTCTTTCTTCTTCTAAGAAGAACAAGAATGCTTTCCAAGCTCTTAATGTATTTTTAGTATTAAAAATTTTCATAAATGTATAAAATTATCCCATGATAACTATACATTTTATACAAAATAAAATTTAAAACATAATGTTTTTTAAAAAAGTACAGTTACTATGGATCTCTGTTTGACAGAAGTTTGTGTAATTGCCTAAGAAAAGAGAATAACCAACTGTGAAGTATATAAGACAATAAATTATATATGTCATTCTTCACAAGAACTTCTACGAGCTTTGAAGAAGAGTACTTCATGTGAGAAGAACATGTCGTGAGAGACATGTTTATCGGGAACAGCCCAATGTTTGACATGCATATGGATTTGATGACCATTTTTAATCTCTTGGTTCACTTCAGCAAGTTGTGCTGTGCATACACTAGGTCTCTTCTAGGCATCAGGAATTCAAGAATAAAGAACTCCCAAATATTCCACATTCTTTTGTTTTTACATCCCAGGTAGTTGAAAATATTGGCTTATCTTGTGTGATTTTATTAGAGAAACATGACCAGCCAAACTGCCAGTATTATATACTATAAACCATATGTTTAACATATTTCAAAATTTAAAGTGCACATATTCTTTTAATTGGAGATTCTATTTTTAGAAAGTCAGTTACATTAGTACATCAGCTTATGTGCAAAAGATCTATGTTTAAAAATCACAAACATTGGAAACCGACTCCAACTTAATGTAAAACTATTACAAACAAACTAGTATTAATTTACAGCAGCCTTGCCAGGTAGTACATGACAAATATTACTTTTTTAAGAAAGAAATTGAAGTACAGAGAGATAGAGGAAGTAATAGCTAATTACTGCAAAGACTGTACCTTGGTCTCCTGTTCTTAAGTGAGTACATTAGGTTGTGTTATCACAAATTGTGTTCATTTAATTCTGTCTATTATTTCTGTTTTAGTAATTTTCTTTTCTCTGTACTTGAATTTCTAAATTTTATTTTTAAATGTAAATTGACAAACTATAGTTATATATATTTATGGGGTGAAAAGTGACGTTATAATTTATGAATAAGATGTGGAATAATTAAATCAAGCTAATTAACATATCCATCACATCAAATACTTATTGTCATGAGAATTTTTGAAAGTTATTCTCTTAGCAATTTTGAAATGTAACATATATCATTTACTGTATTCATCATGCTGTGTAATATGTCTCAAATTTAAAAAAAATTTTCCTGCTGTCTAATTGAGGATTTGTATCCTTTGACCATCACCTCCTCATTCTCTCCACCCTCCTTCCTCTTGTAACCACCATTCTACCTTTTGTTTTCTTTTAGTTCTACTGTTTTACTATTGCATTTGTAAGTGTTTCATTATTCTTTCTCTTTCAGTGTCCTTATATCAATGTTAATGTATTTAAGCATAATAAATGTGGGTTTTTACTCTACTTCAATCTTTCTTTGAGTACATCCTAACATTCTAGAAATATATGGTAATTTCTGATAACAATAATTATTAAATTTATTTCCTTAATATTATTTGTCCTTGAAATGTTTAGATTAACAATGATTCACACTTTGGAAAAGTAACATTTTACCTGACATTTTCAAAGAGCAGAGAGATTCTCTTGCCTACTAACCTTTAAAAAAAATGAGGAAGTTTAGGCTTGATGATGCCATTTGACTACTGTAATCATTTCAGCAATGACCCTTTCTACCTTAATGGACTCTTACCTTTAATCTGAACAAAACTGGCATGTTCTTTGCATTTTTCTAGTATATTTTTTTAAGAATTTTTTTTTTCATTGTTTTCTTTACCTGGAGCTGCGTCACTTCTTTTTTTTAAGGGTGAACCAATTTCTACTGTAGAACATAACACAGAGAATGTGTTAGAACAATATTATATGACATAGAATTCTTACTTGTGATAAAGCTTTATTTACATTATGCCAGGGCAACAATTTCTTCTAGGTTAAATGACCATGAAGTAAAACAGAATGCTAATTCTTATTGGAGTGAGCTGGGGATAGTAGACACAGTCTATTTATAGTATTTTTTCTATAGGTTAATGTGAAAAACCACTTGATAAAGTGCTACTTTCTTCTGAAGAAACATTTCAAGTTAAATATTCTGAAGCAATAAATTTAATGTAGTTCTTTTCACTAGACTTCTTACAATGTTGACTTTTGAATGTTATACTCAAACTTTTAGTCTCTAGCTGAGAAAAAGTTAAAAACCAATGGGATTTGGAAGTTTACAAGCCAATTATAATAGTAGTAGTAGTAATAATAAAACTATAAAGACACATAAATACATTTAATATGAAAGATTTTTAAGTAAATGTATATTTTAAAATAATACTATGTTCAAGTTTTTGTTTATTAAAATAGAAGCTGAAATAACAAAATGTGCCAAATTGCAGATACCAAAAAAGACCACAGCCACATTTCAGTTCACAAATTTTTAGAACCTTGTCACCACACGTTAAATGGTGTCTATTTCCCCTCCTTTTGAATCTGAGTTGGACATAACAACTGTTGCAATGAATAAAATGTGCTTTAATACATAGTGCTGGGTGACTTTCAAGGATAGGTCAAAACCCAAAACAATAAAAGTACAGGTTTCTCTCTCTCTCTCTCTGTCTCTCTCTCTCTCTCTCTCTCTCTCACTCACTGCTAGTACTTAGAATCCACACACCATGTTTTGAGGACACTCAGGCGTAGTAAGTGTGTGTATAGTTCCTCCACCTGACAGAAAAGTTTCAGTTCACAGTCAGCCTCCAACATTACACATGTAAATAATGAGCCCTTACATGATTTCAACCCCTAACCTTTGCACCCTCTCAGTCCTGTGCAAATGGCAGATGGATGTTTGTTATTGTTTTAAGCCACTGCATTTTGGGGTAATTGGTTAGGTAGTCATAGTAACCAGAAGAAAGAGCAACAGACATTCTTATTATTTGTCTGCTCCTCCAGAATATGAACAAACTCCAGAAAGGCAAAAACAAAATAGGTCTTATTCATAGCTGCTTCTCCAGTGTTTGGTAAATACTAAAAAAAAAAAAAAAAAAAAAAAAAAAAAGTAAATTAATGAATAGAATTTTGACTAAACTGTTTCATAATGAAACTTACAAGAAAGTTGTGATGCCTCTCAGAGTCTTGCCTGCCTTGAAATGCCTTAAATATTTATGCTAGAAAGAAAGATTTTGTTTACTCTCACAAATTGGATATTTCTTAGAATCCAAGCAAATTGCTGGAAACCATAGATTAATAATAGCTATAACAGGCTGATAATTCACCCTCTCTCATGTTCTCATTAGCCCTGGAATATAATTTGTTCTTGCTCAGGAAGCAACTTCTCAGTGATCTGCCTTCTTCAAACCCTCACAAAAGTTTCCCCTCTGCTTGAAAGGGGACACTGCTTAACCTTTCTCACTTACCCACCTTTTAACAATGTTAATATAATAAAAGTGTGTTTTCACGTGTTTAATGTGGTTTGCTTAGGGTTGATTAATTTAAACTTATTGCATGTTATTTTTAATACTTTTCAAATTTAGACTACAATAGTGACATAGAAAGGGTTGTAGTGAATCTATGTTGTCTCTGCTCTGCTGTCTCACTCAGATTTCTCTGGGAATGAGGCAATTTGGGCATTATGAGTATTTGCTACAGATGTTAAGTAGCATTTGAACATCTGTCCTCCACCTTAAAGATCCCATTCTTCTATTACATGTAGAACAAGTAGTTTCTTTCATTTTTATTGATGAATCAGCCTACACAGCTGCCTTTTCTGCTTTAACTTACTTCTACAGTGGTGCCCTTTGCTAGATTTTGTCACTGCCACTTCATTCACACCTGTTTACCCTATCACCAGGTGGTTTTAGTTGACCTTTCTAAAGGTTAGGGAGTAGCAGAATGTAATTATCACATGGTGCTGGAAATAACCTTAGTTTTTAATTTTTATTTTTGTAGAGATGAGGTCTCAACATGTTGCACAGGCTGGTCTTGAACACTTGGCCTCAAGTGATCCTTCCACCTTGACCTCCCAAACTGTTGGGATTACAGGCATGAGCTACCATTTCCCATGGGGAAATAACTTAAAATCCAATGTTAGGCATCACTTTTTCTAGAAATGCATCAGGCATTTCCTAAGAAAGGTAATTTTTCACTACCTATTCATTTTCTTCTTGCTCCAGACCCTTGTCATCTTGCCGAGGCCTTTCCTTTTCCTCTGCTAAGCCCCAGACCAAACTCGAGTTTTCTTATTAAGCAGAGAATTTCAATTTTCCTCCCCTTAAACATGTCTAGACTATATATATTCATCTGCAAATCCGCAAATTATTATTATGGTTTTCAGCTTATCACTAAGTATGAGACTGACCTCGTGGGTGTCTGAATGCTTTAGAAATATAAAAGAAAAAAAAAAACTTTTCATGGCTTTGAGGAAAAATAAATGATGCTTTTTAGAGAAAAAAGAGGAATGCCAATCTCTTTCCTTGAGGCAAAACAAATGGCAATGATGTCATCAATAAAGTACACAAATGTATGTTCTGTTTATTTTGTTCTTCTAGTGCACTGTCAAATATATTGAGTGCAGTAAATATCTAAAAAATAGTAAATAACTAAAAGATAAGGATGTTTTGAAATACACTAGAAATTTACTTCATCATTCCTGTTAAGAATAGTATCATTGAAGAGTTCCATTTAGTAGGAACTGATTAATGAAATCTTAATATGTAATTATTTATTAGCTAAAAATTTGAGAAAGAAAAATAATTTTTAGAAATTTTTCTAAATATATATATACTTTATGGATATATATATAATTTTTATATAAAAATCAGAGGATTCTATAGTTTTAAAACAGACTTCATTTATATGAGCATGATAGTGTTCTAGAATATGTATCTTGAGTTGCTTTCATTAATATCTGGATGTAGGAAATGAGGAAAGCACCAGCTGGCCCACAGTTGAGTAACTATCATCCTTGTTCTTTAATACACCAAATTAGAGCTCTTTTTATGCATGGATCTAATCTCTGAAATTGCCTTGTAGCCATCAGAGGAGTAATCTTATGACCAAGTGGAACACATAGAAGATCCCTGACTCTTGGATCATAAAAGCAGCTGCTACGTTGCACAACCCCAAATGTAACTATTCACATCACATTTTTTAGCAGTGGCTCTGGAATAACAAAACTCAAAAGGCTTTTCATAAGAGGTTTGAATAACATATATTTGAATAGGATAATTTTATTTGTAAAATAAAATATTAATAATCTATTAGTTTTCAGAGACCATCTCTAGTTAGAAGGTGACGTAGTCTTTACCTTTAAAATGAAAACTAATTTATTAATGTCCATAAGATAGAGCATGCTATTAAATATACACTTATTGGTATCACTAGATATTGAAAAGGAAGAAGAAACAAAGTGTGACTTTTTGTACTAGAATTATAACTTAATGTATTACATTAAAAATACCTAGTCTTTAAGTATATAAGAAAACCTCTTAATTCACTATATAAGGGAAATAAAAGAGTGAGGTTGACCGACTTCCTATTCCCATCCACGTGTTCATTTTTCTATATATGCACCCATTCTCAGTTTACTTGCCCCATATTTATGGCTACTTTCTTCTGTAATGCTTTGTTTTTCTGACTCAAAGGCCATCTTTATTCTTATTTATGTTTAATCTCTCCCTCTCTATTGGCTCTAGTTTCCCACTTTAGTACATGTTTCTAAACAACAACAACAAAAAAAGCTTTCCGTATATATCACGTTTAGTTACCAGTATTTAGCTCTATATTCTTGTTCAACTTACCTTTTCAGAATATTTTAGACTCACTAGTTGACTTTCTCATATTCACATTCATTCTTCAACTACGAATACTTTTCATCATTTTTCTTCAAAGTCTGTCCAATCCAGCTTCATCAAGGATATTCATCCTCTATATTATCCAATGTCAATGTGAATGACTTGGCTTTTATCCTAATTGAAATCCAAAGCATTAGGCAATATGCACCAACTGTTAATTACCAAAACTTTTCTGTTCCTTACCTTCTAAAACACGACGCACTCTTCCTTTTCCTTTTCCCATCAGAATACTTCCCCGTGGTTGGTGTATATTTGATGTCCCTCTCTCTCATATAACCCATTCTTACAATTTCATCAACCATTTATGTAGTCATGATTCCCACATTTCTGCCTTTTGCTTGGCAAGGTTTGACATAAAGGCACTCAGCTTCATGACAGAACTCTCCATCTGGAAAGTCTTCAAATAGGAAATGGCATAAATTGCTTATAAAGCATGCTGAAAGAAGTCATTAAAATTGTTTAAAAAAGCAAACCAGAGACTGGGGGAAAGGTATATTAGAGGCAACTTTTATAACAAAGGGGAGTCAATGTATTTCTTATTTACATCAAATTAATTGTTGAGCAAAAGCAGGAACATTTTCCATGTGTTTATTCCTATTGAACTTTTTCCTGAGACTTTCCACAAGCTTTCTGCCATGTTTCAAAAGTACAGCCTCACTTTAAAGAATGTCTTTTCAAAGGAGATTCTAATAAGAAAAATAGATGAAGCCAGTGTTCAAAAGCAGTTTGCTGTTCCCTGATGTAATTATTTACTATCTAAATTTTGCTTTTTCAAACACAGCCTGATTTTGAACTTGTAAGCAAGTGCATCTAAGGAGCAGAATAGAAATTAATAGTTGTTAGCTAAAAAAAAAAAAAGTTCCTAGACATTCAACTGTTTGTCAATAAACCAAAATATATATGTTGCGCACACACACACGCGTATGTGTGTGCATGTGTGTGTGTGTGTGTATATATATATATATGAGTAAAGTGAAAAAATATATGTAAAATAATCTCAGAATTACAATAACATGTTTTGGTGGCAGATGATTACAGAGCTGGAAGGGGAAATTTTACCAATAAAATAATTGGAGAAAACAACTTTGCCAATAACAAAGTCATCGACAAGCCATAGTGTTTATATACATTGGATCCCGGTTTTTTTTAAATCTCATTAATTAAAGTTATTAGTCTTTAATTTTTCTCTTTTACACCATCAAGATAAACACAATATCATTAGCATATAAAATATAAAAAGTAACCTCTTTTTCTTTCCTATACATGCCACTTACATGTTGGAGCATTTCTTTACTAATCAGAAACTCTGATTAGTAAAGAAACACTCTCATGAGGTAACAATAAATATTTCTGATAACCCAAATATTGTTTCACTATTGATTTTGCCACCTAATATGTAATACAGTTACTTTTTCTTTTTCTTTTTGAAATGGAGTCTTGTTCTTTTTCCCTGGCTGGAGTGCAGTGGCACAATCTAGGCTCACTGTAACCTCCACCTCCCAGGTTCAAGCAATTCTCCTACATCAGATTCTCAAGTATTGGGATTACAAGCGTGCACTTCCATGCCTGACTAATTTTTGTATTTTTAGTAGAGATGGGGTTTCACCACGTTGGCCAGGCTGATCTCGAACTCGTGACCTCAGGTGATCTGCCCACCTTGTCCTCCCAAAGTGCTGAGACTACAGGCATGAGTCACAGGGCCTGGCCCTACAATTGCATCCTATTTATCAAAGATAATCTGACATAATTTATATATATATTTACATCTTAATATTTCTCTTAATTTTATACAACAGCATATAAGCATGTTTGTAAAATTGTGAAAACAAGACAACAGAATTTCTGTAATAATGTAAAATGTTGCAAGTTTATAACTTGTTATAATGTGCATACTAGTTAGGACTCAGTCAATTTTCAGAAACAAAGGAAGAAAAAGCACATGCCAAGTCTGTAGGTAATAAAGCATGTCTGGAAACAGTAAAATAAATCACTTCAGAAAGATGAATTTCTGAATGAAAGGTGAGAGAACTTTTACTTGTACAACAATCAGGAATTCACTGAACAAAATAAATTATCCTCTGTCAGCTATTTTAATAGTGGCCTCAGAGAAATAAAAGGGTTATAAATATAAAAATTGCCTGTAAAATGTGTATAGGTACTTTGAACATCAAATACCATAATAATACATTTAAAATTTATCAAGCTTACTTCAAATAACTTTTCATTGCTTTACCAATTTTATTAAAATAAAAAGACACTAAAGCTATTTATTCCCTGACAACATTTTCAGAAATCCGACTTATTCTTCAATAAATATATAAACGTCTCTTGGAGAAAAGAACTCATTATGTTGTTAAGGTAGTCACAAGATGAGCTAGCTATGTATTCCAGTTAACAAAACACTTTTTAAAAAGTATAACTTTTGCCTATACATGTTTCTTACAGTTAAAATACATTTGGTTAGATCATCTAAAACTGCAGAATGTGATTTTCTTAAAAAATGTTCTAAAAATGCATTGATTACATTTTGATAAGTGTAGTAAAATTAGAGCTTCCATAAAGTAAAAAATTAAGTGATACAAAACCTTTGCCTTAAAAGATTAATGGTCTGTTGTCTATTTCCATTTTTTAATAGTTTCTCATAAGAACCTTCATTTTGAATCTCTAAAATCACATTGTGTCACTTTGGGGGATACTAGAAATATTATTTTACATTCCATTAAAGGACAGATAAGTCATGCCTGATTCATAAACTAAATGCACTAATCTAATACATCTTTCCATATGGGTTTGGATATGCCTGGGCTGTGGGAAGCATTCAGTCACTGCAAAATCGATCTGGGTTTTTCACCTTAGAGTTGGACTGACCTTGAGTTCTGTAGGACTCTTGAATTGGCGAATCAATTGCAAGTGTTCTAAAATCACGTTGGCTTCCACTCATACTATCCTCCTTTCCCTCTTGTTTATCCTCACATATACATAGGCAGTCAGACAATAACTTGAGAAGCCAGACAGACATCAGCCAGACAGATCTCTTTTGAGCTAAGCATTCTAAACTTGAAAGAAAGCAGACATATCTGCTTTCTTATATGCTGAATACTGTAAGTGTCCTATCAACCACATTCCCCATCTTTTTTCTTCCCTGAAATCCATAGTGATGTTTCCCTTTTTAAGCACTCTATAAAATGTGTTGTCCAGGCCAATATTTTTTACCATTAGCAATATCATAAAACACATAATATTTATATGGCACAAAGGGATAAACGAATGGTCCCTGGCTTCCCTGAGGGCTGAGGGGTCAATATCTCACCCAGCTTAAGAGGCTCTGACTTAGAAAAGTGGTTGAAGAATATGTTGCTTATGTTTGAATTACTTCATATGTGTTAATATTGTCTCTCAAAAATCTGTTTTTGAGAGTATCCTCCATATCTTTGTAGTTTTCCACATTTACCTATTCAATACTTCTTCTATAGCAAAAAATAAAAAATAAAATTATAAAAAGAGAGAATAACAGAGATATTTGTTAATTCCTTTTTGCTGATAGGTGATGTATAAAATTTCATTGATTCTCACAATGAGAACCTGTATTGTAACTTTAGGAAACATATTTTTGCATTTCTTTTGTCCTAACTGGGAAGTGTAATTTTAATGAACTTCGCGTTTGGTTTTCATATATTTAAAATTATTGTAATTGCTCTCTCAAAAGAGGATTAAGTGCATAGTATATTTAAAAAGCCAGAAACCAATGGTATTGCTAAGTGGCATGGTTTTACTATAGATTGTTATCCCTCCCTATCTTTTTCCTCTCCAGTAAAATTTCTAGTAAATGCCTTTACTGAATGTTCATGAAATTTATACCTTTGATCCTTCTATCCAAACATTATTTATTGTGTAATAGAACAATTTCCATCTTATAATTATAATGGCATTTATTAGAATAATGTTCCTTGACATTTACCACAAATTGTACTATTTAGATTCTGGGCTGGGCGCGGTGGCTCAAGCCTGTAATCCCAGCACTTTGGGAGGCCGAGACGGGCGGATCACGAGGTCAGGAGATCGAGACCATCGTGGCTAACATGGTGAAACCCCGTCTCTACTAAAAAATACAAAAAACTAGCCGGGCAAGGTGGCGGGCGCCTGTAGTCCCAGCTACTCGGAGGCTGAGGCAGGAGAATGGCGTAAACCCGGGAGGCGGAGCTTGCAGTGAGCTGAGATCCGGCCACTGCACTCCAGCCCGGGTGACAGAGCCAGACTCCGTCTCAAAATAAAATAAAATAAAATAAAATAAATAGATTCTGTTCCCTGGATATTTAAAACAATAACAACAATAACAACAAAACCTTAAGTAACTGTCATATTAAATTGTATAGACTGCACATGTAATTTGATTCATTTTTAAATTTCTTATTTTGGGGTGGGTTTGACAACTTTTTACAGGAATCTATACTAGGTAGAATTTCTATTGAAACTGACATTTCTCTGATAAGCTTCTCCATTGCTTATAATTCTTACATACATTAATTGTAAGATGTCTCTGAACTTATCTCGATAGTGTAAAATGCAGACAAGATGAAACATAAGAATTCTTACTCAGAAGCTGTCAAGAAGAAATAAGAGCCATACCAATAGACCATACACTGTATGACAAGATTTTAGAGTTTGTTGATTTTCGTTGTGCTGCTGCTTTTTAAAATTGGCAGTAGGGTTCGGCTTAGTCTTATTATAGCAGCATACTCAGTATGGTGGCATTTTGAACACTATGTAAACGTATTCTTTGACAACAATTGAGTTTCTCAAAAAGATTCTCAAATGTTAAAAGATTGTTTTTAGTTAGACAATAATAAACTACATGGGTAAATGAAAGTCAGTGGGACACAGAAGATAGAACCATTATCTGGAGTCAGGAGATCCAGACTCTGGGTGCGGCATTGCTTTACTAACTCTTCAAATACTTTCTATGTTGAGTAGGAGTGGTGAGAAAGGGCATCCTTGTCTTGTGCCAGTTTTCAGAGGGAATGTGTCCAGCTATTGATATCCAGTATAATATTGGCTATGGATTTGTCGTAGATAGCTCTTATTATTTTGAGATACATTCATCAATACCTAGTTTACTGAGCATTTTTAACATGAAGGGGTGTTGAATTTTATCAAAGGCCTTTTCTGCATCCATTGAGATAATTATGTGCTTTTTGTCATTGATCCTGTTTATGTGATAGATTATGTTTATTGATTAGTATATTTGGAACCAGCCTTGCATCTCAGAGACAAAGCTGACTTGATCGTGGTGAAAAAATTTTTTGATGTGCAACTGAATTCAGTTTAACAGTATTTTATTGACACTTTTTGCATTGATCTTCATCAGGGATATTGACCTGAAATTGTGTCTGTACCAGGTTTTGGTATCAGAATGATGCTGACCTCATAAAATGAGTTAGGGAGAAGTGCCTCTTTTTCTATTATTTGGAATAGTTTCAGAAGAAATGATATCAGATCCTCTTTGTACTTCTGGTAGAATTCAGCTGTGAATCCATCTTGTCCTGGGATTTTTTTGGTTGGTAGGCTATTAATTACTGCCTCAATTTTAGAACTTGTTATTGGTCTATTCAGGGATTCGACTTCTTCCTTGTTTAGTCTTGGGAGAGTGTATGTGTCCAGGAGTTTATCCATTTCTTCTAAAATTTCTAGTTTATTTTTGTAGAGGTGGTTATAGTATTCTCTGATGGTAGTTTGTATTTCTGTGGGACCGGTGGTGGTATCCTCTTTATCATTTTTATTGTGTCTATTTGATTCTTCTCTCTTTTCTTCTTTATTAGACTGGCTAGTTGTCTATCTATTTTGTTCATCTTTTCAAAAAACCCACACCTGGATTCACTGATTTTTTTGGAGGGTTTTTTTGTGTCTCTATCTCCTTCACTTCTGCTCTGATCTTAGCCAGGTCAATCAGGCAAGGGAAAGAAATGAAGGGTTTTCAAATAGGAAGAGAAGAAGTAACATTGTTTTTCTTTGCAGATGACATGATCATATATTTAGAAAATCCCATTGTCTCAGCCCCAAAACTCCTTAAACTGATAAGCAACTTCAGCAAAGCCTCAGGATACAAAATCAATGTGCAAAAAATGGCAAGGATTCCTATACACTAAAAATAGACAAACAGAGATCCAAATCATGAGTGAACTCCCATTCACAATTTCTAAAAAGAAAAGAAAATACCTAGGAATACAACTTACAAGGGATGTGAAGGACCTCTTTAAGGAGAACTACAAACCACTACTCAAGGAAATAAGAGAGGACACAAACAAATGAAAAAACATTCCATGCTCATTCATAGAAAGAATCAATACAGTGAAAATGGTCATACTGACCAAAGTAAATTATAGATTCAATGCTATTCCCATTAAGCTATCATGGACTTTCTTCACAGAGCTAGAAAAAAATCTACTTTAAATTTTATATGGACCCAAAAAGAGCCCGTGTAGCCAAGACAATCCTAAGCAAATAAACAAAGCTGCAGGCATCATGCTACCTGACTTCAAATGACACTAGAAGGCTAGAGTAACCAAAACAGCACGGTACTGGTACCAAAACAGATATATAGATCAATGGATCAGAACAGAGGCTGCAGAAATAACGCCACACAGCTACAACCATCTGATCTTCTAGAAACCTGATTAAAAAAATGAGAAAAGTATTCCATATTTAATAAATGGTGCTGGGAAAATTGGCTAGCCATATTCAGAAAACTGAAATTCGACCCCTTCCTTACACCTCATACAAAAATTAACTCAAAATGAATTACAGACTTAAATGTAAAACCTAAAACCATAAAAGCTCTAGAAGAAAACCTAGGCAATACCATTCAGGACACAGAGATCGACAAAGACTTTATGACTGAAACACCAAAAGCAATGGCAACAAAAGCCAAAATTGATAGGTGGGATCTAATTAAACTAAAGAGCTTCTGCACAGCAAAAGAAACTATCATCAGAGTCAAAGGGAAACCTACAGAATGGGAGAAACATTTTGCCATCTATCCATCTGACAAAGGGCTAATATCCACAATCTATAAGGAACATGAACAAATTTACAAGAAAAAAAAAAACCTCATCAAAAAGTGGATGAAGGATATGAACAGACACTTCTCAAAGTAAGAAATTTATGGGGCCAACAAACATATGAAAAACCACTCATCATCCCTGGTTGTTAGAAAAACGCAAAGCAAAACCACTATGTGATACCGTCTCACACCAGTTAGAATGGTGATCATTAAAAAGTCAGGAAACAACAAATGCTGGAGAGGAAGTGGAGAAATGGGAATGCTTTTACACTGACGGTGGGAGTGTAAATTAGTTCAACCATTGTGGAAGACAGTGTGGTGATTCCTCACAAGGATCTAGAACCAGAAATACCATTTGACCCAGCAATTCCATTATTGGGTATATACCCGAAGGATTATAAATTATTCTACTCTAAAACACATGCACACGTATGTTTATTGCAGCACTATTCACAATAGCAAAGACTTGGAACCAAACCAAATGCCCATCAGTGTTAGAGTGAATAAAAAAAAATGTAGCACATATACACCATGGAATACTGCACAGCCATAAAAATGAATGAGTTCATGTCCTTTGCAGGGACATGGATAAAGCTGGAAACCATCATTCCCAGGAACAGAAAACCAAATTCTTCATGTTCTCACTGATAAGTGGGAGCTGAACAATGAGAACACATGGACACAGGGAAGGGAACGTCATGTACTGGACCCTGTCGGGGGTGGCAGGCAAGATGATGGAGAACATGAGGACAAATACCTAATGCATGCGGGGCTTAAAACCTAGATGATAGGTTGATAGGTACAGCAAACCATCATGGCACATGTATACCCATGTAACAAACCTGCCCGTTCTGCACATGTAACCCAGAACTTAAAGTTTAATAGAAAAAAAAAAAAAAGAATGGAAGAAGACAATTATAAAAGAAATCTTTTCTGAAAAATAAGAGTTGGTCATATAATGTCTATATCCCTTTAAATGGTAAATCTAATGATTGTTTTTATCCAGAGGTTAAAAAAATGTGATCAAATAATCAAAATTAATTTTGTACATATTCTTAATGTTTAAGGAAAAATGGAAAAGTGGCTATGCCAGGGTGAGCATGCACTTTGTTCCATATATCTAGGAAAATAATTTAATTCAGCAAATTCATATTTAAAATCCTCTGTTGTGCTTTGTGTCATCAAAGGAATGCTATCGGTGTAAGCTGCTATTACAGGGACCTAGGAAACTGTATTGCTCTTCCATAGACCTTGTGGATGATTTTAAATAAAAGGCAATTTCTTTTTTTCCAATTTCTCTCCCATAGCATTTCTATATGTCAACAGCCAACAATCTGAAATAGAGAACTCAGAAATAAATTCATACATCTATAGAAAACTCATTTTCACAAAAGGTATCATGAACATACATTGGGGAAGGTACAATTTCTTCATTAAATGGTGCTGGGAAAACTGAATATCCATATGCAGAAGAATGAAACTAGATTTCTATATCTTGTCATATACAAAAAGAAAATAAATGTTGATTAAAGACTTAAATCTGAGACCTCAAACTATGAAACCATTACAGGGAGACATCGTAGTAACTGTGCCTGGCTTATTTCGCTTAAAATAATAACTTCCAGATCTGACCACTGGAAGTTATTATTTTAAGTGAAATAAGTCAGGTACAGTTACTGGAAATGCCCCAGGATGTTGGACTGAACAAAGATTAGGCATAGGCATAGGCAACCAAAGCAGAAATGGACAAATGGAATTATATCAAATAAGAAAACAAAACAAAGCAAACTATTGCACAGCAAAGGAAGCAATGAAGTGCAGAGACAACCTGCAGAATTGGAGGAAATACTGACAAACTATCCATCTAACAAGGGAGTAATAACCAGAACATATAAATGATTCAGCAGGAAAAAAATAATCTGATTAAAAAATAGGTCAAAGATCTGAATAGACATTTCTCAAAAAGAAGACATACAAATGACAAACAGACCTATGAAAACGTACTCAGTATTATTGATCATCAGAGAAATGCAAATCAAAACTACAATGAGATGTCATCTTATGCCAGTTAAAATGAATTTTATTTAAAAAACAGACAGTAACAAATGCTGGCCAGGTTGTAGAGAAAAAGAAAACCTTGTACACTGCTGTGGGGAATATAAGTTAATACAACCTTTATGGAGAAGAGTTTGGAAGTTCCTCAAAAAACTAAAAATAGAACTAACATATGATCCAGCAATCCCGCTGCTAGGTATATATCCAAAAGAAAGGAAATCAGGCCGGCCATGGTGACTCACACCTGTAATTCCAGCACTTTGGGAGTCCGAGACGGGCGGATCATGAGGTCAGGAGATCCAGACCATCCTGGCTAACACGGTGAAACCCCGTCTCTACTAAAAAAATACAAAAAACTAGCCGGGCGAGGTGGCAGGCACATGTAGTCCATGCTACCTGGGAGGCTGAGGCAGGAGAATGGTGGGAACCCTGGAGGCGGAGCTTGCAGTGAGTCGAGATGGCGCCACTGCACTCCAGCCTGGGCATCCAGTGAGACTTAGTCTCAGAAAAAAAGAAAAGAAAAGAAAAGAAAAGAAATCAGTATATCAAAGAGATAACTGCACTCCCATATTTATTGCAGCACTCTTCATACTAACCAAGATTTGGAAGCAACCTAAATGTCTATCAACAGAGGAATGTATAAGGTAAATGTAGTATATATACACAAGGAAGCACTATTCATCTGTAAAATAAATGATCCTGTCATTTACAACAACATGGACGGAACTGGAAGTGATTATTTTAAATGAAATAAGCCAGGCACAGAATAACAAACTTCACACATTTTCACTTATTTGTGAGAATTAAAAACTAAAGCAATTGAAATTGTGAAGATCTACTATAGAATATTGGTTACCAGAGGCAGGGAAGGATAGTCACTCTGAGGGTGGGGAATGGGATAGTTAATGAATAAGAAAATATATAGTTATATATAATAAATTAGATCTAGTGTTTGATAGCACAACAGAGTGGTTAGAGTCAACAACAATTAATTGTACATTTAAAAATAACTAAAAGTGTGTAATTGCATTGTTTGTAACAAAAGAAGGATAAATTCTTGAGGTGATGGATATTCCATTTCCCTGGATGTGATTATTATGCATTATATGCCTGTATCAAATATCTCATGTACCTCATAAATATATACATCTACTATGTACCCACAAAAATAAAAAATGAAAAATAAAATTAATACAGTCACTTAAGCTTCTTATACTTATTATCCAGATAGTATACCATTTTGCAATTTCTAATTTAATTCTCTGTAAGCAGAGCACATACTCTCTATTATTTCAATATTTTGAAGTATTTGAAATCTATTTAGAATTATTTTATAATCAAGCGTTTATAAAATGCCCAAACTTGAAAATAATGTGTATTTTTCAGGGTTTGGATGTAATATTGTATAAAATTCACTATTTGATTGACAGTATTCAAATATTCTGTATTTATTTTGTTTTTTATTTATTTTTTGTTGTTGTTTATTTCTTCTATCAACATATGTAAGAGATTGTGACTTTAAAACACTTCTAGGTGGCCGGGCGCGGTGGCTCAAGCCTGTAATCCCAGCACTTTGGGAGGCTGAGACGGGCGGATCACGAGGTGAGGAGATCGAGACCATCCTGGCTAACACGGTGAAGCCCCTTCTCTACTAAAAAAATACAAAAAACTAGCCGGGCGAGGTGGCGGGTGCCTGTAGTCCCAGCTACTTGGGAGGCTGAGGCAGGAGTGAGCTGAGATCCGGCCACTGCACTCCAGCCTGGGCGACAGAGCGAGACTCCATCTCAAAAAAAAAAAAAAATAAAAAATAAAACACTTCTAGGTTTTCAATCTACTCTTTCTCCAAAATCCAGTCAAAACTGATACAAACAGAGCCTAAGATGAGGACATTCTCTTTTGCACAACACTTGTGAAGACCCAGATGTGAAAACACCTCTGAAGATGGCGAGTGAAGACCTTTTTTTTTTTTTTTTTTTTTTTTGAGACGGAGTCTCGCTCTGTCGCCCGGGCTGGAGTGCAGTGGCCGGGTCTCAGCTCACTGCAAGCTCCGCCTCCCAAGTTCACGCCATTCTCCTGCCTCAGCCTCCCGAGTAGCTGGGACTACAGGCGCCCGCCACCTCGCCCGGCTCATTTTTTGTATTTTTTAGTAGAGACGGGGTTTCACTGTGTTAGCCAGGATGGTCTCGATCTCCTGACCTCGTGATCCGCCCGTCTCGGCCTCCCAAAGTGCTGGGATTACAGGCTTGAGCCACCGCGCCCGGCCGTGAAGACCTTTCTTGAAGAATTGTGTGGGGCACTAGAATGGGCAACTTTAGAAAGGTAACATGGTGACTTCTTTTCTTCTTAGTCTTTACTTACCTTCTCAGATCTACTTCGTTTATTATTTTAAAAATAGTGTAAACTCCAAAGACAGCTGGCTTTCATCATATGGGGAAGATTCACTAGTTGGGAAGGGACAGCAAAGGGACATTATCCACCTTAAGTATCTCAGAAGGCACTGGTAATGATGAGCATGAATAAGCACAAGGACAAATGTGGAGACCTGGTTAGAACCCTAATCACTACTTGCTAATCGATTCTAGACATAGAAGGTACCACCTGGTACCTGAATAAGAGTAAAGTCAAACAGAACAATGAAACTGAATTACCTATATGGCAGCATGAAATAACCTTTCAAAACAGATTATGACCTCTTCTATATTTGTGTTGTTTCTGTTATCTTCATGATCAAAATAAATATATCAATGGTATACTATCAAAAATTTATAGAAAAGGATAGTTAAGTACATTAATATCATATAGCTGTTAAACATTAGCTCTGTACTGCATTTTTGACTTAAGGATGGTCAGACTCTACATTTCATTTTCCTGGTACTTTACTGCACTATATGCAAAATAATATTTTCTCAGACAAAGATCCAAACTGCATTATTTGTTCCAAGAATATTTAACTATAGAAATAGATGGATTGTTTTGTATCTGTTAAATAATAAAATTATTTCATTGATTACATTTAAGGAATTAATGTCAGGATAAAGACCCGTTTCTCAATAAGCAAGTGACCAGTTCTGCCTCCAAGCAAACAACTATATTATCTCTCCTTTTTTAAAAATCATTTTTCATTTCCTTTTTTGCTTTCCTTTTTGAAAGAACATGCTTTAGTTGTGTATGTAAAGTGTCATGGAATTAGGTCAGAAAAAATTCAAATACCAGCCAGTTCTTGAAATCTTTGTTTCTTTTCCAAATCAGTGAGCTGGTAAAAGGTCTCTTTCAATGAAGTGGAGTTTTAAAATTTAATAAAGTCTAACTTATCACTTTTCTTCTTTCATGGATTATGCTTTTGGTATTATATCTAAAGAAAAATTACCAACTGTAAGACTACATAGAATTGATCTCTTTTATTCTAGAAACCTTCAAGTTTTGCATTTTACATTTAAGTCAATGATCTATTTTGACTTAAATGTTTTGTAAGTGTAAAGTCTGTGGTTCCATTAACTTTTTTTGCATATGAATGTCCAATTGTTGTAGCACCACTGTTGAAAATATTCCTTTCTCCTCTGAAGGAATTTCTCCTTGAGTTCCTTCCTTAAAGATCAGTTGACTATGTTTGTGTGAGGGTATTTCTGGGCTGTCTATTCACTTACATTGACATATTTGTCATTATTTCTTTTTATACTGTTCTTGATTTCCAGCCTTTCCTTTTGAATCTTTCTTATTATAATTAAAATTTTCACAAAAAGACATGATTAAGAAACTGTAGTAGTTAATTTTGTGTATCAACTAGACTAGGCCATGGGGTGCCATATTTGATTAAACATTATTCTCTGTGTGTTTGTGAGATTTTTTTCTGGATGAGATTAATATTTTAATTGGTAAATCAAGTAAAGCAGATTGCTTTCCCCAAAGTGGGAAGGCTATAATATGAGATAATTTCTTATAATACATTAGTTTCTCACTACATCCATTTATCTATCTAAATATAGATATATTAAATAGATGTAGACATAGATATAGATATATCCTTTTTTTTTTTTTTTTTTATCTGGAGAACCTATTACAGAAACTAAAAGGTCAAATCAAAAATGGAGGAAAATATATGCAAAACACGTAAGAACTTGTTATCTAAAACTTTGCCAGAAAAACTCCTTAAACTTGACAATAAAAAAAGACAACCTAATTAAAAATAGATAAAATATGACCTGATATCTCACCAAAATGATATAAGGATAGCAAATGAGCATATAAAAATATACTGAACACCATTTGTCATTATAGAATCACAAATTGAAATAACAAGATACCACTACACATCTGTTTGATTTGCTAAAATCCAAAATACAGATAATACTAATTTCTGATAAGGATATAGAATGATACAGCCACTTTGGAAGAGAGTTTGGTCAATTTTTTACACAATTATAGTCTTAACATATTATTGAGAAAATCATGTTCCAACATATTTCATCTCACCTGATTTGATAACTCAGGTTCACAAAAAACCTGCACACAAATGTTTATAATAACATTATTTATATTCTCCCCAAACTGGAAATAATCAAGATGTCCTTCAATAGGTGAATGGATGAACTGTGGTACATCCATACAATAGAATGGTATTTAGTGATAAACAGAAATAAGCTGTCAAGACATGTACAATCATTAATGAATCTTAAATGTATGTTCGTAAGTGGAATATTCCTAAAAAGGTTACATACTGTATGATTTCAACTATATGATCTACTGCAAAAGGCAAATCTGTAGAGATTAGAAATAGATCACTAGCTGACAAGAATCAGGGGGAAAGAAAAGGATTGGATTAATGTGGCACTAGGGATGTTTTAGGGTGGAGAATCTATTCAGTATAATGCTATAATCATAGACAGATGTCACTATATTTTTGCAAATACACAGAATTTTACATTACACAATTGATGTCTGCAACTAAAAAATCCTTTAAGAAGTTGAGAGATTCTAGGATCAATGCAGAATATGACAGCAGATAAAACCAACTGTATTACAAACGTATAAAACAATCTCACTAAAGGTGGGGGTGGGAAAAATGCTGATCTAAGTAAGCTTTGAAACTGTAAGTCTAAGTGCAAAGTAAACTGCAAATGATTATTCTAGTTGACAAAATTGTTTTTCACAGGAATATGTGTTAGTTCTGTTTTGATACATATGTACTAGGATTGAGTAAGTAAAAAAGCGAATATTGCATTCTGAAAACTGTATTTCTCACTATTTCAGAGCTTGGTATACAGATAAGCAAGGGAGGAAAACAGGAATGATTCACATAATAATAAATTAGAGATAGAGGTATGATCTCATGAGTATAAATCATGCTTATCATAATAGAGATACAGATGTGTATGTACAGAAAATATTTACAGATATTGTATATACACAAGCCAGTATACACACTTTCTTTCCTCTTTTAGCTGATGGGCTTCAGAAACGAAAACACTGTTAGCAACAAGAGTCTCTAACAATCAGATATGGTTTCTTATACCATTCCTCATTCAATACAAGAAAAAAGAGCTTATTGGAGACATGGCTGATCCTAGGAATGGAGCAGGAAATATACAAGATGAACCTGGAGTGTCTTGTAGTGCCAGAAAGGAAAAAGTGCTCCAAAAAATGCACAATGCAGAAGGCATATGAAAAGGTCACACGAGCCAAACGAAAGGGCTCCCAATGGCTAAGTCTGGAACAGTGTAAGCAAAACAAATTAAAATAATACATAGTATTGTTGGATTATAACAAAGTATAAAATAAATGTGCAGGAGTCCATAAAAGTATAAGCAAATTATTGAATATTTACACAAATAGAGGGGAAGAAAAGAGGCAAATATCTTATACTGTATCTTATATTGACAGATCCTAAATAATTTATATGAAAGAGGCTCTTAAGGATGGTAACATTACTTGCCACTCTTTGGAGCCTGGGCTGCACATAGTTGATTCTTTCTGAAGGAAAGAGAAAAATAGTAACTGTAAAGTAGTACAACCTGACAATCACTACCTCAGCCAGGAACTCAAGGTTATCATCTACAATGATAAATCGTGTGAATGATATGCACCCTTGATTTTGTTCTACAATGATAAATCGTGTGAATGATATGCACCCTTGATTTTGTGATGGGATTAGATTTTACCTCTGTAGTCTTTCTCTCTAAAACCCATAAACTCAGTCTAATCATGAGAAAAACAACAGACCAATCCCAATTAAAGGAGAGTCTAAAATACACATGATCAGTACTCCTCAACACTGTCAAGGCAATCATTAACAGTGAATGATAGCAGTATTACAGCCAAGAGGAGCCTAAGGAGAAATGATAACTAAATGGAATGTAATATCCTACATGGGATCCTAGAACAGAATCAGGACATTCGGTGAAAATAAGAAAATCTGAATACAAATAAAATATGGGCATTAGTATAAAAATGTATCAGTATTGCCTCATTAATTTTAGCAAATATACATAATCAGGGAAACTGAATATTGGGAATGTGGAAACTCTACTATCATTAATTTTTCTATAAATCTCAACTTCATATAAAATAAAACTGATTTAAGATAAACCATCCCTCCAAAAAAAAAAGAGAAAAAGGGAAAGAAGGGAAGGGGAGAAAGGAAGAATATAAGAAAGAAAGAAAGAGAGAGAGAGAAAGGAAAGAAAGAAAGAAAGAAGAAAGAAAAGAAAGAAAAAGAAAGAAAGAAAGAAAGAAAGGGATCAACCAAGCAAGGAAGCAAGAAAGAAGATTAAGTAAAGTTAACTGCCCCTTTTGATATTAATTTCATTCCTTTATCCTTTTGTAGCACAACTCCTGAGAGATTCTCTATAAGGCACTGTGTCTATGTCCTCACCTCTCATTCATTGTGTTCCCTACTCATCACTCCGATAAACTCGATCTAGGACACCAGAAACTTCCATGTGTCCAAATCTAAAAGCATAGATTCTGCTCTACTGCATTCTCTTGCTCTGCAACATTTTATACAGTTAACTATACCTTCATTCTTAACAAAAAAGGATATTTTCTTGATTTCCTTATTATTCTTCTTTTTGTTCCTTCCTCTCCTTTAGTGGCTAGTCCTTTTCTGGCTTTTTTATCTCTCTTTTTTTTTTTTTTTCCGCAAAATGTGCTTTTTGTGCTAGACTGAAATTATTGGAATGTCTCAAGGTTAATACCTAGCTCTTTTAGTATTATTTGCCTATATTTTTTCAAGGTGGATATGTAAAAATGGTATTTATCTTCAGTTCAGACCTCTCTCCTGGGTTCTATACCATTATATAATAGTTGAATAGCCAATGGGGATGTAATCATAAAGGAACAGAACATAACTATGATTTTCCCACTTGCATATCTGCCCCATCTGAATCTTTCTTAATTTAATAAATGATGCAATAATCTACCCAGTTCTCAGGAATAACCCAAGCATGATAATTAATTGCTTACTTGACTTCAGACCTTACATCCAGTTCATAAATAAGTCTGATTAACTCTAACTCTAAAATTTGTTCATAGTTCATCCACTTATATTGATTTTTACTACTATAATTTTAATTTAGATCAATGTCATCTCTTACCTACCCTACGTCAAAATAGTCTTCCTTTCTTCTTTCTAGGGTATCAAAGGCAAATATTAATAAAGTAAAACAATTTATATTTCTTCCTAGTTTCAAAAATATGTATGGCTTTCTATCACTTTACATTATTCCACAAGGCCAAATAGAATCTGACTCTTGTTTATCTTCCTAACTTCATCTTTAACTGTTCTTTTTGGGCTCATGCTTTTCCAGGAAAATAGACTTCTATTGTTTCTTGAATATACAAAGTTCTGTGAAACACTTATAGATTTCCTTTGCTATTAGAGAAACTTTTTTTGAAATTTTTTGTCTTCATATCATTATATCTTTGAGAACTGTTGAGGTCCTGGTGGTAGTAAATGCTTATAACTTTATGTTGTCTCAGTATCCATTTGTAAAATTACTATAGATTCAGGGGATATATGTGTATGTTTGCTATATGGATATATTGTATAATGATGAAGTTTGGATTTCTAGTGTAACCATTACCCAAATAGTGAACATTGTACCCAATAAGTAATTTTTCAATTGTTACCTTCTTCCCACACTCCTACATTTTGTAATCTCCAGTGTTCATTATTTCCATCTTTATGTTCATGTTTGTTAAGCTCCCATGTGAAAACATGTTGTTTCAATTTTCTGTTTCTGAGTTATTTCACTAAGGATAATAACCTCCAGCTCCATCTGCATTGCTGCAAAAGACATGATTGTGTTCTTTTTATGGCTGTATAGTATTTCATGTCATATATATTTATTGCAATATCTATTGATGAGTACTTAGGTTTATTCCATGACTTTGCTATTGTGAATAGTATTGTAATAAACATGTAAGTCCAGGTGTTTTATCATGTATATATCATATATATATATCATATATATATATATTGCTGGGTTTAATGGTAGTTCTATTTTTAGTTCTTAAAGAAATCTCCATAGTGTTTTCCATAGAGTTTCTATAAATTTACATTCCCACCAACAGTGTACAAGCATTCTCATTTCTTCAAATCCTCATCATCCATTGTTTTTTGACTTTTTAGTAATTGCCATTCTAACTGGGTATGATGGTATCTCATTTGTGGTTTTAATTTGCATTTATCTGATGATTAGTGTTGTTCAGCATTTTTGCACATTTATTGGCTTCTTGTATGTCATCTTTGGGTAGTATCTGTTCATTTTCTTTGTCCACTTTTTAATGTAGTTATTTTCTTTGTTCTTGTTGAGTCGTTTGAGTTTCACTATTTTAGATATTGTATTCATTTGTTTCCATACTGCTATAAAGAACTGGTCAAGCCTGGGTCATCTATAAAGGAAAGAGTTCAGTATGACTCGCAGTTCGGTATGACTCCAGGAAATTTACGGTCATGGTGGAAGGCGAAGGGGAAGCAAGGCATATTTTCACAGGGTGTCAGGAAGAATTGCTGAGAGAAAGGGGAAAAGCCCCTTGTAAAACCGTCAGCTCTCATGAGAACTCATTCATTATCACAAGAACAGCATGGGGAAAACCACCCCATGATCCAATCACCTCTGTCTGGCCTCTCCCTTGACACTGGAGATATGGGGATTCTGGGGCTTACAATTCAAGATGAGATTTGGGTGGGGACACAAAGCCTGACCACATCAGATATTAACACGTTGTCAGATGCATAGTTTGCAACTTTTTTTTTAATTATTCTGCAGGTTATCTGGTTACACTATTGATTAAATAATATTGATTGTTTAGTCAAAGTGTAAACAACCTACAGAATGAAAAAAAAAAACAATTTTTGCTGTGCAGAAGCTTCTTAGTTTAATTAAGTCCAATTTTTCTATATTTGGTTTTGTTGCATTTGCTTTTGAGCTCTTAGTCATAAATTATTTGTCTGCACCACTGTTCAAAATAGCATTTCCTAAGTTTTCTTTTAGGATTTTCATAGTTTCAGGTCTTACATTTAAGTCTTTAATCTATCTTTAATCTATCTTGAGTTTTATAATATTTATATGATATGAGATAGTGGTCCAGTTTCATTCTTCTGCATATTACTGTCCAATTTTCCAAGTACCATTTATTGTCCTTTATCAATTTTTTTTGTCAACTTTGTCAAAGATGAATTGATTCAAGGTATGTAGCTTTATTTCTGGGTTTTCTATTCTGTTCCATTTTTCTATGTGTCTATTTTTGTATCGGTATCATGCTATTTTGTTTATAATAGCCTTGTATTATAATTTGAAGTCAGGTTATTTGATGCCTCCAGTTTAGTTCTCTGTGCCTAAAATTGCTTTGGCTATTTTGGCTCTTTTTTTGTTCCATATGAATTAAAAAAAAATTTTCTAATTCTGTAAAAGATGATATTGGTAATTCAATAGAAATAGCATAGAATCTGTAAATTGGTTTGAACAGTATGGTCATTTTAACAATAATGATTCCTCCAATCCAATATCATGGGATGTTTTTCCATTTGCTTGTGTTATCTAAGATTTCTTCCAGCAGTGTTTTGTAGTTCTCTTTGTAGAGATATATCACCTCCTTGGTTAAATATATTCCTAGATATTTTATTTGTGTGTGTGTGTGTGTGGCCACTTTAAGTGGGACTGAGCTCTTGACTTGGTTCTTACCTTGAACATTATTGGCATATAGATATACTACTGTTTCTGTACATTGATTTTGTATGCTGAAACTTTATTGATGTTATTTATCAAGTCTCTGCTTAAATAGACTTTTTCCTAAAGTCTTTTGGAGAAGTCTTTAGTGTTTTCCAGGAATAAGATAATGTTATCAGTGAACAGAGATAATTTGACTTCCTTGTTTTCAATTTGGATGCCTTTTATTTCTTTCTATTGTCGAATTGCTCTGACTAGTACTTCCAGTACTATGTTGAATAAGAGTGATGAGAGTAGGCCTTTGGTTTAGTTTGGCTGTGTCCCCACCCAAATCTCATCTTGAATTCCCAGTGGGAGGTAATTAATCATGGGGTCAGGTCTTTCCTGTGCTGTTCTTGTGAGAGTGAATAAGTCTCATGAGATCTCATAGTTTTAAAAAGGGGAGTTTCCCTGCACAAGCTATCTTTTTCTCTGCTGCCATCCATGGAAGACATAACTTGCTCCTTCTTGCCTTCTGCCATGATTGTGAGGCTTTCCCAGCCACATGGAACTGAAAGTTCATTAATCTTCTTTCTTTTGTAAATTGCCCAGTCTCAGGTATGACTTTATCAGCAGCACGAAAACAGACTAGTACAGCATCCTTATCTTGTTCCAGTTCTTAGGGAGATGTTCAGCTTTCTCATAACAGAGGCAGGGTTTAATCACCCCTTAACATATTTTTCAGTTCTACCTCACAACCAAATGGCTCAAGTCAGTGGCCAGAGATAAGAATGAGGAAACATCTCTCCTGCCCAGAAGACTAAGCTCTCCACTTTCCCACTACTCCCTTTAAAGGGAGCATTGAGGTATTTGCCCATGAACTTAAAGTGACCTAAACCCTATGCCTTAATATATATGGTTAGTTGCTGTGATCTCTTCTCTCTCTCCAGCTGCACTTTGGGACATCTATGTGTGTGGCCTTTAGGTATGCTGGTTACCCCTCAGGGTCAGTAAGTACTATAAACTCATGCTTTTACCTTGTGGACAAGACTGCCCTGAAGGGACCCATGCAAGTGGATCTTCTTGCATGTTTTCCTTCAGAGCAGCCTTGCCCACAAAGGTGTCCTTTCTCTGGGCCTCTGGTGGCTTCAGTACTAACCACCTATGTTGATGAGGAAACTCTCAAAGAGTTTCATTCGAAATACTAATATTACTTCAATGTCACTTCTTTAGAGAGGATTTTCCTGAGCAAGAAATGTGAATATTTTCTCCAGTCTGTCTACTCCATCAGTCTATGTTTATTTTATTGTTTTCAACAACATTAATATTATTGAAAAGTTCCTTATCGCTATGGTTGCTAGTATAATGTCCATTTATCTCCTTCTTGACACCTGCACTATCAGTTACTCTGTGAACACAAGACCCAGATTTGCTACAACTTAGGTCATCTCCTTAACAACTAAATCTTTAGGGCTAGCACAGTACCAAGAACATAATAAATATTAAATAAACTGAATATGTAAATTTGTATATTAATTAAATTAAACAATATTTGCTACTTAAGTAAATATTTAATATCTGTAGAGACAAATCAAGACAAATCATGAAGATTGAGACTGAGATATATTTACTTACTATGATCTAATGTTCTAGAATTGACTTCTACAATTAATTATGTATTTTATTATGTCATAGCTCTTAGTAAAAGAAATGTTATGCTTTCTAATGTCTGAACTAAATCTCTCAGACATCAAGTTATTGTTGGGCTGGCTATTCATAGTGGGAATGGACAAATGTGGAAATTCTCCATTCTGAAAGATCGTGGAAATCGGTGGAAAGGAAATTTTAGTTTTGGAGTCAGAAACATATGGGTTTATTTTGTGCTTAGTAGGTAGATTTATTATTCTTTAACTAAATAAGGTTAACTACAATTCTCTAAGCATTGATTCTTTGCATTTGTGAAACATGTCCACATATAATTAGCATACACAAATGCTATCATGAAAACATGCATATAACTCTATAGGACCCCAGTCATGTACAAATCACTCTGGCCTGATGAAATTAGGAAGACTTCGAAGAGTAGAATATATTTGAGCTGGATCTTGAACTTTGAATACAAATTTAACAGAAGTTTGACAAAAATGACAGTGCAAGGAAAAGGTACAACATGCAAGAGCAATGTAGGGTAAAAACATGAAAGCTTGTTCTACGTACACAGATGTATCCCTTTAACTGGAGCATGAGTTTTATGTGGTTAGAGACTATAGTAACATAATATGTCATTTCCAGACTTTCGATTTACTAATGTAAAGTTCTTAATATTAAACATACGGACACTTTCTCAGTCATCATAATTTGCCCTTAGACAGTTGGGTAAAGCACTGCTTATTGAGATGTGTTCCACTAATAGAAATGACAGAAACTACTTATTGTCCCAAAATATTCAGAATTATTTAATATTATTTCTTTAATAATGCAATGCCCAAATTTTAGCTGAGCACATTATTACCCAGCTATCCCACTACATTTCCTCAAAATTTTCAAAGCTAGATGTGGTCATGTGGTTACGTTCTGGCCAATACAATATTGCCAGATAAGTAAAATGTGTTACCTCTGGATGTGCTCTTAAAAACGTCATTTATTGGCCCATTTTCTCCTTCTGCAGGGCTAGAGTGTGAACATCATGGTTGGCAGTGAAGAAAACATCTTAGAATTTACAGTGGAAGTTACATGCTTCAATATTATAGAGTGAAAAGATAAAGTTAGCCTGGATCGCTGGTCCACCTAATGAACCTAATAGAAAAATCAAATTCTATCTCGTTTAAGCTACAGATCTTTTCTTTTTTAGCTACAGCAGCTTAGACTGTATAATAACCGATATAAAAGAAACCATTAAAAAATAACACAATGAAAGTAGAGATATGTTAAATTGGACTTTTATTCCTGCCCCAAAATTGACCATGATGACCCAAAGTTAGAGGAGAGAAGATAATAAATACCCTTATCTTACGAAGGAGGCTACCTAAGAATTAAGAGTTACATACTTCTGCTACAGTTTATCAAGAGCTTAATAAACTGGCACTACTATTACCATGTACCACTGTTCTAATGAATCTTATCAAACTGTAAATAAAATTGAGAAGTGGAAAGAAAGCCAACATTTGTAAGCATTGTTTGTGCTAAATATCTTTCTGCCCTATTATATAATGATCTTTTCTGAAAGTAAGAGAAGATAGACTCCAAAAAAATATATTATAGGGTTCAAATGAGTCTACAATAAAAAGAAACTAGTATTTTGTTCTCTGATGGAGTTTGCATAAGCAGCAGACCTGTTTATCTGCCTTTAATCTATCTGAGCTGTGATATGGATCAGTAAACCAGTTATTCACATATACATATCATACAAAGGAGCACTCTACCTTAAAAATATGTCTGATTAATTGTCAAGTTCCTTAGCTATTTGAGATCCACCAAAATCACAAATTCATAAAGTAAATTCAATACATTTTAAAGTTGTTGTAAAATCTGAAAATTAGTCTACTTACTTTTCTACATATTGAAATAAATCACAATTTGTATGTGTTAAGTGGCACAAAATTACACTGATAGAGTTCAAATATCTGTAATGCTTTGTTACTTTCTATAGAAATGAAGACTAATTTACAGTAAAATTATTATAAAATGTTTGGTAAGCAAAGTCAATTTAAATTGCTACTATTTTATAGGAAAATATGAAGCTAGCATCTTAATTTTGGAGTAAATTAACAACCTTTGCTTTCTAGGCATCTTGAATTCTCTTGCAGAAGATATCATTTCAAATAGAGAAACAAAAAGATGCTAAAATGTTTGCCTTTATAAAATTAGTAAATTATCTTGATTAATTTATTTGATTATTTATTTATGAACAACAAACAAGTTATCTTAAACTTATTATGTGTTCAAAATATTCCAAAAATTCCTAAGGTTTTAAATATCTTTTTCAAAGTTCATAATAACCAAAATCTAAGCATCTACAATGAAAACTTATTATTAAGTTAATAATAATAAGTATATGTTTGAGAAAATAAAAGCTTTAAATGCTCCAGAGCATAAATATAAGTGGCTGAAAAACGTTAATTAAAATGGTTTACTTGTTTATGTAACATACATAAATGATATTTTACTTTTTAATATATCACTTAACTTATTACATTTCAGATTTGAGCCAAGAGAAAAGCTAGAGTTTTCTTTGTCCTCAATTAATTTTAGTAAATAAGTGAATAGTTATTTAAACAACAACAAAAAATATTATTTATGCAATTATTGTCATATACTGGTACATGTCCTTAGTTCCAGAGTCATGTGAATTCAGGAATGTTTTGTTTGAAAAGATAATAGGAAGCTTCTGAAAAATCACTTTAATAATATCTTTTCCATATATTTGCACATAAGTTTATCAGAGCCTCTGGCCTACCAAAGGATCAGTAATGGCATGTTTTAACAGAAATAATGATGATATATGAAGATTGGCATTGGAGCATAATGTGAATAAACTTTGTCAGTACAGATGCAAATTGGAATATCAAAGAAATGAGGTTTAAAGTCTCACCAAACTGTATCTTTAATGCTCAGCAAATGTTAGTCATATTAACAAAGAATGCAGTAACTTCTCAACCTCAGTAATTATGAATCAATTATTTTAATAAATTGCCTCTCCCCTCTCTCTTTCTCAATCTGTCTTTCTCTCTTTCTCTCTCTTTCTCTCCTCTCTCTCTCTCTCTCTCCCCCCCCCCCCCCCCCCCGTGGTTCTGTCTGTCTGGAGAACCCTGAGTAATACAATTATCTTATGTGTATATGAATTTGTTCTAATCCAAAGAAACACCAGATCTATTTGAAACAAAACCATCTGGTCTAACAACCACAATACCAGCTGGTTCAAACAAGAAGCCCATTATCTTACTTGAAAATATTTGCAGTTTTTTGTTTGTTTGTTTGGTTTTGTTATTTTTCAATTATCTCCTTTAACAACAGCTTTTAGGAGTTTCTCTCAGAATTAACCTTGACTAGAACCCAAGGAAAGAATGAGAAGTTTCGATCTGTCTTCTTCCTTTCTTTTTCCATTCTTACTCAGAACTACACATATTTTCTATGCACCAAGAGGGAGAAAAACATACAATAAATTACATGAGTCTTACTTTGATGACCACAGATCAATTCACATTTTCTGACATGTACCTTATATTCTGGTTTCATAATAAATAGAAAAAATGAATCAATGACATTTACTTAAAATCTTCAGTAGCTAAAATAGGACATTGAATGACAGAAACAACTTAAATCATTGGATATTTAAACAATTACTGTATTCAAATAGTACTATATGGACACTAATTAGTTGCAATTCACTACTATATTAATTTATCTTGTTGCTTCTATTACCGCAGGCACAAGTGTGGATGTTCCATAACTTTGAATTTATTTGCCTAAGATCTACAGTGATAGCTATGACTAGTTTCCATTCATCAACTCCCATTTTCATTATATTTGAATTTCAGATAAATTTGATTCAAGATCAGTAGCCCATAGTAATTTTACTGAGATGAAGAAGGATGAAAATAGAAAGATGAAAAATTGAACTGACAAGGCTGTGTGGAAAGTTAGTGATGTACAGTCACTAAACCCTCTATCTGTTGGATTTCATAAACAGCTCACAGAAGAGGTGCAAAATAGAAGACAAGCAACATTCACTCATTGGATGATTATTTAACATGCCCTTTACAGTGCAATATTTAAATGTCTACATTAAGTCATCTCACTTAAGAAATTTTTTTAGTATATACAAAGCAAACTTGTATTGAGGAAGACATTCAATACAAATGTACACCATTCCTAAACCATTAGGTCATAAATTAAAAGCTGTATCTAGAAAGGACAATAATTTGAATTTGTAAAATATCAGCACCAGGAAAACATATTAGAGAGTTGTGTATGTGTAATAACTTAAAGCTTAAATTGAAAGTAATGATACATAAAAATTTAGGGTACAAATGAATATAATTTAATAATGTATTAATTCATTCACTCAAGCAATATTTAATGAGTGCCTAGAACACAACAAACATTGGCAGAGATTTTTACTCAGTGGTGAACAAAAGCGACACTACCCTTCCCAACTGAGCTTGAATTCCAGTGAGAGTCATAGAAAATAAACTATCACTTTTGGCCAAGCAGGGTAAGTGTAGAGGAGATTATGAGGTACTAGAAGAGCAAGGTTTGGCTACCTACCCATTATTTGGGTGGTAAGGAGAGGGTAAAGGACGTTGCCTAATGGCAGCAACTTCCAAACTGAGATTTGTATACCAGTAAATATTAACCAAACTAAATGAGAGGATCAAGTGTTTCAGGAAGAAGGAGCCAGATCATGAGCACCTCATAAGTTACATTTATTACTTTTGTACTTTAATTAAAAGACACATCAATTGAAGTATTTAAAGCTCAAGAAGACATGGGAATATTTTATTAAAATTGTGTAACCTACAGCGTAGAAAAGAAATAAGAGGTAGTCTACCTTGATGGCAACAGGATGTGTTGAGAAGCTGTGAACGTTTTGAAAGGTGATAGTAATCTGAACTTGGATAGGCAAGGGAGGTAGAGAAAAGTGAACAAATTTAAATGATAAGTAGGCTTTAGAATTGACAATACATCATGATTTAGTAGATATGTGTAGGACTGAGTGGCCATAAAGGAGGGTAGGATGGAGTAGAATATGCCCCAGCTTTTCTAGCTAAATCCACTATAAAGATAGTCTTACTATCTTTAGTAGTTCTTGAGTTATTGAGACAAAGTAGATTGAGAAAAGGGAATAATGAATTGCTTTTTCTGCATATTTAAGTGAGCCTGCTGTGTAGATGTTCTCTGTGGGGCTAGATTATGTGGGTTTAACAATCCAATGCTGTCATTTACTATGAATTTTGGGTGTGTTATTTAACTTTCCAAGATCAAGTACAGATATCAATAGAAACAAAAGTATAGGGTTACTGTGATTGTTCAAAGAAAAACTAGAATGAAACATTCAGATTAGGGCCAGGTGCATAACAAACACTCAATAATTTTACATATTCTATCATTATTAGATATATATGAAATATGCAAGTAGGCATCCCAGAAATGACTGGTGACACAGATTTTATATGAACAGTGTTTTGGCTTGAAGATACAGATTCAGGAATTATCAGAACACAGTTATTATTTGAATGACAAAATAACAGCACTTCTAGAAGCACGAAATGTATAGAGACAAAAGAGAAATGGACCTTTGCCGGAAGATTAAAAATATGCAATTAGAAAGTTAGGAGAAAAGGAGAATATGTTATAAGAACATCAGTGAAGAAATCTATCAAAATGGATATGCTTCAAAAATAAAATCCTACATTTGACAAATGAAAATGGGCTGGAGAAAAATCAAGGAGTCAAAGTAGATTTCAAGATGTTGTACAACCTGGTAAATGACAGTGCTATTTCTAAGGTTGGAGGAAAGATGAGGTTTGAGGTGGGAAAAAATAATCATCACCAGTAAATGTCTATATAAAAGAGGATTTGATCACTTTTAGTTTTAAAAATAGAGAAAAGAAATAGGATATAACTAAGAAAAATATGAATGAGTGAGGAAGAATTAGGAAAACGCAGAGAATATGTCACTGGAGCCAAAGGAAGAAGGAGTAAGAGTTACTGAGTAACAAATAATGTTGAAGATGAAGACATTGGCAGAGGCCACCGGCAGCAGAGGGAACCAGGTAGGACCAGAGTCAAGCCAAGGTGGCTTAATCTCAGGTTCACAGTTCCCAGAAGGAATGGGTATATGTGTCATACAAAATGATAAAATAAAATTCTGCTGGTTAAAATGAAAACCTTTTTAAAATAAGACAAACACTAAAACACACGATGTAATGAAGCCTAGCATAATGTTTTCTGAACAGTCTTGCTCTTGATCAAAAAGCATAATGAGTATGACCTGTGGCAAACTCTCTGGGTCATATATTCTTATTCGTGTAAGCAGGTTATTCTCTTCAAATCTCAGCTTCCTTATCTACAAAATAAGCCATACTCCATTATGTCAAAATTTGAGGGATTTTTTTGTATCAAAATCTGGTTCTAAACCATAAAATACATCAGATGTCCCGATTACAACTGATTAATGAGTATTGCACAGTATGTATACTGATTTATCAACTGATTATCATTTAAAATATGTGTTTGAATTCACCTAAAACCTAAACACCAACAACTAAAAAACAGGTTCTCAGTTAGGGTGTAACCACTTTTGGGAAAGCACTTTTGGCCAGGTGTGGTAGCTCACGCCTGTTCCAGCATTTTGGGAGGCCGAGGCTGGTGGATCACCTGAGGTCAGGAGTTTGAGACCAGCCTGACCAACATGGTGAAAGCCTGTCTCTACTAATAATACAAAATTAGCTGAGCGTGGTGGCGCATGCCTGAATCCCAGCGACTTGGGAGGCTGAGGCAGAAGAATCTCCTGAAGCCAGGAGGTGGAGGTTGCAGTGAGCTGAGATCGCACCATTACACTCCAGCCTGGACAACAAGAGTGAAACTCCGTCTCAAAACAAAACAAAACAAAACAAAACAAGACAAAACAAGCACTTTTTTTTTTTTTCCTACATTTGTCAACGCTTAGTTTCTTAGTCACCAGTTTTTGAGACTAAACAAGATAAGCTAAGAGTCATGACCTGAGCTGGTATCATGAAACATTTTTGAGAAGCATTTTCCACTAAAGGCCCATGCATTTTTATTTCTTCTGATGAGTTTTTGCCCCTGAATTAGAAAATTGATCATTTTACTGTGATGCTTTGCCAATTTATTACTGTTATTACTTCTATTTTCATCATCTGTTTGTACTTTTCAGACTTAGAAACATGAACATTGTATATTTCTGCTGTTACATGAAATATTGTCAACTAAGATTTTAGTTTTATTTATCTTTGTTTTGTTAATCAGTTATAGGCCAATTTTCCACTAAATTGATTTTTGTCTGTCTCTTTCTATAACACAGTATTGTTGATCATGCAGTTTTCTCAATTAGACATGCTGTGCCTCTCTATCCCACTGCGTTTCACCTCACTTGTACACACTTAAAATTTTAGAGATAATTATTAATCAAAACACAGTTATTTTGCTTTCAGTAGCAAACAAGAAATGAGACCAGGTTGCTATGATTTTTCTTCAGCTACAGTTGAAGGAAATGGTCAGACCATTCTTCTTTATTAACACTAGTGTATATACCATAACTATAATATATTGTATACTTAGTGACCACAGCTACTTCCCTTATGAAGTAAAAGGTACTCATTATTCAGATACTATAACTTTGTTAAATGTTTTCTTTTCATGTATGTTTATGTTGAAAACACTTATGATATATGAGAGTAAATCTAAGAAAGTAGTTTATAAAACATATTTTATCTTACTAAATTCTGAATATGGTATGTTTCTATTCTATAGCTATTGCATTATAAGATTATGACATTAAAGTCAAACAAAGACAACTGGGATCTAATTAAACTAGAGAGCATCTGCACAGTAAAAGAAAATACCAACAGAGCATATAGACAACCTACAGAATGGAAGAAAGAAGATACTTGCAAACTATGCATCTGACAAAGGCCTAATATCCAGAATCTATAGGAAACTTGAATAAGTCAACAAGCAAAAACCAAACAACTTTATTAATAAAATGTGCAAAACTTTTCGAAAGAGAATATTAAAGTGGCCAAGAAACATATAAAAAAATGCTCAGCACCACTAGTTATCAGAGAAATGCAAATCAAAACCACAGTGAGATACTATCTCATACCAGTCAGAATGGCTATTACTAAATAGTCAAAAAACAGCAGATGCTAGTGAGGCTGCAGAGAAAAGGGAATGCTTAAACACTGTTGTTTGGAATGTAAATTACTCCAGCCACTGTGGAAAACAGACTAGAGAGTTTTCAAAAAAATTAAAACAGAACAACCATTTGACCGAGCAATCCCATTACTGTAGACATATCCAAAAGAAAATATGTTATTCTACCAAAAAGACATGCACTCATATGTTCATTGCTACACTATTCACAATAACAGGCATATGGAATCACTCCAGGTACCCATCAACAGTAGAGTGGATAAAGGAACTGTGATACATTCATACCATGAGATACTATGAAGCCATCAAAAAGAATAAAATAATAATCTTTGCAGCACGATGAATGGAGCTGTAGGCCATTATCCTAAGTAAATTAACACAGGAACAGAAAAATCAAATACTTCATAGTCTTACTTGTAAATGAGAGCTAGGCATTGAACAAACATATACGTATACATGAATATAGAGACAATAGAGACTACTACAGGGTGAAGGGAGGGGGTAGGTTAAAAAACTACCCATCAGGTAGTATGCTAACTATCTTGGTGATGGGATTTGTATTGCAAACCTCAGCATCATGCAATATTCCCATGCAGCAAATCTGCACATATACTTTCCATATTTAAAATATAAGTTGAACTTTTTTACAAAAATGTAAAATAAATGGAAATATAATAAGCAATTTCAGTGGATTGACACAAAGTAATAGAATGTTGGACTTTATTCTATTCCAGAAATGCATTTATTATGTTCTTCATGATAATGAAAAAAGAATTGAAGGAGATCTATTAATTATAAGACGCTTTAAGGAAGTAAATGATATAGTAACATACTTGGATATTTACTCAAATGAATCAACTATTTAAAACTATGAGAAAATTAGAAAACTTTGACTGTGTAGTTGATGGTATTATTAGATTGTTCTCATCTACAGATAGGTAGTAAACATTAGGGCTCTCCTATTAAAACGATGCCTTTCTTAAGAAATACATCTTTGATTATTTTTGGATGTATGTACAAAAATCTGAGTTTTCCCAAAAATAATTCTCTATGAGTAGCATAGTGGATACAAATGAAATAAAACAGTCACTTGTTGATGTTTACTTGGTGAAGCTGCTGATGCATTCACAGCCTTTATTATATTTTTTCTTTTTACTATATTTTTGAAAATTTCCTTTGTAGTTGCTTTCAAATTCTTTCCTTAAATCTATAATTTTATTTTTGAAATGTTTTGCAATGTCAGGTGAGGAAGAAGAGAACCATATTGACACCAGCATATAAGGGTAGTTATTTTCCCAGTATAATTTAATCAATGAAACAGAAATAATAACTGTCAGATGAATGTGTTATAAAAGTAATGTATTAGAAATTAAAATATTAGATTTTTATAATTGTAATCAGAATGGTTGTATACTTGTGACACATGATAGATCCACAAAAATATTATTGGAATTAACTACATAATTTAGGAAACAAATGCATTCTAAACAATCAATCAGAAGGAAAAAGATTTGCTATTTATTGATAATATTATTGTAAATACTAGTATTTGTGAAAGTAAATTTTCAATAAATTAAAATAAACAGAAAAGATAAGAATACAAATTGACATAATCCCAGAATCCAGAAATACTTATTCCTAATATTTTGATTAATGTGTTTTCAAATTTTTCAACTTTTCCATACTTTTACTATTTTGTTGCATAATCACAATAATGTACACGTATGCCTACTTTTAATGGTTAAAATTATAAAGTAAGTTATAAAATAAATATTTGCTTACACCAGTTTTATAAGTTTGAATTCTATGTGTCACAATATTTCACAGAGCCTTTTTTAGATATTGATATTATTGTGTATGCATAATATGTTCCTTTTGACCAAATATATAATTACTTTAAAACACTTGAAAATTTACTCATTAATTTTCATTGTAATAGTCAATTTGATAAAAATGTCAAATCTCTTGGAAAATAATGTGATATTATTATACTGAAAATTTGGTCATGCTATTGTCAAGAAAAATACTTAAGATGAGACTATCTAGTTGAATAAAACTATATTTAAATTCAGACCTGTAAATCCCAGTGCTTTGGGAGGTATAGGCAAGAGGATCCCTTGAAGCCAGGAGTCTGAGGCCAGCCTGGGCAACACAGCAAAAGCCTGTCTGTTATTTATATTTTTTTAATTAGCCAACTGCTGTGGCACATGCCTGTAGTCCCAGGTATTTGGGAGGCTGAAGTAGGAGGATTGCTTGACACCAGGAGTTTGAGGTAGCAGTAAGCTATGATAGCACCACTGCCCTCCAGCCTGGGAGAGAGGAAAGGAGTTTATTAAATTATTTAAATACTTAGAGACTCTGTCTCTAAAAAATAAGTAGATTAATTAAGCCTATTTGTCTATCATTTAATAATTCAATATTTTTATGACATCTTATTTGTGGACTTTTTTCCCAGTAACATATTTGAGTTAATTGATTTAACAGATGCAAAAAAAAAAAAAGATTATTGAAGAAAAATTAGTTTTTTGTAACATCAAAAACAAATTCTTGTATCATTTTCTTATACAATTTGGTGAAAATTAATTATTGAACATGAGATAAAAACCAACTCTAGTGCAGCTTAAATTAGTCAATTCTAAATTTTACCTCTAGTCTGCTGGATATTAACCTGTCTGTGATACAGGTACTTCCACAGGAATGTGATTTTCATTTTATCTGCCTTCTGCCTACAGTTGAATTGTACACTAACCTTCCCTTATTCTCATATTAAAGTGATAATATTGTTCCAGATAGGTTGGGGTTACATAATGTGGTGGCTAATTTTATGTGCCAATTTGACTAGGTCACAGAGTACACAGATATTTGTTCAAATATTATTCTGGGTTTTTCTGTCGGAGTGTTTGTTTTTGGATAAGATTAACATTTAAATGAATATACTGAGTAAAGCAGATTGCCCCCTTAATATCAGTGAGTCTCATTCGATCAGTTGGAGGCCTAAATAGAAGAGAAAGGCCAATTCCTGCCTCCCACCAGCCAAGTAAAAGAGAACTCTTCTTGCCTGATGGACTTTGAACTGGAACACTTGTTTTCTTCACACTAGAACTGAAACATTGGCTATTCCTGGGTCTCCAGGCTGCCAGTCTTTGGACTAGAATGGCACCAGCAGTTCTCCAGGTTGCTGACTTATCCTGAAAGTCTTAGAACTTGCCTGCCTTCATGATTACATGGGCTAAGTCCTTATAGTTTATCAATCAATTATCTATCTATCCATCTATCCATCTATGTATTTATTTACAAAGCAATATACAAATAATTGAAATTTACTGCTCAAATTCTGCGTGTATTCTGAAAAAAGGTGGATGCAATAAAGAAACTGTAATAGCGTGTGGCTTACCCAGAGTGAGACATGGTCAGAAATGTTTGTTTTTTACAAAAATTAAATCTACATAATCAGAAACCCATATGTATGTGCTCCATAGATTATTAATATGAATTCTTCTAATCATTTACATATTCATGTTAAAATACTTTGTATTGATTACTGCATTATTCAGCTTCTGTTAAGTAATTTAAATGATCATCCTCAAAAATCAGACACATACAACATTAGGCATTTATTCCTTGTTCTTGGGTCTCCCTGTTGGCTTGGGCAGTTTGGCCACATTTCAGCTCCATATGTAGCTGCCAAGAGCATCTTCTTATCAAAGATGTGAAGAGGGCACAGAGGATTCATCCTCTCCCTAAATGTTGTAGATAGGTAGGTGGATAGATAGATAGATAGATAGATAGATAGATAGATAGATAGATAGATAGATAGATAGATAGATAGATGATAGATAGAGATTATGGATGAGTAATATATAGTGGTTCCATGTAACTTGTGATGTGAGGTCTAAAATTAAATATGTGCTGCATTGACATTTGGTAAAATGAGGAGGGCCTCAAATGACCTAATTGGCAAGATTCCTGCCTGCTCTGCTCTTGCAGATAAGGACACCTAGCCAAAGAAACCTCCTTATCTCAGAGAGCAGGTACATTTTCTGCTTATCTCTGAGTGGTGGGTTTCAGTTTCCTGTCAGCATTCAGAATTATGCAAACAACACAAAGACTTCCCCACAAGGAAGTAAAAAGTCACTCTACTCTAGAATCTACAAAGCCTGCATCCCACAGTACATGGTTGGTCATTCCATTCCCAAGTGCAACTGCCAAATATGGTATGGGTTGTCCTCCTCCACTGGACTGTGAGTGTAAGTGACTAATGAACTGCTGTCTATTTCATCTGTCCAGTGTTAAGAGTCATGTGTTCAACCATCTTCATAATCCTAAGGCAGAAATTCCTCCTTTATTAATGGGATCAATAGGACACAATAAAAATATAACATATGAAAAATAGATTGGTAAAAACATGAATTGAAATACTTAGGCATTGAGGGCCTTTTCTAGATTTTGTTCTGACAGTGCACATGTTGCAGCATATTCATAAACAATATTAACATGAAGCAAGTAACAGAGAGAAACAGATCTGAAGGTTTGTAATTTCTGTTATTGCATTTTAAAATAATAGTATACCTCAACATTGCTTCTCACCATTCCCCCTTAAATTCTCCCACCTGCCCTAGTTCTCTTACCGAGGGAATAAGTCCATACTTTTTCTTGTGATAAAATTATTAAAAGCTAATAATATTTCTAATGTGTACTTAAATAATGATTTGGAGCCAGTTTATTCAAAAATCACATTTTTACTACCTTAACTATAGATTTGGAAAGCATGCAATTTTTTATCATTTGGCAAAAAACACTGTCTTCATTAATGTTGACATTAATAATGATTTTTTATAAAACTCTGAGTTGTAAGCTAGAAAAATTATGAACCATTTGAGGCTCTATTGTATATATATATATTTTTTAACCTAGTAACTCACATAGTATTTAATGTGTTATAATGCACATAGAATTTATCTAGAGCTGGTATAAATAGCAAAGTACAAATATGATTTATCATGTTTCCATATCATTTTAAATATTTTTTGGCTATCATGAATATTTATAAATAAGTGAAAAGATTATTATTATTTGCAACTCTGTACAAGTTTCACTGTTGAAAAGCTGAGACTGTTTAAACCTGTCTAAAAGCTGTACTATTCCAAAATCTTGTAGATGCAGTTATTTTATTTTAAAAAGTATATATATTGAGTTATCCTGAACTTCAGACTTCTTTATCAGTATTATCATCTAGAATTCTATTAGTGTTTCCATTTTGGTCTAAAGCATCATTATCTCTTTCCAGTATTGTTTCAAAAGCCTCCTAAACTGATCTCACTATATCTCCTATATACTCCCTAGAAACTTTTCTTCATCCTGCTGCTATATTAATTTCCTTTTGAATGTGCACTCTTTTGTGGCACTCTTCTAATCAAAATTATCCAATAATTTCCTATCTCAGAGAGAAAAAGTGTATATATATATGGTTTTCAAATTTGGCTCTACATTCAGTCACCAGGGCTTTTTAAATTTGTTATGGCTAAATCTTAGCCCAGATCAACTGAATCAGAATTTGTGGAGTTGCTAACCAAGCAATGGTACTTTCATAGTGATCTTATTGGGCAACTGGGGCTAATAACCACTGACAATTTTGTTCTAGCTCCTACTTCTCTATAACTTTATCTAGCACATTATTTCTTGCCAACTCTACTGCAGTCACATGGCCTGGTGGATAGTCCTCAAACTGCTACTGCCATTAGATAAAGAAGGATCTCCTTTTCTGAGCTGGATATTTTAAATGGTTCTAGTTGGCCTTCGTATAGCAATACTCTTCCCCTCAATGGGAGTCTGTGGAGACAGAGAATGTACTAATGCACATACCCATTCTAGAATATGCTGCAAACACCTGGAATCCCATAATTCCCTATGAAAAAGATTCTAATCCCACCTCCAGGGTCTTCACAAGCCTCTTCTCTGGACTATATTCACAAGTGTGGTGGCCCGAAGAGTGGCCAAAGGCTGTGTTCATTGGGAAGTAAATGAGAGTTTGGATATGGAAGGTAAATTCCCACAAACACATGTGACCCTTTGTGGTGTGATACAAAAGCCCAGGGTGGAAAAAGAAAGGAGGTGAATATCAGTCTGCTGTCCCACCTTGAGGGCTTGCCCTTCCCACAATGGTATATGCTCCTGTGTGGAATTTCAGAGTCCTAAATGCCAGGTCATTATAAAGGTTTAATTGTCAAATATAGATTATAATGATTTGTTAACTTGATTTTTAGTTTTAAAATATTTAAATATATGGTTTATAAACCTCCATTTGTATTTTGGTCCATGACTCTACAAATGTTAAGAATGGGCTATCTCGAACACATGAAGCATGATCTTGTCTTGAGGACTTTGCGCTTTTGTTCCCTCTGCTGGGAAGTCTACCTCCCAGAGTTCTTCATGGCATTGTATCCCACTTTAAATCTCTGATTAAATATTATTTTTTCTGTGAGGTCTTTCCTAACACTCTTGTTTTGAATGATAGTTCGCCTCCTCTCCAAATTCTAACATGTTCTGTTCTCTAAAGTGTGCAGTATAGTTCTCCAAAAACTTATCATTGTTGTGTCCTCTGGTGAAAGTATTATCCCATGGAAACAAACACCTGTATTTTGCAGAGCCTCAAATTCTAGGAATTTGAGAAAGAAAAGCAAAATGTCACAAGTGAATACAACAGGTAATAGAAATAGAAGTAATAGAAATGACTCTCGTTTTCACCCTTCGATTTCTAGATGGTGAATTTTGAATAGGAGAAGAACATAAAAACTATATAGTGGTTTCTGATATGAAGCATATACTGTATTATGAAGGACATTATTTCAGTCTGCAAGGTGTTTGCTGCCCAGCTGGTACCATAACTGAGTAGTCAGAAACAGCTAAACCATCATGCTCTCAGGCTACCTGCTACAGTGTAGTGAGGGAAATGGTAAGACTAGTTATGTCAACAAGTATGAGCTCATTGCCTAACTTTGTTTGTTATAAAGTAAGTGCCCTGTTCAAAAGGAATGATGTGAAGAATACTCAGGAGGTCATTAAGGCGTTTGATAAGTCCATAGATGATGAGTTTGACTAAAGCATTTTGGATAAGGAAGTTAAATTAATACCAGAGTATCTCTTCTAGAGATGACAAAGCACTGCCCTTTTCACAATGAAAGCTGTTGAATGTAATCAGCATGCCAGTATCCCCCTGGGGAATGGCACAGTACTAGAGCTTGTTATTGATCTCTGCTGTTGGCATGTTGGTCACTCACCCATAGTTAGCCAGATCAAGCTGGCTGTCAAAGCCCCGTATTACTGAGCACAGCATAACATCCATCCCTGCTGATATAACCACTAAGTTCCTATGCCCACTGGGCTACAACAGAGATATCTGGGCAGATAGACTGATTTGCATCCATAGAACAGTTCCACTTGTCCACATGGGTTTGAAGATTGCCATCTGCTGAAATGCTTTTTGGTTTTCCTTCATATGGAGCACAAATATCATTATATTTTGTGCCCACTCAGAGGAAGTTTATCTACATCATTCTTCCCAGAATTCCTTGTCACCAGTTTCCCAATTGTGTTCCTTCCATATCCCTGACCATCCAACCAGATAATTTGCCACTTGTCATGAATGACTTCAGATAATTACATCTGGCATTTTCTTCTTCTTGGTAAAATGAACAATCAGGCGTACTGCTCAAAATTCTGCCAACTGGAAAGATTTTCCTTTACCATTATTTTAAAAATGATTTTCCAGTATGAGGCTAAAACTTTGTAGCTCTCCACATTCAGATAGTATTAACATATTATGTAGAATCATTTATAAATGGGCTAGAGTATTGTTTTCGGTCTAATGGACCTAATGGACGTAAGAAACCATAATAAGTATTGAAAGTGAGGAAGCAATTTAACCTGCATATGAACAATGGACATGTGGACCACTTTCTAAGATGCCTTATATGAGTCTGTAGGACTTACTTGAACTCAATCTCATATATAACAATTTTGCTTGATGATGAAGTGCTGCTGTGCTCACCTAATTTTATGGTTCAGTCAGTCAGACAACATCCTTTTCATGATGTTCACTTGATAAATTTGTTGGTAATCATCAAGCATTCAGTCTCTACTCAGGCTCTGTAATATGCCCAGATCTTTTTCTTAAAATAAGAATAGTTATCCCTAGAGGGTGGTGTAATTTTGTTAAAATCTTTAGAGTTGCATTATGATTATCTGGATATGCCTGCCCAGTGCTCTGTACAGCCTACCTGGCTGTCATAGATATGTCAAGGAAAATTGAATCTGCTGAATCCTATGGTCCAAGTGGCAGAGCAGTTTGCAAGCAACCTAGACCTGCTGAAGAGCCTTTTCTTGATTTGAGCCACACTCCAAACTAGTAGCTTCTCAGGTTACCTGATAAAAGTTTTGGATTAGCAAGCCAAAGTGAGATATTTGTCACTTAGTAAATCTAAAAATCTCAATAAACATCATGCCTGTCTCATAATTTAAGGAGGGGACAGATGCAGCAACTTGTCTTCAATTTAGAAATTGTATCTTACATTGTCCCAGGCTGCTAAATCACTACAAAGCATGATGAAAAAAAAACTAACAAAACTAAAAATCCATATAGTTGGCCTGTAATCAATAAGAATAAATGGAATTTGAACTTGCATTTTTGTCTTACTGCTTTGAAGCCTCCAACTTTGATAATGTGCATGACCTACAATAGAGTGGATGCACTTTACCATGGAACTTCAAAAGCACTTGGCCAAGTACTTGAAGATGCTGAAGACAGAGACCCAGTGGGACCTCCAGGTGCTGCAGATCCAACTACTTCCTCATGCCAACAAGATAATCTGGCACACTTGTACAGTGTGTGCCATCTGAAACCATACCTAATTTTACATCGGATTTCTGAGTTTAAACATGGACTACTGCTGCTTCACTTCCACCTTCTAAATCTTGCACAAATTCATTGTGTGGCCAACACTGCACTAGAACCTTAAAGGAAAGGGAATTTCAAATTACATAATTCCAGTTTAGCTAAATTGATACAAAACAACATCACATTAATTATTTCCATGTTAATATCCTCTTCCTTTAATAGCCAGAATCTACATAATTATTTTGAAGTCATACTCATGTTTCAAAATTTAACAAGATGTTCTATGTCTTTTGCAACTGTAACTCAATTATTGACACCAAACTCTTCTTTCAAGGCAGTTAAGTGATAGCTCACTAGACTTGTAAGTGCACCCAAGGTAACTAAAAGAAAAATTCATACATATAAAAATCAGATCGAATTATTAAATATTTAAAAATTCTGACAAAATATTCATTCAATGTTTTATAATTTATCAAAATACATTGCTTTACACATTTCTTAGTGCATGAACCTCTTAAAAATGAATATATAGTCTATGTCATTTTATCAGTTTACGGAATATATTTCTACATTCTTTCAACACATCTATTAATTGACTACCAGATGACTGGAACATGGTGCAGGGTTTATAATAATAATCAAGGTAGGCAAGTCCCAATTGTAAAATAATTAGTATTCTGGAAGATAAAGGGGAGGGGGGATAGGAAAACCAGGTAATGAAAAGTAAAAGTACTATACTAAACCTCAAGTAAAGTTTTATGAGGTAAAGAAAACAGAGTACTGTGGGAGAGAAATATAAGTCTATCTAAAGGAAGTTACTTCTGTTAGATAGAATTTGAACTGGAAAAGCAATGACAAGAAGGTGATCACTGTAGGGAAATCTAAGATAAGAGATCTAAGATAAGTGTGCTCCAGCGAGATACTAAGGAAGGGGAGCAACGTTGGCATGTTACAGGAGAAAAATAAAAACAACAAAAAAATGGAGTGTCTGGAACATGATGAGAAAGGGATGAGTGTTGCTGGATGAAGTCAGAGAAATAGCTGGACTCAGAATATGTAGCATTTTATAGGCTATGGTAAATAATCGATATATGTTATCCTTGAATTTTTGAAGTGTATAGACCAAGTATTTTGCAAAATGCACCTCTCATTGGACTTATTTGATGTGTCCACACGATTAGATTTAGGTTATGCATAGGGATACCAAGGAGGTAATATTGGGTCCTTAGTAAATCATGTCAAGAGTCATGATGTCTCCAACTTGCTGTCAGATGGCTCCAAAAACAATCAGTGTAGTGGGGGAGGGAGAGGAGAAGGAAGGTTGGGAGGAGGAGAGAACAAGGAGTGATAAAACAAATGGATGGAAACTTTTAAAAATTACCATCTCTATACCCTTTGTTTAGGTATGAAAGTTCTTTGTTCTATTCTTCTTTTATGTAATTTTGAAATTGTATCAAAATAAAAATTGCCCAAAGTAATAAATAAATAAATAATATCAATTATCTAAATGTGATATGGAGACAATTATTTTTGGTATAGGAATGGCATGATACAAATTACATTTTAAAAATACCTTCTCTTTTTGAGCAGAACAGATCCTTTAAAAGTGATAGAGTGTAGAGAAGGGAAATTAGTCAGTAGACCATAATGATAGCCAATCCAAGAAGTAATGGCGACTGGATTACCGTCCATAACTGGATTTTATTCCTAAAGATAGAAATAAGTGGCTATAAAATATGTTGGAAGTAGAAAATAGGGCTTATTAATGAACTGAATTTAGAGTTTTGTGAAGAAATAACCAATCAAGAACCTTCTTGGTTTCAATTATGAGCAAGTGTGTAAAATGAGAGTAAAAGCCTGGATTCGGAAAAGTTTTGACAAGGAGTTTAAGGGGATGGAAATTATGAGCTATGTTTTGAAAATGTAAAATGTGACATTAGTATATAATATCCAAGTAAAGATATGGATAATTTGAACAATATAAATATTTTGTGAGTCCAAAAGAGTCAAATGTCATCAATTTCATATGACTTCATCACCTAATATTATGTGGCTGTGGATATTAATCTGCAGTTCAGAGAAAAGCTCAGATTTAAACAGAGATTTGAGAAGCATTGGAATATTGATGTTATTTAAAGCTATAAAACTGGATGTGGTCACATAGGAAAAAATGTAAACAAAAAATAACTTTATAGGTGAGCTAGCAACAAGATATTTATAAATAAAAATTGAGGCTGAGCACAGTGGCTCCCACTTGTGACTTCCCCAAATTTGGGGAAGCCAGGGTGGGAGGATTGCTTGAAGTCAGGAGTTCAAGACAAGCTTAGGTGACATAGGGAGACCCCTGTCTCTATACAAAAGAAAAACAAACAAAAAAATGAGTCAGGTAGTCCTAGCTTGTAGGTAGGCTGAGGTGGGAGGATTGCTGGAGTCCAGGAGTTGAAGGCTACAGTGAGCTATGATTGTTCACTGCACTTCAGCCTGGGTGTTAGAGCGAGACACTATCTTAAGAAGAAAAGAATAGATTAAGAAAACAAGTATAACAAGAAATTTCAGAAAAAGCAGATGAAGTGATTAAAATTATTTGTATTTTCTTGAACAAAATATTAAAACTATTTTTCAGTTTGATCTTTTGGCATTGCTGTGTTTCATTCCCTGTCACATAAATAAATAAATACAATCTCCTGAGTCACTATGAGTCTATAAACTTGACTCTTGATTTAATAAAGAATCTTAGCAAACCTTTTCAAATTTCACAACCCTAGCACTTACCTAACTGCGATATTCAACATTTTATATGCTGCTCCAACTTCTACCAACTGTACAATAAACTACTAACAGTTTAAGATAGACTCAAAAAGAAATACACAACCATAATACTTTCTTATGTTTTATTGTGCAATAAATTTGACATAAAGGTTGCAAACCCACATTTACTTGATACATGGTGCAATGTAAACTGATAATTTCCACTTTCTCTTCTCCTTCTCTTCTCTTTTTGTCAATAGACCGTTGATTTTTTATCTTATATTCAGGAGCCCCATCAAGGAGAAGTATATACTTGTTATATACATCAAAGCAGTATTTTTCAAATTGCTACTACTTGGTAGCAAAACCAGAAATGTAACATGAAAATGAAAATAGCTTAATAGATGATATAAAATTGCTCCTAGGGTAAATCTGGAGGACCAGGCTGAAAAAAATAAGCAAGAACAAGGTAACTAACCAGTAGACAACAGGCTACTGAAACAGACTGGCTAGATGATACTCTGAACATTAATGTTTCTGGAAACAGCCCTGTCATCACTCAGGAATGCCACTCTTGGAAATTTGATTATTTTAACTTGAATAGCCTCAAACTTTTCTTGAATAGCTTTCACTCTCCCTTAACATTCAATGCCTGAGAAAGAAAGATGTGCATTCAAGCTCAACCCAAGTTTATATGTCTATGAGCTATTAGGGTGTGAATGTAGGATGGGGCCCTGCTGCTTCAAGTTCCACCATCACACTAGGGATTCCTTCACAATTCAAGGGGTATTTACACGATGGATAATTAACAAGTAACACATATCTACTATAACCAAAATTATACATACAATCTTCTTTTGTTTAGAAAAAATTTATCCTATATAACATAATACAAATATTTCTTGTACAACTGAAACAAATTTCATTTTCAAGGGAAAATTGCCTAAAATTTCAGTAATTTTTGCATCCAATTCTATGTTTGAATTCTGTAGAAAATACTTACTGCATTTTACAGGAGGAAATTTGTTACAATATAAATATAAGTACAAACACTAGCAAAGATTTAAAAATGGATAAAGGCTCTAGTTTATAGCACATAATTTACAAATTACCTCCTCTATCACCCATTTCAAATTCTTCTGGTTTTGAGACAGCAATCTCAACCTGACAGGGTTCTCTACCTAATTCTATGATCCAAACTTATGTTAATTAAATATCTGTGATATTTGGTGTTCCTACCTGTACAGATTACAATAACATTTAGGCCTCTGTGCTGTTGTGCTAGTGGGTGTAGTAAGGGGTCATCTGAATTCTATTCATATTCTTCCCTCCTTTATGTAATATTTACCTATTTGGATGGTGAGGATTGATCATCCCAGCCAATATAAATACCCCGTTTTGACTTTCGATTTAATCATATGAAAACTACTTTGGCCAGAGATAATCTCGTCTAAATCAACGTGACTCATCTTGGAAGCATTCTTCAGAACCCAGACTTTCAAAGGAGCAAAGCCACGAATCATGGGAGATAACAATAGACTTTTTTCCCAACTACGTATTTAGGTGTAATTTAACTTCTGTCCTTTGTCTCCGACGGCATTCTGCTTATGGGAGGACATTTTTCGAAGATTGGTTGTTAGTTCAAAACACATTATATAGTCTTCAGGACAACGTTATAACTATTCAAGTTTCAGGCTCATGTGTTGGGGAAGGGAGGGAGATATATTAAGTATTTAGAGCTCATCAAGGTGACTAGCGTTATGTAGTCCTTCTAGTTGCTTTGGACAGCAGGTGGAACAGAGGCCTTAGAAATCACTGAGTGGTGACCAAAATAAAATGCCATAGAATAATATAAGCTATGCTTATTTTTAAGATGGCTTTACACTGATTTTTCACCTAGAGCCCTGATGGACTTATTAGAGGACACTTTTAGGAAATTTATTCTAGTTCTCAAATACTAAGTTATATGGACTTATCTTGATCATGTGTGTAGCTGCCTGCCTCTGAGGTAACCTCCATTGGTCTCCACCTCCTAGTATTGATTCCATTGTACAGTCCATTCCCACCTTCTACTAGGGTTGATCTATGTGGCCAATAGAATATGACAGATTGTTGGTATGTTGCTTCTGTGATTGAGTTATAAAATATATTGTGACCTCCATCCTGGTCCCTCTTTTTGTTTTTGTAATTTCAATAGCTATAGGAGTACAGGGGGTTTTGGGTGACATGAATGAATTGTATAGTGGTGAGGCCTGGAGTTTTAGAGTATCCATTACCTGAATAGAGTACATTGTACCTAATAGATGATTTTTCATCCTTCACCTACCTCAAACCCTCCCTCCTTCTGAGTCTCCAGTTTCCGTTAAACCTCTCTGCACGTCTTTGTGTATCCATAGCTTAGGTCTCACTTCTAAGTAAGAACATGCAGTATTGCATTTTCCATTTCTGAGTTACTTCACTTAGAATAATGGCCTTCACTTCCATATAAGTTGCTGGAAAAAAAATTCATTATTGTATTCTTGTATATCAGTATTTTTCCATGTTGTTAATATACCACATTTTCTTTATCCACTTATCGGTTGATGGCCATTTAAGTTGATTCCACATCTTTGCAATTGTGAAATCTGCTGCAATAAACCTATGCATGTGGTGTCTTTTTAAAATAGTGACTGCTTTTCTTTTGGGTACAAAACCAAAACTAATAAATAGGACCTAATTAAACTAAAAAGATTCTGCACAGCAGAAGAAATATTGAATGAACAGTCTACAGAATTGGAAAAAAAATTGCAAACTTTACATCCAACAAAGAACTAATATCCAGAATCTACAAGGAAGTCAAACAAATCAGCCAGAAAAAAAAAAAAAATCAAATAATCCCATTAAAAAGTAGGTAAATGACAACAACAGACATTTCTCAAAAGAAGATACAAAAATGGCCAACAAATATTTTAAAAATGTTCAGTATCACTAATCATAAGGGAAATAAAAATTAAAACCTCAATGAGATACAACCTTACTCCAGTATGGGTATTGGGCATTATTAAAAAATCAAAAACAATAGATGTTGGTGTAGCTGTAGTGAAAACGGAATGTTTATACACTGTTGGTGGGTATGTGAATTAGTATCTCACTTTTTTAAGTGACTTATCAGGGAGAAGTCAGCTGCAAGGGAGCACAGCTTTATGTTGAGACTCACGTGATAATTAACCAAGACTTTCTGCCACTGACCATATAAGTGAGCTACCTTGGAAGCAGGTCCATCAGTCTCTGTCAACTTTCAGATGACTGAACTTTGACTGACAGCTTTACTAAAATGTTATAAAAGATCCTGAATCAGGATCAGCTATATAAACCACTACTGAATTTCTGATCTTAAAAACTATGTTAGATAATAAATGCTTGTTATTTTAAGCTGCTATTAATAATGTTTAGAGCAATTTTCACAGTAATAGAAAATTAAGTCTGTTAGGAAGGTTGTCTTAAAAACATTAAAGAGCTATATTAATAACCATTACTAGAAACCCATAGTCCTTATGATTTTAGACTATTGTCATAGAATCCTTTGGATGTCAGTTTAATATGATATAATTTTTGTACTACTCAATGGAGATAATTAAATATCAAGCCCATTAACCAAAGAAAGTGGGATATATTTTTATTTTCAACAGAAATTTTGGTATGCCACAGCAAGAAAAACCATTAAAGCATAATTAAGATACCTTAGTGTAAACAGATGTTTTAGAAAACACACAGTAGGAAAATGAAAACACAGTGAAACAATTTTTGAAATTAAGATAATTGGTTAAAAATGGAGCTTCTTAGACAAACAAACAAGTAGTCAATCTTTCATGAGAAACAAGAAGGCTCACTTTGTGCTCAACATTGCTGGCATGATTTATTATAAGGAGAATATTTTAGCCCTGTGGAATTATCTTCTATTTTACATCAGCTAAATGAAGAACAGAGGATGAGAATGGCAGAAGAAAGAGTTTCTAGAGAAGAAACTAGAAACACATTTTTACAGCAGCCTTCTGGAAATAGAAGGGACAGGTTTTTTTGCTTTTGTTTTTGTTTTTTCCTATTCAGGTTATAAGCAATGCCTTGAACATTTGGGGTTTAGACCTAATCTTGTTCAATAGTCCAGAGTATCAAAGGCTCAGCATCAACTCTATAAATGTAAGATAATTTATATGCAATTATAAAGAATACTTGTTTACAGTTAGAAAGTTAGGAGAACAATGTTTAATTCGAATACTTTCTTGAGGGTTTCAGACTTAACATCAGATAAATACCTTGCAGTTTTCTCAGCTCAGTTACAACAGGAATGTTATTCTACACTCCTTGTTGAGGATGACCTGCCAGACTGTGAGGCTGACCAACTCCTGCAGATGACTAGGCTCCAATACATGCACCGACCAAAACTTATTACAGAAGACTTAGATAAATTAACAGCAAAGGCTCCATGAAACAGACCTGCAATGAGTCTTAGAGACAAATGATAGGTCAGAAATGTTAGATGATGAGGAGGATTTGCAGAGGGCTCCGGAACTAAGTCGCCAAGTAATTGACCTTGAAGATGAAGAAGCAGATCTCTGCAGAGCTATTCAGCTAAGTATGCAAGGCAATTCCAAAAATTTATCTCAAAATGTTCCATAGACCTCAGGGACAAATCTCACTTCAAAAGAGCTTTGGAAGAGAAGAGAAACCTATTTGAAAAGCAGCAGCAGCAGCAGCAGCACCAGGTAGATTCACCAGGACAAATTTCATATCAATGTGAAAGACTGACCACAAGTTCAGGAGCATGTGAGAGTGATCTAGGTGACATGAGTGAATAAGCCATGTTTCAGGCAGCTGTGACCATGTCTTTAGAAACTGTTGGAAATAATTTGAAAACAGAAGGAAAAAATATCATTCAAAAGTAATTTAGGCTGGGTGTGGTGGCTCACATCTGTAATCTCAACATTTTGGGAGGCCAAGGTGGGAGGATCACTTGAGGCCAGCAGTTCAAGACTAGCCTGGCCAACATGGCGAAACCACATCTCTGCTAAAACTACAAAAAAAAAAAGAAAGAAAATAGCCAGTTATGGTGGTGCACATGTAGTAATAGCTATTCGGGAGGCTGAGGTATGAGAATTTCTTGAACCCCAGGGGCAGAAGTTGCAGTGAGCTGAGATCATGCCACTGCACTCCACTCTGGGTAACAGAGTGAGACTCTGTCTCAAAAAAATAAAATATAGGTAAATAAATAACTTAAATACTCCTATTTGTCCAATATGATCCCATGTGATTACAGCATAGGATTCCAACGTTATACTGTAGGATAACAGCACAGCTCCATTTTGGTAATGTGTCAAATACATGAGGAAATAAGACTTTTAGGTGGCTTGAAAACAAAATGATGAGAAAGTGGGAAAATGCATCAGTTGTAGGACTAAACAATGATTTTTCAAATATTAGCCAAATAGGCATTCAGCAATTAAAGAAATTTAAAATATGTATTTTTTAATTGATCTTCTTTTCCTCACCATGATTAACTTAGGTACTTAACCAGGCCTTTCATACTCCTACCTAAGTACTGGATTATAACAAGAAGATGGTGTCATCTGTGGATTACTTAATTCCAACACAATTCTAAAAAATTCTCTATGATTTGTATTTTCTTCCAAAGTTAACATATATATTCATTGCATCATACAGAAATATGGTTTTCCGTATTTTTCTATTTTAATAATAAGCACACCTCTATTGACACACACACTTGTGAGTATGGCTCTATTTATCTATGGCATTTACCACCTGATGAAGTTTTGTAACTAAGACAATTTAGTTCAGTGCTTTTCTCTAATTAGGCCCACTGTAAAGACATTTTAAATAGAATTTAATTGTATTAATCACCTCTGATTGACACTGGACTACTATTATTTTAATAGTTGTCATCAACTCTCCTAAATACTTTTGGCAGAAATGTATTTTTCCCAACACTGTGTGAAAGAAAAACCACCTGAAAAGCAGGATTAATTCTAAAATGCCAACTCTTACAGTTTCTATTTTAAGGACATCTTAATAGTTATAAAGGACCACTTAGGAAAGATATAAATACATCTCTCTTTTTTTCTCCACTTATACTATGTAAATTAGCCCTGAATACCTGAAGACCCCTGATTGAATTATGAAAAGTAGCTAAATCATTTACAGGCATGTATGCGTGCGTGCATGTGAATGCGTGCGTGTGAGTGGTGATAATGACATAAGAACTGAGACACTGGACAGTCTTTTGGAGGGGAATTTGTTGCACATTTTAGTGTGTATTTTAAAAATAAGGCAATAGATGAGAGAAAATATTTGTAAGTAGCAGAGCTTCAGAATCCTTGACAAATCAAAAATATATAATATGAAAAATGCATCAACAATGGCATACATATCTTGTCATTGATTGAGAGAACATATCTGTTGGTTGGACATTGGAAATAATGTAGAGAAATAAAATGCTCTCAGTAATTTACAATGAACAGTAGAAGAGAGCACAATAAAATCCAGGTGCTTCCTCTTCCAAACTAGTCTTTGGCTAGACACAAAGACATGACAGTGGTTGGTGATTAGGTTAGAATGTATGCCTGGAAATGAGGACAATACCAATAAAACAAATATCTATTGCATTGTCATCATTCTACTTTCTGTGAAGGATAATATGGGGAAAACTAGAGAAAAAATGGTTCCTATAACAATATAATCATAGCAGTGTCTACCACCTGGCATTCAGAAATAATGACTTCCTGCACCTACCTGCACCTACCGTTTGCAAAGCTAATTCTGCATTCTTGTTAATGGAAATCCATACCTTGAGAGAAAATGATAGGTGTTGTAATTTATAATATTCTGCTTTACTCCAGCAGCACAAGATCATTTCAGTTTCTGTTTACTCATCTGTCAAGGTTTTTACAGGAACACATATTTTTAGCCATAACACCTGCATCTAGAATCTCATATATGTTATGCAAAATATACTTAAGATTTTCGGTTTGCTGCACATACACTCACGATATGTCTCTTATGTTAAATAGCGATGACGACAGGTGTACCAAATCAGCCTGTTATGTTTGTGGAGCTCAAAACGAAATACTGCTGCATGTCTTTTGCATTTTAAAAACCTAACAAATAACATACTTCAAGATGATTAAATCTGGAAATCTATTTTTAATTGTTCCTCTTCTCTCTTTTGCTTTCATCTCTAATGGAAGTCCTTCCTGCTCCCATTTCCATCTATACTATCCCCTGCAGGTTCATGAATGAGAATAATTTCTACCTAAAACCATGACTAAAAATGAAGGAAAAAGCCTTGTTTTGAGTTTTTCATAACTCTTGTTTGAATGACTGATAGTGGTTAGAATGCTGGAGTTATGTTAGGAGATTTAATGGTGTATTCAGTCATATTTAAATTTTTTCTTTTTTTAACATTTTATGTGAACATTTAAATGTTGGATCTTTTAGTTAGGGAAGCTACACAAACAGCTACACAAGGAGATCTCCAACACAGAATTTTCTACCTACCTGGTCTCTGTGTCTTGTGTTCCTGAGAAATCTGAATAATGTGTCTTTGGGGCAATAACTGAATATAATTTTCTGTATTTCTCTGTTCCAGCACCATGTTTGTGTGGAGATGAGGCATATAGATTTTTCTCTCTGTATGTCTTTCTCTCTGCCTCTCTCTCTCTCTTTGATTTGTTTATAGTATATAGATACTATATAGCTATAAAGACTACATATATATAGATAATATATATACACACATGGAAATATTTAACAAAATTTATAATAAAACTTTTAAATTTCACCTTGTTAGTTTTTCTTCAGTCTTTTCCTTCCTTTTTTTTTTTGAGGGTTTTCTATATATTTTATTTCAAATGAATTTTAAGTATTATATATACTACATGGTATGTGTATGTGTGTGTGTATATATATCTCTCTCATGTATATGTGTGTGTCTATATATGTATCGTATATAATATGCACATTTTACTTATGATTGAAACAGGTGAGTTCCTTTATTTCCTTTGCAGGACATGTGACAGGGGATTGGCCTGCCCCTTTGGTTGCACTGCAGTTCAAACCCCTAGAGGGAGCATGCAGATGGTCAGGTGCAGAGGCCCAGGTGAGTGCTTTGGTCTCTCGGCCCCACGGTGGTGTCTAGGGGTGACTGCGTGTCTAGGGGTGACTGCCTGCAGCCCCAGTGTTACAAAGCTCTTTCAGCTCTGCCGTCTGCAGACAGATTGAATGTTAATCAGCTCAGTGGGCCCTCTGCCTTATCACAAGGGCAGAGAGCCAGTGTGACAGCCTTCTGTATCCTGAGTTCTTGCCCAGTGTCCCAGAAGAGTCGGGTCACATGTGGCTTGAAGGATGAATGTAAGGTTTTATTGAGTGGTGGAGGTGGCTCTCAGTGAGGTGGATGGGGAGCCAGAAGGTGGAGGAGTGGGGGAGATCATTTTCTCCTGGAGATGATCCAAGGGGAGATTGTCCAAAAATGGCTGAACTCCTCTTGACGTTCAGGTACCTCTTTTCTCCTTCTCTGCCACGCCATCCTGCTGCTCCCTGCAATGCCATCCTGCTGCTGTCTGCCATGCCATCCTGCTGATCTCTGCCACACCCTGCCACTCTCTTCCGCTCTCTGCTGCTCTCCACAGCTCCTCTTGATATACAGCCATGTGGGTGGGTGTCCACTAAGGTCTCAGGTTTATATGGGCACAGGATGGGAGGCATGGTGTGCCAGAGTGGTCTTGGAAAATGCAACATTTTGGCACAAAAACAGGAGTGCCTGTTCTCACTTAGGTCTGCAGGCACAAATCTGAGAACGGAACCCTCACCAGCGACCCTGCCCTTCTCTACCCAGAACTTCTCTGCCACCTTCTGTATCACCATCATATATATTTATAGAATATATGATAAATACACTAATATATACTTATTATATTATATACATTTAGTATTTTTACATATATGTACACACACACATATATATATAT
>NW_012114422.1:4931427-4935945 GCF_000951035.1 Colobus angolensis palliatus
CGCTGGGAGTTGGAGACTGCAGCTGTTCCTATTCGGCCATCTTGCTCCGCTCCCCACATATATATATATTATACACACACACACACACACTTGATCTGGACATTTCTAAAACCAGTTTTAGATTCTGACTATATTCAAACTTGATATTTTCTACAAGATCCAAAAATTGAACAAGATTTTTTCATTCTCAGGGGTATTTTAAAATAACAACAAAAAGTTTTAATCAGAATTTGGTTGTTTTTTTCTCAATTTGCCTTTGTCTTTTTAAGTGAGGAGAGTTGATTCATAATTTTTAAAAGATTGGGTTTCTTTTTGAAAGGTGTCTGTTCATATCCTTTGCCCACTCTTTAATGGCATTGTTTCTTTCCTGTAAATTTGCTTAAGTTCCTTGCAGATTCTGTATATTAGCCCTTTGTCAGATGGATAGATTGCAAAAATTTTCTCCCATTCTGTAGTTTTCTGTTTACTCTGATGATAGTTTCATTTGCTGTGCAGAAGCTCTTTATTTTAATTAGATCCCATTTGTCATTTTTTGCTTTTGTTCCAATTGCTTTTGGTGATTTCATCATAAAGTCTTTGCCCATGCCTACGTTCTGAATGGTATTGCCTAGATTTTCTTCTGGGGTTTCAAAAGACATGCACGTGGCCAATAAACATATGAACAATAGCTCATTACTGATCATTAGAGAAATACAAATCAAAACCACAATGAGATACTATCTCACACCTGTCAGAATGGTGATTATTAAAAAGCCAAGAAACAACAAATACTGGTTAGGTTGCAGAGAAATAGGAATGCTTTTACACTCTTGGTGGGAATGTAAATTAGTTCAATCACTGTGGAGGACACTGTGGTGATTCCTCAAAGATTAGAACCAGAAAAACCATTTGACCCAGCAATCACATTACTGGGTATATACCCAAAGGAATATAAATCATTCTATTGTAAAGATGCATGCACACGTATGTTCACTGCAGCACTATTCACAACAGCAAAGACATAGAATCAGCCCAAATGCCCATCAATGATAGACTGGGTAAAGAAAATGGGGCACATATACACCATGGAATACAATGCAGCCATAAAAAGGAACAAGATTATGTCCTTTGCAGGCACATGGGTAAAGCGGGAAGCCATTATCCTCAGCAAACTAATGCAGGAACAGAAAACCAAACACCACATGTTTTTACTTATAAATGGGAGCTGAACAATGAGAATACATGGACATAGGGAGGGGCACAACACTTCCTGGGACCTGTTGAGGGAGAGTGCGGGGAGAGCCTTAAGGAAAGGAACTAATGCATACTGGGCTTAATACCTAGGGGATGGGTTGACAGGTGCAGCAAACCACCATGGCACACGTTTACCTGTGTAACAAATCTGCACATTCTGCACATGTACCCCAGAACTTAAAAAAAAATGTAAAATAATTTTTAAAAATAAAGAAAATCTGACCAACAATTCTATTTATTTATTTATTTATTTATTTTGAGATGGAGTCTTGCTCTGTACTCTTGCTGGAGTGCAGTGGCAGGATCTTGGGTCACTGAAACTTCCGCCTCCCAGGTTCAAGCGATTCCCCTGCCTCAGCCTCCTGAGTAGCTGGGACTACAGTTGTGCACCACCATGCCCAGCTAATTTTTGTATTTTTATTAGAGATGGGGTTTCACCATGTTGGCCATCATGGTCTCGATCTTTTGACCTCGTGATCCACCCATCTCGGCCTCCCAAAGTGCGGGGATTACAGGCATGAGCCACCACGCCTGACCAACAAATTTTATAAGGTTAAACGTATACAAATCGGATGGGCAGTCATTCCATTCCTAGGAATTTACACACTGTGTCTGCACAATGATCTGTATGTGTATTCATGATACTTTATTCATAATAGCCCAAACCTGGAATGATAGAATTGTCCAATAACAAGTAAATGTATAAACAAAATGGTATAGTTACACAAATAAAAAAAAAATCGGGTTTCAAGAAGTCTCTTCTCCAATGGAATGGCAGCAGAGACAATAAGAAAGGAAGAAAGAAAGCTAAAAGGTTGAAAGTGAAATGCTCTGTGTCTTTTTTTTCCTTTCAGCAGATGTAACTCTATGCAGTAAAATATTTCCAGTAATATTTCTTTTTAATTATTTGTAAAATAGCGTTAATTCAGTTAGGTGTAGTTAGAGCCAAAACAGTTTTCTTTTTAATTTTTAAGCACTTGTAGAATTAACAAAACAAAACAAAAAAGGGGGTATGAGAAGATACATTGAATAGCAAACAAATTTGAATGTTGAGAAAAACAGGATTAAAAATGATCTTCAAGGATTAGAATATAAATGAGCCTTTATACTTCGTGTTTCCGTATCTGGATAACTGGAAATAAATGACGCTAAGAAAGCAGGTGTTGCATTAAAAAAAGAAGTGAGGAAAAAAATCTAGAAGCATGAGATTTTCACTGATTTGAAGCATACATGAATGCCTGAATCAATTGGGATTCCAGCCAAATGAAATAGAACAAGGCAGCAGGAACAAATCATGCTGTGCTTCATGAAAGATATTAGCAGCTTCATAATTGTGCCTTGAAAAGCTTTTCTTTATTTCGGTCTAATTGCCATTAAATTCATCATTTCACAGAGAAGTTAAGGCCAAAACTAAAGGAACATTTCAAAATTTATATTTCTTATTTATCATTGACATAATAATTACACGTATTTATGGAGTACAATGTGATGTTTCGGTGCATGTATACAGAGTACAATAATCAAATCGGGGTAATTACCATATCAATCACTATTATCATTTATCATTTATTTGTGACAACACTCAAAATCTCTTTTGGCTTTCTTGAAATATACACTACACTGTTATTTGTTATAGTCACCCTATCATTTTAGGACTCACTTGATCTGCTGAAAAATCAAACCGATTTCCTATCTTAAAAGTCATTCAACAGAGAAACATGATTATAAATTGCCTGAAAAATTATATGGGTGGGTGCTAAGAGATCCCACTGTTGCTTACTTTTCTATTATCCTTTTATCTCTGTTGGAAACCTTGAGAAAAATATTTTCCGTTTTTAAGATGGGAACATAGGTGGGGGGTTAGTGATAATTTAAAGGTTATAGCCAATAAATGGCCATTGACATCAAAATTTCTGATTGTAAGTGATGTATTCTTTCAACGATTTGATGTTATTGAACTAAATTGCCCCCACACAGAAGTTTTTAAAAATTGACACAAAAACAAACAAACCAAAAAAATGGGTAGATATGCGAGTTGATGGATGCATTAATTTGCTCCACTTCAGTGACAATTTTTTTCACTATGTATATGTATCTCACAACATAATGCCATGTAACTTAAAATTTTTTTAAATTGCAAATGGAGGAAAACTTCAGAATGTGTCTTTAGGGCTTGGAGAGGAAAAAGGTGCTCTCCTATCAGTGCTGCTGTCACCAGTGGATGTTTCTATATTCACTAAGTTTACATACAGAATTATACAAGTCCTAGAAGCTATACTCCTGGATAAAAGGTAGTGAAAGCAGGTAATAAGATAACACAACAAAACTGATATTTATGTCTCAGATTTACCCATGTTTCCTTAATACCTATGTCAGGAAATACAGTTTTAGCTTTAGTAAAATAACTGAGTTTGGAGTTGCTTCTTTATGGCATCAATGCGAGATAACCTGTCTCTTCTTTAGAATGCAGCCAAGTAAGTCTCTACATTCCTCCATTTCTTCAGATTATCCCTGCCAACGCTGGTACCTAGTAAAAAGTAAAAAAACAACCAATCCTAAAGTGTCACTGCCAGTGACATTCTGAGTCCCACATGTGTTAACAAACTAAACTAAGTATTTTCCAGTTGTTTATTTATCAAAAAAGAAAAAAATACTTTATGCAACTGCATTATTCCTTTAACATTCTTCCAATATGCATACTCTAGTTAACGACAGGTTGTCAGCTTAGAAGTAGATTATTTTGAGTCAAAATAAATAATATTCTGCCATGGGATATTACTCAAGTTGTAATATTTCTAATATTATGACCTAGATTGATACTCAAAATCATTAAAATTGGAAAGTGTTCCACCTAAGCTACATAGAAAAAAGTAATTCGTAATTTCACAACACAAATATACTCTGGGGTTCATTGCCTTCCTTTGCCATTTTGTATTCTTAAAACCCATTTGAGAACAATAATATTTGTAAGGGCATAACTTACTCATGTTAGGGCCTCTTTCAATTTAATATCGTATTATGAACAGCGGTATCTGAAATGCATGTAGATACACTCGATTACCAGAGTGAACACTTATTTAGAAATAGTAATAAATAGTTGGTTATGTGAAATTGCATATGTAAGACTGGATAGGTCCACTCCTATTTCATTCTCTCCAAAACCTCATTGGAAAAGGATACAAAAGAATCACTGGAAGGGGACAAGAAATAGTCAGTTCATCCTTATTTGGCTGGTCTTTCTTCCTTCTTTCTTTCCTTCCTTCCTTTCTTTCTCTCTCTCTCTCT
>NW_012114422.1:4936200-5081296 GCF_000951035.1 Colobus angolensis palliatus
CTTTCTTTCTTTCTTTCTTCTCTTGCTTTCTTCTTTCCTTTCTTTCATTTTCCCTTCCTTTCTTCTCTGTCCTTTCTTTCTTGTTGAGATTCAATTTTCCACCATCCCACAGTCAAGGATGGTGACAATCAAATCCCACTCTGACCATAAAGAGCAATGAAGGATTCTAATATGTTTTCGGGGAAACACCTGCAGAATAAACTTCCTCTTTGCATAACCTCATTTCCATAGTGAACTAAGTGACCCTTCTCATTTGGGGTAAGTTGTGAAGAAACAAAGAAGGTGAGGGAGTGAAAAACCTTGACCTGTTATATAAATGACAACACCTTGTGTTTATAGTTCACAATTTCCCCCTACTCTATGGGTAATGAGTTACTATTAATAATGTGAGCATTCATAATATATCATATCATATCACATCTCTGTCTATATATTCATACTACCTTCTCACACTTGGATAACTCAAAAATAAATATTCTTCTTTCTCAAGGCAGGGGCTATTTTGTTCAACTTGTAGATATGAGAGATTCAGAATTTTCTATTTGAGAGACAAGAAAGGAGAAACTTCAGAGACTTGTCTTATTTATCTCTATTTCATTTTATACTTTCCTCACTAGAAAAAGTAATGAATAAATAGTTCTTAATAATTTGAGTCAAGGACTCTAGGTTCAGAGAGTTTAGCCATAGTTTTTGCTAATTACTGAAAAGGGTTGTGTTCTTATCATTTTTGAAGATCCAGGTGCTTTGATTTACTGATGAAAGTTATAACTACTTTCCATACAAAAATCAACATATGCTTTCAACATGTGTTGTATAGAGAATGTCCAGTTTCAAGGGATTCACAGATCTCATGGAGCCTACTCATGGGCTTTCTAAATGGACACAGTTTCATGATTTTTAGAGGAATTTAATACCATAATAGAAATAGTTTGAATAGTATATAAAAGTGGATATTATGAGTCACTGACAAAATTCTGCTTTAAATCTGAAGGATTTACTCTTGCAGTGACTGGATATGGTACTAGAGTCAGCCTTTAATTCTCACCTCTAATCCAAATTGCCTTAGATGAATAGAGCTACTTCACAAGGTCATACTTCTTTTGGGGGACATTCCACTTCCAACAACTAGTTGATGAGGTGTGTGCATGTACCTAACCACTTTGCATGAATTCAGGATAATTCTGAAGGCTATCCAAGCTACAGATCTCCTCATATGCTCTTCTGAGACTGCTTTACCATCCACCTTCCCATTCTACCCAATCCTGGTTCCATTATTCCCCTTCTACAGATGGAAATCTGAAGACCACTACCTACTAAGCCACTTGCACTCTACTCTCCATCCCAGAGTCTCTTTCCAGGACCCTGATCTGATTTCCATGAGAAAGCAGGCAGCCAAAGGAGTCATCAGGCTGATGTCCAGTTGGTTGCCTTTTGTGTCTGAACCTTTAATTCTTCCTTTCAGGGAATACTTGGGATAGTTTAAGAAAAATATACAGAAACCTATAGTGAAAAATACTGGAAAGACTCATGGGCTTGAAGCTTCATGTTCTAGTTCAGATCCTTTACTCATGAGCTTGGTGAATTTGAATAAATGTTAAGTGTAACATTCCATGTCCTAAACAAGGTATATCACAAAGCAGGAGTAGAATTTTCTCTAAAATTAGCTTATATTATCAAGTTAAACCTGAGAATACCAAGTTTTCTAATGACAGCCCTTAGGCAGTCAATCAGGTATTTTGCTCCTTTTGTTTACTTATAGACAAGGTGATCTTGTAATGTATCGTTCATAGTAGAGCACTTCAGAAAGTGATTGAGGAACCATTACTAATCCTACCAACACAACATGAATAACCTAGAACTATACCAGATAAGCCAGAATAGATTGTCCACCTTATTTATAAGTTCCCCAGATAAAAATGTGTGTTCATTGCATGTTATATGCCATGCCACAAGCCCTGATAAAGAGAAAATGGTTCTCTCCAAATTCAGAGGCTGATGATATTTGAACCCAATCATGGAAGTACAGAATCAGAATAAAAATGTCTAGCCTGAACCTAAGTCCATGGTTTAAAGTTTTCTGGAAACTGAGAGACAGCCTCATGGCACTGTGGCACTCCTTCTATATCACATAGAGAATTAAATAAGAGAAACTGAGCATGCATTATATATAAACATAATTTCTAAAAGTGTTAATAGAAGTTTACCAACTCTAATATTTCATGAATTACAAAGTACTTTCAAATTAGTGTATCTCATAATCAAGAGGAAAGTTGTTTTTTTTTAAGTATCTCTACTTAGACTGCATTAAAATCCAATGAGGTTAAAATAAATACATTGTTTATTATTAGCACATTGTTTTATTTTCATTACACGATGTCTTCACTCAACTTTTTACAGGTCACATAACTTAAAGAGTTAAGTATAAAAACAGAGCTGTTGGGGGGTATTTATCGGTTTAATAAAGATTGAGTTTCATTCTCACCTAAGTTCAAAACACACTGAAGGATGAATGCCAAGTGTCAGACAGATAGAGATCAGACTCTCAGTTTATTTTGCAGTAAAGCTGACCCTGGGAAGCACTTTTTGGGCTCTGATTTGCTCATATTTAACCCTGAATTAGACATATGTATTCACCAGTCACTGGCACAGGAAGAACATTGTAGGACTTCCCTAATGGAAATGTCCTATCCTGCTTACATTATTGCTGCAACAAGAGTAGCTCTGAACATAATCTCAGAACAGGCAAGACATAAGAGGAAGGAGAAGAAAACATGAGTGATGTTTCCTCACTTCAACTTATCAGCTAAATCACTCTTCCTTCCTTGGAGCAGCAAATGAGGGAACTCAGAATGGTCATAAATATTATATTACCGATTGTCTCTCCCTGTGAAATGCAGGATGAATGTTTCTTACTAACTTGGAACTCTTTAGACTTATGTAGAGAACTTATATAGTTCTTCAATTTTATCTAATGAAGTTTGAGAAATGGTACATATTGATAAAAAAAAAGATTTCTTACTAACACATAAAATGCTCAGTACTATAGCTTTAGCAAAACCCATTTGCTGACACCATCTACATTTCAAAATCCTATGTTAGCACAGTGCCTGGTTCATAACAAAGCTAGATAAATGTTATGTATTTTTGTTTGTATTATGATAACCCTCATTTTGTATAATAGGAAACTAATGCTCAAAGGACATAGCAGGTATATAACTATATTGGCTAACAGTTTGGGAGGCTGAGAAGTTCAAGATTCAGGTGCTGGCATCTAGTAAGGGTCTTCTTGCCACATTAGCCTAGGGCAGAAGATAGAAGAGCAAGAGAGACCAAGAGAAGACTAAACTAGCTTTGCAGAGTTTAGCCTCTCTCCTGGCTGCTTACTTCGGCTGGCATTGAGTACCTGTGGCTTTTCCAAATGCACAAAGCACCTCTGTGTGGGGGTTCTGACCCTATATTCCCCTTCCACACTGCCCTAGCAGAGCTTCTCTATGAGGGCTCTGGACATCCAGGTCCTTCCATATATCCTCTGAAATCTAGGCGGAGGTTCTGAAACCCCAATTGTTGACTTCTGTGAACCTGCTGTCCCAACACCATGTGGAAGCTGCCAAGGTTGGGGCTTGCACCCTCAGAAGCCATGGCCTTAGCTGTACCTTGGCCCCTTTTAGCCATGGCTAGAGCAGCTGGGACACAGAGCACCAGGTCCCTGGGCCGCATAGAGCAGGGGGCCCCTGGTCCAGCCCATGAAACTATTTTTTTCTCCTTGGCCTCTGGGTCTGTGATAAGCAGGGCTGTCTCAAAAGTCTCTGACACACCCTGGAGACATTTTCCCCATTGTCTTGGCAATTAACATTTAGCCCCTCATTACTTATGCAAATTTCTGCAGCAGGCTTGAATTTCTCCTCAGAAAATGGGTTTTTCTTTTCTATTGCATTGTCAGTCTGCAAACTTTCCTCACTTTTATACTTTGTTTCCCTTTTAAAACTGCTTTTAACAGCACTCAAGTCATCTCTTGAATGCTTTACTGCTTAGAAATTTCTTTTGCCAGATGCCCTAAAGCATCTCTCTCAAGTTTGAAATGCCACAAATCTCTATGGTAGGGGCAAAATGTCGCCAGTCTCTCTCTTTTTCTGGAAGAAGGAATGCTTTATTGTAGCATCAATTGTAAATAAGATTAATCCAAAACTTTCCCATTGCAGTCTTTACTAAAACATAGCAAGAGTCACCTTTACTCTTTACCAGTTCCCAAAAAGTTTCACATCTCCATGTGAGACCACTTCAACCTGGATTTTATTGTCCATATTATTATCAACATTTTGGTCAAAGCCATTCAACAAGTGTGTAGGAAGTTCCAAACTCCCACATTTTCCTATCTTCTGAGTCCTCCAAACTGTTCCAGCCTCTGCCTGTTACCAAGTTCCAAAGTCCCTTCCACATTTTTGGGTATCTTTAGAGCTATATTATAAAGATATTTATATTATAAATAAAGATATAAAATATATCTTTATTTACTATATTAGTCCATTATCATGCAATGATAAATGATAATGATTAGTCCATTATCATGCAATGATAAAGACATACCCAAGACTAGGTAATTTATAGATTAAAAAAAAAGGTTTAATGGACTTACATTTTTACATGGCTAGGGAGGCCTCACACTCATGACAGAGGTAAAAGGCATGTCTTACATGGTGGCAGACAAGAGAGAATGGAAACCAAGTGAGAAAGGTTTCCCCTGATAAAACCATCAGATCTCATGAGGCTTTGTAGAGGACTGCGTGCTCGCAAACGAGACCTTCCCGATAAGCCCTGCTCTTGCAGACAAAGCAGGATGGTCCTTCTCTGCAAACAGGAAGGGCAAAGGAGCCAGCAGTAAACAGTGGGCTCTGGGAACTGGTCAATGTTTACTGATCTTGTGAGTCAAGGAAAGGTCAGAGAAGCAACACATGCCCCGAGACCTGGCAACATTCCCTAAATGGCTAGATAAAATAAAGCAGTGTGTGCTGTTCAGGGTGGCCGTCATGTATGTCTTGTCCTGTGTTGTCTTGTGTGTTCATTCCTTTGTTTAAGAAACACGCAGACCCCAACAGACTTATTCAGTACCATGAGAACACTATAATGGAAATTTGCCCTGTGATTCAATTATCTCCCACCAGGTCCCTCTCACAACACAAGGGAATTATGGGAGCTACAATTCAAGATGAGATTTGGGTGGGGACATAAAGCTAAACCATATCAAATAGTGTCACACAGTGAAAGTTCATGGATAAGCATTTCATAATGCTGTATGTTGACTAAAAATGGATAATTAATTTATTTGAGATCACGACCAAAAAAGACTTTAATTTTATTATTTTCTTTCTTTCCCTTTCTTCATTCCTTCCTTTTTTCCTTTCTGCTTCAAGTGTCCAGGGAATTTTGTGGCAATAATGCTGAAGTTACATTGATGCTGCATTGAGTAATAGAAAAACTTTCTCAAGATTCTCAACTAAGGTAGAGAATATATGAATTCAAAGTTATTTTACTAATTTAGTTAAATTGCTCAAAAATCAAAAAAGAGAAGAGTCTAAAATAGAAAGTTATTTTCATATGTACATAATAGCACAGAGTTGTATGTAAAATCCTAGAATTGGAAGTGAAAACATTTTGACAATATTTTAAACTTCAGGAATTACCATTATCATTTTTTCTACCAACTCCCATACACTTACTGAGAAATATTAAATATTTTATACTTTTGTAACTAACTTAACATTGATAACCATATATATTCAGAAGCTATAAGCAAAACTATAGGAGAGTCAGCCTTCATTATTTCTCTCCCTTAATTTACAAAATCATCAATACTTGCCAATACTATTTAAAAACATCTCTTGAATTCCAGCACTTTGGGAGGCCAAGGCGGGTGAATCATGAGGTCAGGAGATTGAGACCACCCTGGCTAACACGATGAAACTCCGCCTCTACCAGACATGGTGGTGCCCACCCGTTACCCCAGCTACTCAGAAGGCTGAGGCAGAAGAATCACTTAAACCTAAGAGGCTAGGTTGCAGTGAGCCGAGATTGTGACATTGCACTCCAGCCTGGGCGACAGAGTAAGACTCTGTCTAAAACAAACAAACAAGCAAACTCTTGAATTAATTGGCTTCTCTCCGTCAACACTGAAACTATATTGTTCAAGCAGCCATTATCCCCCACTTGGACACATCTAAATCTGTATACCTTCCTGTCCACATTATCTATCACTTTTTTAGTCATTTAGCTTTATAAAACCTAAAACATAAACTACATAGTACTCCATAATTCCCATATTACCTGCTTCCATAACTTTCCATTACACACAGACTAAGATCTTCATTACTTACCATATCACCAATCTTATTCCTTCTGGCTTCATTACAAGTCAGCATGCCCTCTTATTAGTATAATCCAACCATACTGGCTTTCTTCCCATTCTGTCAACATATTGCACTCTCCACATGATCTTTGCTATGAGCTGTTTTCATGCCTGGGATGCTCTCAGCTTCCACCCTCCTGCATCATTCTCAATACTATCTCATTCTCATCCTCCAAATCTCTACTCAAGTCTCTTCTTTGAGATGCTTTTTATAACAATGTTATTGAAAATAGATAAAATTAAGCCCTTTATTCCCTTCATGGCAGTTATTTTATTTTTCTTCTGATTATTTTTTGTATAATGTTTTTGGTGTGACTTCCACAGTAGACTATATGTTTTATGAATGCAACAAAACTTCATCATTTTTAATTTACCATTTTATCCTCAGGGGTTGGCACATAAGAGGTGTTCAAAAATTATTTCAGATAAATAATTAAGACTTCTTGTAGAAGTGTTTAGAATTAGGAAGTCTTCAGAATTAGAAACAAAAAAGAAAATAGTCCCTGGGTAAAACATGGGTACATCATCACACAGACACACCCACACAAACATACATGCACGTAACATTCAAATTCTAACAAAATACAACTTTAAGGAACACAATTTTTAGCTTAGAATAATGAGAATTAGTATTAAGTTGGTACAAAAGTAATTGTGGTTTTTCCAATTACTTTTGCATTAACCTAATAGTAAATAGTCATGCCCTTTTATTTCACATTTTTATATGATAAAGTTAAAATCAGTAAACATAAGATTTTTGTAACAGGTAGGCCGAGAAAAAGGAAGGAAATATTAATTAAAATTCATTTGACTATGTGTACACTGCCCTGTTGCTTTTTTTCCTCCAATTTTGTTTTTGAATAACAAAATACTCAGTGCTCAATTCTGTAGCGTGTTTTTTACATGAGCATATTCATCTAAATACCAGGATACTTATTTTAGCACACAAATACTGTCCATTCTGATTATCTAGAGAAAATAATATTTAAAGGGATTATCTAACTTGAACCATTATGAAAAAGGGAAATAGTTTTATAATAAGGAATGGACCCCTACTTAGAACAAAGATTATGCAAAGTTTAATATATGTATGCGTGCATAAGTCATTTTAAAAAATAAACAAATTTTAGTGTCTCTTTTTAAAGGAATTAGGATTAACCTTTGAGATTGCAGCTATAGAAATTATCTTTGTTTTTTTTTCCTCTTTATAATCCACGCTTTTTTGACTAATAATTCCCATTTATAGTGAGATATCCATTTCCTATATCTGGACTCCTATGAATTTTTTAATGTATTTGCATCCTAGTCACATCTTGGAATGTAAAGCTCTATATATTAGCCTCTTTTACTTTCTATCATAATCATAATAATCTCTTGTCTGAGCTTGTATTGCTCTAAAAGAATGCCAGAGGTCAAATAATTTACAAGGAAAAGAGGTTTATTTGGCTCATGGTTCTGCAGGTGGTACAAGAAGTATGGTGCAAGTATCTGCATCTATTGAGGGCCTCAAACTGATTCTACTTATGGCAAAAGGGGAAGGGGAGCCAGGGTGGGCAGAAAACCTATGGTAAGAGAGAGCAATTAAGAGAGATGGGGGAGGGAGGTACCAGACTCTTTTTAACAACCACCTCTCCTGGGAACTCATAGATTGAGAACTCACTCACTGGCCTTCATGCCAGGGAGGGCCTTAATCTATTCAGGAACGAGTAGCCCCAATAACCCAATCACCTCCTATCAAAACTGAAAGTCAAATTTCAACATGAGATTTGGAGGGGTCAAACCACTATATCCAAACGAAAGCATCACTGATACAGCTTTCTCTTGCTGTCTAAAATATGGAAAGATGTTTGAAGACCCATTAGCAAACTGACTTTCAAATTTGTTTTCCACTTAACTCTTCCAAGGTGCATAATACCTGATCATAAAAAAGATGTGATATTATATTTTAGAAATATTCTGTAAATAACATGACTTTCTCTCTCCTATCACCTAGTTAATGTTTCATCTTCCTTCCCAACTGTTCATACATCAATTACGTGAGGATCCATTCCTCCTTGTCTTTCTTTCCACAGTGTTAATCATTATGTCTTCAATACTACTTTTGTCTGTGTTAGTTATCTATTGCTGTGTCAAAAATAGCTCAAAATTTAGAAGTTTGAAAGAATAAACACTTAGTATTTCACAGTTTCTGTGGGTCACAATATAGAAGTAGCCTAGCTAAGTAGTTCCAGCTCAAATTCTTTTAGTTTGCAGTCAAAATGTCAGTTTGGACTTCCATCACCTGAAGGTTGAATTGGGGTTTGATATTCACCTCTTAGATGTTTCCCCCACAAAGCCATTGGCAAAATGCTTCAGCTACTCTCCATGTGTATTGTTCCACTAGCCTGTTTTATTGTGCTTGAAAAATGGCAGATGGCATCTCCCAGTGTGAGATAAAAAAGAGAAGGCCAGGAGAAAACCACAATGTCTGTTATGTCATAGTCTCAGAGGTAAAACACCATCATTTCCACCGTATTCTGCTTGTTAGGTGTAAGTCACTTAGTCCACCTCACAGTCAAGGAAAGCGGAATAAGATCCCACCTTTTGAAGGAATATTCAATATGTTTAAGCATACTTTAATAAATTTTTCTTACAAGAAATAAACATTAAGAAAATAAAAGTGTTATTTAGATTCCTCTCCTAAATTCAAAGCTGAGTTTTGGCACATAGTAATATGAAAATAAATGTTTAATTCACTTTAATTGAAAATTTATGTCAATACTTTGTAGTCACAAACAGTGAACATATCATCTCTTAATTGGTCACCTTTCTGTTAAATTCGTTTATTTTGTCCTTTTAAAAATATTACAAAATTGACCAGGCGCAGTGGCTCAGGTCTGTAATCCCAGCACTTTGGATGGCCCAGGCAGGTGGATTGCTTAAGGCCAGGAGTTTGAGACAAGTCTCGCCAACATGGGAAAACCATGTCTCTATGAAAATATAAAAATTTGCTGGGCATGGTGGTGCTCATCAGTAGTCCCAGCTACTTGGGAGGCTGAAGCATGAGAATCGGTTGAACCCAGTAGGCAGAGATTGCAGTGAATTGAGATCATGCCACTGTACTCCAGTGAATTGAGATCATGCCACTGCACTTCAGTCTGGGTGACAGAGGGAAACTCTCTTTCTCAAAAAAAAAAAAAAAAGTATATACACACACACACACACATATGTATATACACACACACATATATAATTACATGTAATTACACATGATAGGTCATTAAACCTATTAACTTTTTTATGATTTTGTGATTTTGAAGTCGGGTTTTAGAAGACCTTTTTTTTCTGATATCTCCATAGTTACAATTCTGTTGAGTCAAAAGGGGATATAAGAAACTGTATGTAAGCTTGCTTAAATAAAGTTTGTAAAATATTTTGGCCATAGGATTACTGCAATGCAACAAAAAATTAGAATTAATAATATAAAAAGTCCTACCTAACAAGCATATCAAATATCCAAATTACTTCACACTGTTCAATTGTACAACAGAAGCTACAAATTTGCCACAATCTGATTTTTAGTGTGAGCTTTATAAGGGCGCACCAAGCTATACAGACAATAATTTAGATATATAGTTATAAGACTAGAGGAAAAACTTTGTAAGTCCTAGAAAGAATAACCAGTTTTTAACAGCAAGACTATTTTTTGTTTTTAGTATAATGATGTTGTAAAATACCTACTTCATTCTGCTGCTCCTCTTCCATCATCACAAATTTTCTGGATATGTTTCAGAATAAAATAACAAGCTGGGCAATTCTGTATTTTCATCATAAACCTTCAAACGAAGTTTGTAATGTCATCAAACTATGATTATTTTGAATTTCTTCAAATATACTCCTGTTCAATGTGGTTTCAGCAAATGATGTTTTATTTTCTGAAAGTATGGTTGTGAAAATAAGAGAGAAAGGTATTTTGTGTATATGACTGAAGTTAATACATGCCAATTATTGCTAATGTGTAAAATTATCAGAGTTGGAATATATCTTTTACTCTAAAATACTTCTAGAAATGAACCAATGAAATACAGATGTGCTAGGATGAGAAATGTGGGGTTTAGGACCTATATGTGACAATTCAGAAAGAATAGATGTTGACATGGGGGTGATTTACTTATATGGAAAGCAGGGATGTTAGCATATGCATGTTATTACAGATCATATATGACATACTGTGCTAGGTGTGCAATGGATCTCTAATAGTAAAATGTCATGGGTGCACACATGTACACACACAAATATATATAAATAATGCTATTATGCTACGCATTTATTGCACTTATTTTTCTTCTAAGCTTATATGTGCAGACAATGTCTTTCAAAAATAATTTAAATTTGTATGATTTCCTGGAGAAGAGGATAAATTACTCCAGACCCTTCAATGAACACATATGCTTAAGAAAATATAAGCAAGTGATAATATGCTTTATACAAACAAGAGCCTTCTGAAGTTAATCTCTTAAAAGAGAGATAAATAGGAAGATAGGAAAAGAGGCTTCCTCCTAGTCAGAGTCAAGCACTTCCTGGTGATTTCTTCAGTCAATTCATTTGGATGTATCTGTGTGATCATTTAGCTTCTATGGAGAAGTGAAATTATTCTGGAAAATGAAAAAAAAAAATCAACGATTATTTTAACAGCTGTCTTAGACCATTTAGTCTGCAATAAGAAAAATATTGTAGACTAGGCAGCTTATGTACAACAGAATTTTTTTTTCTTACAATTCTGAAGGTTGAGAAGTCCAAAATTAAGGTGCTCACATATTCGATGTCTGTCAAGGGCCTGCTTTATGGATCATAGATGAACCTTCTTGATGTGTCCTCAGATGATGAAAGGATGTGAAGTCTCTCTCAGTTCTCTTTTATAAGGTCACTAATCCCATTCATGAGGGCTCTGCCCTGCTGATCCCATCAACTCTCAAAGATCTCACCTCATAACATCATCACACTGGTGATAGGTTTTAACATATGAATGCTGGGGAGACATAGATTCATACCATAGCAACAACTATATAATTAAATGAGACTGCAAAGGTAGAAAGACCAGAAGTGGGCACACTTTCTGGTATTAAATCTTGACTCACATTCTGACTCAACAATTTCATACTGATGTGATATTAAGGAAATTAATAAAGCTTCCTTAGCTTTTATTTACTCTTCGGTAACATTGTATAATGGGATTATTGGGAAAAACAAAGGGATATTGTATATAAAGCACTAAGAATCATGCATAGAACATAAATATAAACAACTGTGATCAGAATAATTGCAACATCAATGCAATTTGCTTGTTAAAATGGAACAAAACTCAAAAATCAGATATTTTAGGTTGAATATTTTCATCTAAACACAGCTTTAATGATTAAATAAACAAAATCACAGTCAGGTAAATTGAAATTTTAATGCATTTGAATAACAGAGTAATATCAATAATTGACAAAAAAAAAAAATCTTAGCCGGGCGCGGTGGCTCAAGCCTGTAATCCCAGCACTTTGGGAGGCCGAGACGGGCGGATCACGAGGTCAGGAGATCGAGACCATCCTGGCTAACACGGTGAAACCCCGTCTCTACTAAAAAATACAAAAAGCTAGCCGGGCGAGGTGGCGGGCGCCTGTAGTCCCAGCTACTCGGGAGGCTGAGGCAGGAGAATGGCGTAAACCCGGGAGGCGGAGCTTGCAATGAGCTGAAATCCGGCCACTGCACTGCAGCCCGGGTGACAGAGCGAGACTCCGTCTCAAAAAAAAAAAAAAAAAAAAAAATCTTAGCCTGACTTGTATGAATGTGTACATAAAATATCAATGTGACATTTCTTCTTTGAAAGATTTTTAAAACAATAAATAGCAACAATAAAAATATTTTCAGGGGTTAATTAAAAATAAAGAGCAGAAATGACATTATGGGCAGAGAAGTGGTATCAGGAGAATGTGGTATATATTGATATTACAGATCTGTTTTTTAAATTAAATTTTCAAAACTATTATTCCACATATTTGCTCTTTCAACAAATATTTAATAAGCACATCTTTGTGGTAGGCACTCTTCTAAGCACTATGTAGATAGTGTTGAACAAACCAACTTTCCTGCTTTCATGGAATTTACTTTCTAGGTAATTCACAGAAATATAATGTAGTGATATTAATATGATTTTGATAAATGTAGCTAGAAGATAAGGTAAACTTAAATATAAGTATCATAATATAAATCATGTTTACATTCACTTTTTTTGTCTGAATTCTGTACTAACCTAGTGTAGATATCAATAGAAGGGAATAAATTCAATAGCTAATAGCAATAACAAACAAACAAAACTTAAAGAGTTTAAACTTAACATATGGTAGCATTTTTTTTTTTTTGAGAAGGAGTCTCCCTCTGTCGCCACAGGCTGGCGTGCAGTGGAGAGATCTCGGCTCACTGCAAGCTCCGCCTCCCGGGTTGACGTCATTCTGCTGCCTCAAGTCTCCTGAGTAGCTGGGACTACAGGCGCCCGCCACCACGCCCAGCTAATTCTTTGTACTTTTTAGTAGAGACGGAGTTAACATATGGTAACATTTTTTACATGTAATGTTCTCATTTATTTTACTAATATACATAGATTATGTTAGTTATGACACTTTTAGAGTTATAATTTCCTCCTAAATGTTAATAATGAATGGGAACACAATATTGCGTTTAGTATTTTTATATTTACTATGAAGTGTCTTCCCGCTTCATTTTCTTCAAATTATTTAGTAGGAAAATTAGGTATATTGTGTACCAAGTAAATTTTAATGTACCCTATTAAATGAAATATAATGCCAATCTTGCTTTTTAATTACTCACACTTTTACTATGAGTTTTAACTTTGAAATTAGCTGCAATGGCAAATTCTGCTAGTACCCCGCTCCCACTCCATCCCCTCCTATAATTGTTTTCCATCTGTCTGCCCAGAATAGATAGTAATAGCCCATTCTCTCTTGCTTTCTAGCCTCTCTTGCTTCCTATGTGAATAACTTCTTGCCAATGGTATATATGTGAAAATGGCAGTTTGGGGAATCTTAGCAGCTGGCTAGCATGTACCATTTTTTCCACTATGTTCTTTAATTTTCTTGCTGGAAGGAAATGGTTATGGCAGTGGTATTAGTCCATTTTTCTGCTGCTGATAAAAACCTACCCAAGACTGGGAAATTTACAAAACAAAGAGGTTTAATGTACTTATAGTTCCACGTGGCTGGGGAGACCTCACAACCATGATGGAAGGTGAAAGGCACATCTCACATGGTGGCAGACAAAAAAAAGAGAGCTTGTGCAGGGAAAGTCCCCTTTTTAAAACCAATAGATCTTGTGGCACTTATTCACTATCACAAGAACATCACTGCAAAGTCCTACCCCCCCATGATTCAATTACCTCCCACCAGGTCTCTCCCACAACATGTGGGAATTCAAGATGAGATTTGGGTGGGGACAGAGCCAAACCATATCATTCCACCCCTGACCCCTGCCAAATCTCATGCCCTCACATTTCAAAACCAATCATGCCTTCCCAACAGTCCCCCAAAGTCTTAACTCATTTTGGCACTAACACAAAAGTCCACAGCCCAAAGTCTCATCTGAGACAAGACAAGTCACTTCTGCCTATAAGCCTGTAAAGTCAAAAGCAAGCTAGTTACTTCCAAGATGCAATGGAGGTCCATGTATTGGGTAAATAGAGCTGCTCCCAATGGAAGAAATTAGACAAAACAAAGGGACTACAGGGTACATGCAAGTGTGAAATCCATCAGGGCAGTCCAATCTTAACATTTCAAAATTATCTCCTTTGACTCCATGTCTCACATCCAAGTCATACTGATGCAGTAGATGGGTTCCCGTGGTCTTCAACAGCTCCACCCCTATGGCCTTGCAGGGTGCAGTCTTCCTACAGGTTGCTTTCATGGCTGATGTTAAGTGTCTGTGGTGATATATATATATATCACCACAGACACTTATATATATATATATATCTCCAATCAGTTCTTTATATATATCTATATATCCTATCAGTTCTTGAGGAGCAAGGAGAGCCAGTCCAAGTCCCAAAACTGAAGAACTTGGAGTCCCATGTTAGAGGGCAGGAAACATCCAACATGGGAATAAGATATAGGCTGGGAGGCTAGGCCATTCTAGTTTTTTCATGTTTTTCTTCCCGCTTTATATTCTAGCCATGCTGGCAGCTGATTAGATGGTGCCCACACAGATTAAGGGTGGGTCTGCCTTTCTCAGGCTACTGAGTCAAACATTAATTTACTTTGGCAACACCCTCACAGACACAGCCAGGATCAATACTTTGCATTCTTCAATTCAATCTAGTTGACATTCAGTATTAACAATGACAGCAGTTGTGATGATTGAAGCTGGATTAGCTATCTTTAATCATGAGGTAAAAACTGCATGCTTAGAATGAAGGGAAAACATAATGCATACAGTTTTAAAGAGCTTCAAATTTTCTACATTTTTTTAAGACAGAATCTTACTCCGCCACCCAACTGGAAGGCTGGAGTGCAGTGGTGCCATCTCTGCTTGCTGCAACCTCTGTCTCCCAGGTTCAAGTGATTCTCATGCCTCAGCCTCCGGAGAAGCTGAGATTACAGGCGTGTTCTAACATACCCAGCTAATTTTTGTATTTTTAAGTAGAGGCAAGGTTTGACCATGTTGCCCAGGCTGGTCTCGAACGCCTGTGATCAAGCAATCCTCCCATCTCAGCCTCCCAAAGGGCTGAGATTATAGGTGTGAGCTGCCACACCTGGCCTAAAAAGCTTAGAATTTTCATGAAGCTAAATTTGTTACCTCAAAATTTATTTTAAGTGACAGGAATAGCCTTCTGTCTTGTCAATCCACTGTTGTTTGGCATTTTATATGACTCAGTCTTACAGAGCTGGTTTCCAAAATTTCAGAAGTATTTTAGTCTTTGAAACATAACGTGTACTCTTTGGTGAGATAAATTTCTATAAATTATGACAAGATTTATCTGATACAGGTTAGTCCACTTGGCAAATAAATTTTAAAATTTCAAAGTGGGTGCCCTTACCAGTATAACTACATTGTAGGGTAGATATGTTTTTACAGATTACCTGAACATTTTACTATCATTTATTAATTTTCTTTCAGCATACATATTTCCATAAATCATAGAAAGATATAACTTTGAAAACTATATTCTCTGCCCTCTGCATCCCAACCTCTCGTCCACCACAGAGTTGTTATATAGCTAAGGAAATAAAGATACTGAGAATAATTCAGAAAATTTAGGTGGACTGACCAAGGAAACTGAAAATTGAAGAGGAACTTAGGAAGAGACTCAGACACACTGGGCACTGGAAGATAAAGAACAGCTTGTGTGTCTGTAACACTAGCTTACTACCTCATGGAACTGATCAAATTCAATTAAATCCAGTATTGTGCAGTGTGATGGGGGTATACAGTAGTAACCAAAATAGATGTTTTCCCCTGCCTTCATGGAGCCTTGTAAAACAGGGAAAACAGAGTAAATAAAATTACAAGAATTTTGATGTAATGAATAGGAGAATACAGTGTGCTATAAAAGTGTGTATAAAGTGCAATTAACAATGTCTTTCTGGAGTTCACAAAATGAGGGCTTGATGTTTAAGGTGAGATTTTAATACGTACATGTTATTTTGATAACTTTGGTCACTCAAAAGTTTGCAGACTGTTTTGGGGAAATTAAAGAACTTGAACCACAACATAATCTATTTGCAATGCCTAAAATATCCTATATAGCTGAAGAGCAGGGAGTAATGAAAGTATTGAGGCTGCAAGATAGGTAAAGGTCTTATGTTGGGGGTCTTGGTAAGTTTTACTATGTTAAAGAGTAATGCGTATCATTAAAAAAATTTAAGCAGAAAGATTTTAATAGACGCAGACCCCTAGAGTCTGGGACCTCACAAAACTGAGTCACGTCACCTCACTCTCAGCGAGAGCTGCGTTTCTGGCCACTTGAAAAGTGAATGTGGATCCCAATGCCTCTACCAATTTCAACTAAGTTTTATAGCAGTGTGAGAACCATATCTCTCTTCTCTTTGCCATAGTTATAGTCACCTTGTATGTGACAAGTGAAAAAGACAATAGAATGGAGACATTTATTTTTCTGAAACTAGTAAAGTCTGCTCTGCCCACTATTTTGACACAGGGTAATCTCTTGGAGACTAAGTATTTGCGGACTGAATTGTCTTTACATGTAACTTCTTGACTACAGTTTGATTTCTATTTTCAACCTTGCATAGAATATGGTAAGAAAATTTAAGCCTGAGCAAATTTCCATGTAGACACCCTTTATTATATACCAGCATGTAGGCAGTTGTAGGTCCAATTCCTTTTTGTTAACACAATAGCAGGTTTTTTTCATTTTGCCTCAAAGGTCAATTGCTTTTTGCAATAGCTATACTCTGTTTCCTATCCATTAGACATGCATCATTCCAATGATTTCTTAAGATATTTTCCTGAGGTTCAAATTTTCTTTTGAGTAGAAAAGAAAGTGAGATCCAGCTGCTTTTTTCATCATATGTTTTCTCATTTGTTCAGGCTGTTATTTTTTCAGTTTTTTTTTTTTTTTTCCTCTGAGATTATGTATGTTTATACCATGTGAAAGACTGAAGCCCCTGGCTCCTTTAAGGCAAATCAGAAGTCCTATATGAGCAGCACACTGTAGTTTGTAATGTTTCATTGTGGTACTCTATTAAATACCGGTAGCTGCTTCTCACTAGCACCTTGCTCCTGAAACTGCCTCAATGAGATCTGAATAGCAATAAGCTGTGTCATTAACCTTAATCACGAAACCATGTCTACTGCATTTAAAAATAAATGCCTTATTTTGTGATGAGATACATGAATCATCAGCTTGGGGAGAAATTTATCTTTAACTCATCTAGTGGTTTTTGTGTTTGGTGATCCTCAACATTGAAATTGCTCTTAAAAATAAATCTTTTAGTATCAATAATTAAAAGGCAATCTCTATTTGACATATATTAATGATCCATATTATCTGTGTACTAACATAAGTTTGTGGAAAGAGTGTGACAGGATTCTTGGCTTTGATGAAGCATGTGCTTACTTCCTGTCAAAGTAAGAAATTGTGCTTATTTTTAAAGGATAAATCAGGCTGTGTCTAGAAACAAAAACATAATCTTAAATTTCTCATAAGAGGCTAGCACACCAAAGAATAAGATAAAAAGAAACTATTCTCACTACATTACTATTTGAATCTAAATGTCAATGCCATAAATTTAGTGGTTACTACCCAGAGAGGAATGAGTGATTGTTTAGAAAAGTAACCCAATTTATGATATGTTCCAACTTTGCAATATGTTTTACAGTGATAAGATATCCAAATTAAATAAACAGCATATTTTACTAGTCAGTTGTCAACTGTTCTGACTAAATATCTAGTTATAATTCTGACTTTTTTAACATGTTACATTACTTTTTTTTTCAAGTTCCATCTGTATATCCACACACATAAATATTAACTTATTTATTTTATTGGCATTTAGGTTAAAACACTAGACTTTTAATTATGATCATATAAACTTATTCTAACAAGTGAGTTTTAGTTTACTCATAATAACTTTACATTTTAAAAATAGTTAATTTTTTAAAAATCTCATTTTTGGTATCTCTTTATATCTTATGAGCAATTTATGTTGTATTTGATTATAGTTGATCTGGTCACAAGTCTTTCTAAAGAATTAATTTCCAAATGACAATATTTGTAGGAGCAATGATGGAGACTTGAAGAACCTAATAATTATTTTCTGAGATTCTGTCTCTATACTTAGACAGGCAATTTTATCACTGACTAAACTGGTCATTTAGTGTGTGTTGGGAGCAAGCCCCCCAAAATAAGGCCATAAACTGGCCCCAAAACTGGCCATAAATAAAATCTCTGCAGCACTGTAATATGTCCATAATGGCCCTAACGTCCAAGCTGGAAGGTTGTTGGTTTACAGGAATGAGGGCAAGGAATAGCTGGCCCGCCCAGGGTGGGAAAACAGTTTAAAGGCATTCTTAACTCACAAATAATTAGCATGAAGGATCTGTGTCTTAAGGGCGTGTTCCTGCTGAAATTCATCCCATCCCTTCATTTCCCATAAGGGATATTAGTTAATTTAATATCTATAGAAACAATGCTAATGACTGGTTTGCTGTTAATAAATATGTGGGTAAATCTCTGTTTGGGGCTCTCAGCTCTGAAGGCTGTGAGACCCTTGATTCCCCACTTCACACCTCTGTATTTCTGTGTGTGTGTCTTTAATTCCTCTAGTGCCATTGGGTTAGGGTCTCCCTGACCGAGCTGGTCTTGGCAAGTGTGCATGATCTTTCATGTCTTCATACCCACTTCTGGAGATTGATTGACTATTTCTAGCACCACAGGTATATCCTGCCTTCTTACAGGTAAACTCAAAAGATAATGGCAAATGAATCAAAGTTATGATGATGCATCTTTTAAAATAGGCAAGGTAGAAATATTAAATGAGTAAGCCAACCTAGAAGTTGTCAAAAAAATGTATATGTGTACATATATAATTTATCAATGGCTTAAGATCATGTCTTAGAAGCGTTAGTATCTCCAGAAAATGTGGAAAGCAATATGAGAAAATTGAATAAAACAGAAGATAGGCTGAATGTAGTAGGCAAATCATTTGAAAGAAATGAGAGTAGTCTTATAATACAAGTATTTCAATTGTTATCTGTGGCCAATAGAAGGACAATCTGTTGCACTTTGACTGTTATGCCCAGACCGTTTATTCCCCTGAGAAGACCACCAGAGTCTGGAGTCAAAGCCAAGCAGCAAGGATCTTTATTACAGGTTCGAACCTGGAACCCTCACGCACCCGTGAAACGAGCGGGGCGGGAGAGCTCCCCAACTGGGCTCAAGACAGTGTTATATAGTCTAGGGTAAACAGGCACAGAGTCATTATACAAATCAGATGTATGATTGGCTGACATTTGAACAAGGCGATTTGGCTGATTATGATTGGTTCCCGCCATTTCTAGTATTTCAGTTAATTTTGAAATCCTGATGACGTCTATCAGGGGCTTGCAGGGCAAGGGCAGGGCTTGTTTTCGCAAACCCCGAGGCGGGAAAGCAGTTTTACAGAAGCAGAACAAAGGCAGTTAATCATATTGCGACAGGTTTCACAACAGGTTTTGCAACATGAGTGTATCTTACTTAAACGCGTCTTGTGACCTTGCCGTGCCACAGAAAGAAAAACAGGAACGTACAAAATCTTTAGAATGTGCAGAGATAGAGACAAAATGATTGTGAGAGCAGAACAAAGGTTTATCAATAGGGCGGGCACACACTTTTATGCCCTTTCATGACATGCTATTTTTAGATCACTTACACATTTTAGCCCCATTCATTCAGAACGTCTGCTCATTAAAGACCACCTTCCTTCGTTATTTTTCCCATCATTCTTAATCTTGCATCTCCGGTCATGTATGTAATCTTCTAGTAATGTCACAATCCGTGAGGTGGAGCTTCAGTGAAACATTAAACCATTTTCCTGGTTTCCCTGCTCTCAGTGACTGTGTGAATTCATCACGCCACCCTTCAGTATTAGCTAGAATATTAGTGGTATTTTTTCATTGCATAAGCCAGCCAAGAGTACTTGAGTTTTTGAAGAATATTGATTCAGTCTTAAGTAGAAACTTGACAGATGGATATAGGGTGGACGAATACCCTTCACTGGGAGTATAGTGTGATCAGTGTACAGAGGTATATACGGGCAAGCTGATTCTTTCAGAATGAATAGGCCCCTCAACAATAGAGTAGATTAGAAATGTATGTAAGACTTGTCAGGCCTCTGAGTCCCTGTGACTTGCATGTATACGCCCCGATGGCCTGAAGTAACTGAAGAATCACAAAAGAAGTGCAAATGCCCTGCCCCGCCTTAACTGATGACATTCCACCACAAAAGAAGTGAAAATGGCCGGTCCTTGCCTTAAGTGATGACATTACCTTGTGAAAGTCCTTTTCCTGGCTCATTCTGGCTCAAAAAGCTCCCCCACTGAGCACCTTGTGACTCCCGCTCCTGCTCACCAGAGAACAAACCCCCTTTGACTGTAATTTTCCTTTACCTACCCAGGTCCTATAAAACTTGCCCACCCTTATCTCCCTTCACTGACTCTCTTTTCGGACTCAGCCTGCCTGCACTCAAGTGATTGAAAAGCTTTATTGCTCACACAAAGCCTGTTTGGTGGTCTCTTCACATGGATGTGCATGACAAGACTCAGTCAGATTCAGTTTTTCTTTGTCCTAAAGTACACTTTTTTTCATACAGAATTATAATATACTGCCTTTATTTATAATTCCTTTTATAATGATATATTACATAGAAATTATTTACTTAAAAATTATATATTATATATTTTATGATTTTTAGAACAATACCCCAAATAAATGTTGATTTGATGTTATATATCCAAACACATATTTCAGATATTATAAATAGGTCCTTCATGATATAATCTACAACTCTAAATGTAATACATTTAATTTGACAAAAATTTACTTTTTTGAAAATATCCCTCAAGGTAAAATGGGAGATTGTATAATATTTGAAGTCATTTTGTATTAATGCATATGTGAGGGAAAGTTTATAAATCAATTAAAGCTGTTTAATTCTATTTTATTCCAAAATTTACCACACTGCTTGCTTTTTCAGAAAAATATAATAATTCATATTAGTGGTCTTAATAAGGCATTAGTTATAGCAGTAATTTCCCTTCTTTTTATTCTATATTCTGTTATGTGAAAGTGTTATGTCTTTGGGCAATTAATTTAGCACTTGGAATTTGAATGATTTTCTTATAGAATACTTTTACATAAATGCATACTTTAACCCTTTAAATGATACAAAATGCTTAGATTATTTATTTAGAAATATTTTTAAATCATTATGATCTAAGCATTTTGTATCATTTAAAGGGTTAAAGTATGCATTTATGTAAAAGTATTCTAATATTTGCAAATAATATTTCTTCTCATGAGGCTGTATTTTTTGCTAGATATTATTAACTTTTATGACAATATTTTTTTCTCCAGATTGTATAATATCAAGAAAGAAATTATTATGTTAAAGAGAAGTTGCTGTTTTTTTTTTTTTGAGACAGAGTCTCGCTCTGTGGCCTAGGCTGGAGTGCAGTGAGGCGATCTCAGCTCACTGCAAGCTCTGCCTCCTGGGTTCATGCCCATTCTCCTGCCTCAGCCTCCCAAGTAGTTGGGACTACAAGTGCCCGCCACCACACACAAGTTAGCATGTTAGCCAGGATGGTGGTCTCAATCTCCTGACCTCGTGATCTGCCTGCCTCGGCCTCCTAAATTGGGATTACAGGCGTGGGCCACTGTGCCCGGCCGTTTTTTGTTTTTTTTTTCATAAGTTGGTGCCACTATTGTTTCCACTGTTGGAAAGAGAAAAAGATAACTTACATACCATTCAATTTTGTTCTTTTAAAGTGCAAAATTTTGTGGGTTTTAGTACATTCACAGAATTCTACAACCATCACATAATCAGTTTTTGAACATTTTCATCACTCCCTAAAAAGAAATTGTGTAACCATTACCAATTTCTCCCCAGAGTCACTCCTTTTTGCCATAGAAATTCTCAATTTACAGTTAAATTCCCAAGCAAATATAATGTTTTCCTCTCTGTTATTCTTTCTCAATTTGATGGATAATGCAAGTGATAACAGCAACTTAAATCCCCTATTCTTTGGCACAGTATAGCTAGTTTTTAGCTACAACTAAAATAGTTTATAATTAATCTAATTTTTGATAGCATTAAAAATGACATGAAAAATCTTACACTTTCCCTTCAAAAAGACCTCTAAGTATCTCTGAAATGGTGATATGAATATCTAATTGTAAGGGTGATTTTATTTAATTAACATTAAAAATTAGGGCTTATAATAAATGTAATTTACTGTTACATAGTTACGTATATCACTATATAATACTAATTTTTACTGCAAGAGCACTGATGGGCAACTGAAATGCACCTACAATCAGAGAAAGAAAAAACATACTATATTGTTTATCAGGTGAGTGGAAAAAAGAAATTAGGAAATAACTTCTTTCCAAGCAATAATGACACCATCCTTATCATCTGTTCATATCTCCGAGTCTCAAATTTCTTTATTACAAGGACATAAAACCACCTACAAGGCAGCGTTCCCTGTGTTCCATGGATGCAAGGTTTCTTTCAAATAAGGCTTTCTGCATTGAAAAAGCTTAATATATTTTCTCTCATCACATTCTCAATGTAGCTGTCTTGAGAGTAAATTCCTAACGTCACATTAAATAGCTATGCCTCCCAAGAAGAGAATGACTTCACAATGATAAATTTATTATTGAGGAAATATGAAAGAGGTAATTTCCAGAGGAGAATTGATATATTTTGTAAATATAGATGATTTGTACTACACTAATATACTTTATGCCAAAGCAGGTCAGTACTCTGAATCATAATGATCTTGCATAGTTGTGTTTGGAGGGGAAGATTCCCAGCATTGCAATTAGGAGTTCTCCAAAGCACGCTATACACATGAGGTGTGAATCACTGATAACACATCTCACCAATGACCTAACTCAATTATTACCTGGGTTCTTCTAGAGACTAAATCACCGATTTAAAGTGTATTTGGGGCTGCAAATCACATCCGAAAGAGACAAAATCCTGGGTAAACATTGCTGCAATAAGAATTGTTTTCTAGACATTTACCCATGAGACTTTATGACGGCATTATAAATGCTTACTTAGTGTACATTATAATGATGTTTCTCAATAATAGGCGTCTCAGAACTATTTTGATTTAATATTCTATCTAGGATTATACTCGAAGTTTTGCACCAAGCCCCTGAAACAGATGCTGACTCCAGGGTACAATTCTTTTCAAGGCAACCAAATGCTGCCTGCAGTATAAGACACTTCTACCACTGTGGAAGTAAACTGCCAGTACTGCAAGAACTGACTTGGAAATGGATTTAATAGATGCTTCCTAATTGTGAGACTTCTGCTGGCAATACAATAGTGTACATTTTGCCTTCAAGGCACAATTTTCCACAGGCAATCATCTATAAGTTCAAGTTTGATAAATTAACAATAACAAGACTTACATTTTACTATAACTTTATAATTTGTAAAATGTTTTAATATGTTCTATTTTGTTTTTGTGACACAATATATAAAATATTATTCCTCAAAAATATAAGTGAGAAATGCTGTGTTTTTTCCCTTGAAGTCTCACCTCACTATGTGAATAAACTTATTTTCAATTAAACTAAAAGAAAAATATTTTGAAAAAACAATTTTTCAAGGTTATAGCTTTTCTCAATTTAAAAGTGTTCAACTTTACGGGGGTGACATTGTTTTGATAAGATTTTATAATTGTTTTAAAATGTGTATTAAAGATAAGCTACACAAAGGGCAATAGACATAAACAAGCACTTCATAGAAGAGGAAATTCAAATGACAAATAAAACTATGAAGATATGCTATACTTTCTTAATAATCTGGTAAATGGAAATTGAGCTATAATGAGATGATATTTTTTTACAACCACTAGATAGGCCTCAACCAAAGTACAGGTAAAGAGGTGGAAAAATAGCATCCACAAGCACAACTAATGCAAGTGTAATTGGTACAACCACCTTGGAAAGTAATTTGAACTTGTTTGATAAAACTGATTATGTATACAACCTATGACCACTCAATTTCAATTTTAGGTACATAATGATACATATATATGTATTATATATGTTATATATACATATATATGTATTATATATGTTATATATACATACATACACACACATATATACATCAGGTGACAGGCAGGGCAGAAGGCTATTCATAAAAACATTATTTATAATACAAAAATTGAAAACATTCTGTAGATACATTAATAAGAAAATCAAAAATTATACATATAAAATACAACAAAAATGTAACAAAAATGAATGGAACAAAACTACTCTTACCAACAAAATGAATCTTGAAAATATGATGTTGAGAATAAAATAAAATGTCATATCATTTCTATAACATTCAGAAACAAGTACAAATAATAGTTTTCATGAAAACATAATTGTATGGAAATGTTCTGCCCAAAAAAAAATGAAATAATAAACATTAAATTCAAAATAGTTTTTACATCTAGGTAAAGTCAGAAGAATGAGTTAGTGAGAATGCATATCTGTATATTTCATTTTCCTGCTTCCTGAATTTTATATACTCTTGAATATATTAATTATTGTACAAACATATACAAAATTATATTAAAATGCTATCTAGAGTTATAGAAATCTTCATTTTATATCTAAAATATCATCAAAAAATATAAATCCATTATTTTTCAATGTCTGACTCTTAAGCCTAATTTTATCACTGTTATTTTAAAGTCAAAAATATATCAATATATATTTAACATTGATATCAAATATTTTCATAAGCTTATTGATTTTATTTAAGAAAAACATAATTTGTATTCTATCATCTTATGTTATATTTGATAACTATTTGGCAAATTGAATTTCTTAATCATTTTTGAAAAAGACAATACTTTTTGTCTCTGATATTGTGCACATCACTTGATTTGAATAAACTAATGGATTTGGAAAATTCAGTAGTTTACAGTATTCATTTAAAAATAACTGAAAGGTTCATATTCATACACCACAGTTTCATATATTTGATACTCTGTAAAACTGTTTAGAAAGATGTGAGCATTTTCTTATGACCTAGCCCTTTTCCAGGAAATATACCTTGATTCCTAATTTGCATTTTGGAATGAATCCTGTGTTCTCATTTTGGCTTTTGTACCATCAGTACAGATGTTCCTTCATATTTTTGCCAGTTTATTTAATGATGTGTTAAAAATGAATCTAAACTCTTCAAAATCCCCTTTCTCTTTTTTGTTATATCTTTGTCAAAACTTTCACAAAGTAATAAATCTTTCTCTTATTTGCCATATAAAATATTACATAGAATAAGCAAAATAGACAGACTCATATCATTTTCACTTCATTAGTTTACTTGTAATCTTTTCACATATTCCCAGTGCTCATTAAATCATCATGCTGCTCAGTCTATTTTCGTATCTTGCTGCCACCTAAAATATGTATTAGTGTCATTAAAAGGATATGAGGTTTTGTCTATTTGCTTTTTTCACATTATTTATTAATGCAAAATATTTAACATGTCTCTATATTAATATTTTAAATATTAAATGAATTTAGTTTTTATAAATACGTGACACATAAGTACAGAACATGGTGGGTCCATAAAACACAGCTTTGAAAAAAACCTCTATACAACCTTAAGTGATTGGAAAATGTTGACAATTTGCTAGAAAAAAATAAAAAAGAAAACTTCTAAAACAGTATTGTATACCACTATAACTACTGTCTTTCACAGTTTCAATACAGTCGTAACAATATTTTAATTAAAACACACAGAAAATATAATGTAACCCAGGGTTCTGCCTAAAGGGATTTCATGTTCAATTTTTACCCGTAAAATAATGACCAAGAGTCGATTCACACCTCACAATGTTAGCAGGACACAGGATGTCTTGTTCCATTATATTCTGCTCTGAAAGAGAGAAGTGTCATAGTCATCTATTGCTGCATAACAAATTATGTCAAAAATTAGTGCCTAAAAACAACATTTATAATCTCAGTTTTATAGCTAAGTCATCTCAGTTTTATAGCAAAGGCATTGCTTATCTGCGTTCTTTGCTTCAGAGTATTTCACAGGCTGCAATCAAGGTGTCCCCTAGGTTGTAGTTACTTGAACGTTCAACTGGGAAAGAATCACTTCCACACCCACTCTTAATGGTTAGAGTCTGTTCCTCACAGATTGTTTTCATTTCCTGGATTTTGATTGCTCGTGTCTTAGTCCTTTGGAACTGATATAACAAACTACCATAAACCCATAAACTGGGTGGTTGACAAACAACAGAAATTTATTTCTTTTTTTTTTTTTTTTTTTTTTTTGAGACGGAGTCTTGCTCTGTGCCCAGGCTGGAGTGCAGTGGCCGGATCTCAGCTCACTGCAAGCTCCGCCCCCTGGGTTCACGCCATTCTCCTGCCTCAGCCTCCCGAGTAGCTTGGACTACAGGCGCCCGCCACTTCTCCTGGCTAGATTTTTTTTGTATTTTTTAGTAGAGACGGGGTTTCACCGTGTTAGCCAGGATGGTCTCGATCTCCTGACCTCGTGATCCGCCCGTCTCGGCCTCCCAAAGTGCTGGGATTACAGGCTTGAGCCACCGCGCCCGGCCAGAAATTTATTTCTTTTAGTTCTAGATTCTGGGAAGTCTGTGATCCATGTGCCAGCAGATTCAGTGTCTGGTGAGGGCCCACTCTCTGATTCATAAGTGGCACCTTCTCACTGGGTCCTCATATGGTAAAAGAGGCAAGACCGCTCTCTGGAACTTCTTTTGTAAGGGCAGTAATCCCATTTAGAAAGGCAGAGACCTTATGACCTTATCATCTCCCAAAGACCTCTGTCTTTTGGTACAATAACCTTGGTGATGAGAATTCAACATAGGTACTCGGGGAGTCACAAACACTCAGAACATAGCACCTTGCTTGCTACTGGCTAAAGGTAACCCTCAGTTTCTGGCCATGTGTTTCTTTCTTTAGGGAAGTTCACAACATGGCAGCTGGTTGAGTCAGAGCTGGTAAGGGGCAAGAGAGAGTGTGAGCAAGATGGACATCCCCGGCTTTAGAACCGAATTTTGGAGCAGAGAGTCATTGCTTCTGCCATATATTACTTTTTAGAAGCAAGTGACTAGTTGTAGCCCAAGTGAATACAAGGAAGTCAATGTTGGGAGTCATTTCAAAGGCCTTCAAAATAACCAATTTATTTCTGATTTTCCATCTACAACTTGGGTTTCAAAGCATAAATACTGATTTCAGAATTTTCATGAAAATAGAATGATAGGCACATTCTTACAACCGTGTAGGGGATTCATAAGTGATGTTGAAATATGCGTTTGACAAATTTGTTTTCTAAAGGCTAAAGCCAAATTAAAGTTAATAGAACATTTGGGCCATATATGAAGGCTAAAATTGAAATGTGATACATGCCTGCTTGATTTTTGTGCTACTGACAGTATAATTAAAAACTGGTATCTATTATAATTAATAGCAAGCATCTATCTTCTTGATCTTAAGTAAAATGTTTGATCATTAAATATGATATTTAATGTAGTTTTATGGTATATAGCAATTACATGATCAAGGACATTTCAGCCTACTGCAAGAGTTTTGAAAAGTTTTTAAGTTACATTTGTGTTTTGAAATAAAGCATTTTTTTATGTACATGCAGGTAAAAATGATAATATCATTTTTTCTATAATTTATAAATATGGCACATTACATCAGTATATTAGTCCACTTGGGAAATACATTTTAGAATTTCAAAATCTACTTCAGTACATCTCTTTGACATTGCGTTATCCTTGAATTCCTGAAATGTTCATACATATGGGTGTGTATGTATGTGTATATATATATATGTGTATGGGTGTGAGTGTGTGTGCATCTCAAAAAATATTTTAGGAACATATCTACAGTATTTTTATGGTATGTTGGTGTTACTCTATTTTTTTCCAAAGCCATAGTTATCTTTATCTACTATGCTATGTCTCACTTTAACTTTCATTTGAATGATAGTAAAATTACCGCCCTCCTATTAAATCAATAATGCGTTTAGCTTCAAGGAACAGAAAAACATATGGTAGGGACTTAAAAACATTTAATTTTATTTTTCTCATATAAAAAAATCAGCAGGCAGACATTTTTATTCTAATTCAGTAGCTTAATAATGAGAGGGCAATAGTTGTTAATATCATCTAGTGTTTTGAATCAGAAACAGAATGAGTATTGAAGTTTCTGCCACGCCATCTATATTGCAGCAGAAAGGAATGGGGAGGAAAACTGACAGATGCCTCTGTCAGAAAAGTAAAGTGTTCCCAGGACTCTAATTATACTTATGTGTCATCATCTGGCATTGTCCCATTAAGCCATCTTGGTGAGAAAGTGATTTGGATATGAAAGTTGGAAGTAAACATTAACAATGTTTGCCATATCTAATTTCCTTTTGGTTTATAGTTTGCCTAGCATAGAGTTTCAAAACTCTTTCTTTTTAACTAACCTGTGAGATTATGTTTTATGTGTATCCTCTGCAGACAAACAAATAAATATTAACAGGTATTTTAATCATTCTCTTTTGTGATTTTAATTTCATTTGTTTTGTGTTTGTTTTATATTTATTTTTTCTTAGAATTATTTAGAAATTATGTATCATATTTCAATTTCTGGTAGTCATAGATAAGTCATTATATCAGTTTCCTATAATGTTGTAACAAATTATCCTACATTTAATCATTTCAAAACAATACAAATGTATTCTCTTTCACTTCTGGAGGTCAGAATTCCAAAATCTATCTTGGTGAGCCTAATAAAGGTGTCAGACAGAGGTGTCCCTTTTGAGGGCTCTAGGAGAGAATCTATTTTCTGACCTTTTCCAGCCTCTGAAGACCTTGGCTCATAGCTACTTTCACCATCTTCAAAGCCAGCGGTGGACCATCTTCAAATATCTCTCCAAGCCTTGGCTTCTGCCTCCTTCTTTCATCTTTTAAGGACACTTGCAATTACATGAGCCCAACAGGATAATTCATAAGGTCTCTAAAAAGTAAACTAAAAGATGGATTTTGGAAGCAAGCTAAAACCTGGTAAAGCAACACATAATCTTTTCTCTTGAAGATTTAACCTACTCATAGACTCTAGTCAGAGCATCTTGCCACAGGGTATTGGCCCAGACAGCTAAAGTTTAAAATGAAAAGCCGGTTATAGGACAAAAAAAAAAAAAGAAAGAAAGAAAACAAGAACAAAACCAGGAAAAATCTTCAGCCAGAAAGTATAGAGGAAATCCTAGAGAGCAGAGAGCTGGAGATTGAAATATCCTACTTCTCATGAGTATATGAAACTGTACAAGTTCGGGTGTTACCTCTGTGCTCCATATAAACATGACAGACCAAAAGTAGAACAGCAAATTTGTAGAAAACTGAACTTCAGTTTAAACTGACACAAAAATTGCCAACCTTGTGAGCATGTGTTGAGAAGACACAAAGAAATATGTAAAGGCTGAGCTGAGATTAAGCGACCACCCAGGATTCAGACTAATAGCTAAAGCATTACATAAAGGAGACCCAAAGAAAGCAGAGCAAAAATCCATTTGACAACTGTACTGATGTTGGGAATACAGATTACAGAGCCAAGACAGAATTTGTAGTCTTGACCAACCTAGGGTAAATATCTACTAAAACAAATAGATCCACATTATTAAGAGCAAAGTCTTGGCAAACTAAAGCTCGTGGGCCAAGTCCATCTTACTGCCAGTTTTTATGTAAATGAAATTTTATTGTATACAGCACATATATTCATTAATAGATCATTTGTGGCTGTCTTTGCACTAAAATGGCAGAGTCAGTTTGTCACAACAGGACCATAGGGTGTGGAAAGTCTTAAAGATTTACTATCCAGTTCTATACGTAAAAAGCTTGCTGACCTCTGCTTTGGAGTATTTTAATAGTCTATAATCTTTAAGTTTGTAGCCAAATCTACAATTTAATATTCAAAACTTTGATGGTAAAAGCCAAATTTAGTCAATATCCAAACACTGAGGGAAATGACATTAATCCTCAGAAAAAAAAAAAGATAAACAACAGATACCAATCCAAAATGACCCAGATATTGGGTTTTTAAGGTTAAGACATTAAAGTAGATATTATAAGTATTCTCCATGAGGTCATAGTAACTATAGTTGAAATAAATGAAAAGATGTAAGTTCTCAGTAGAGAAAATGAAGCAATAAAAATAATGGAAATTTTAGAAATAAAAAATGTTTGAATTAAATATATAAAGGATAGGCTCAAGAGCATAATAAAGATAAAGAAAAAAACAGTAACATTGAAGTTTGATTATTTAAAACTATCAATTACAAAGGGCAGATAGGAAACATTTGCTTCATTACATATATTATAATCACACAATATATTGCATATTATTGGTAGTTTTCAAAGAATATTAGTGTATTTTGTGATTATAGCATATGAAATGGGGCAAGGGGATGTAATGACTGAAACACTTCCACATTTTGTTAGCAGTCAGAAAATATTAAAACTAAAAGATTATAAAATCTTAGAGATGTTTATATCTCCCTAAACCACCGTTATAAAAATTATGTTGAAAGTGTGCTCCCCTTAGAGAGAAGATTTAAGATATATACAAAATATACAAAAGAAGGAAAGAATTGCAACTTAAGGAACAAATAATAGAATACCAAACCACAAATAAATATCAAAATGGTAGAAGTCAAGTTATATCAATAATCACATATATGCACATTTAACAAAACCGTTAACTATATTCTATCTATAGGAAACTTCTTAAAGAATAGTATAAGGAATGTTCAGACTAGGAATTCCCAATGCTCACAGCCCTCCCACTCATAACAAGAAAAACAATGCAGGAAGTTTGCACGGCATAAAAACTAAAACTAAAGATGCCCTCATATAAAAATTTAAGAAACTTTTTACCTGTGAAACTTGATTCCCCTGTTTGGGTACAGCTTGGCACCAGGATGGATCCCCTCAGTGTAGCCTTTTCCTGTGTAGGAAAAAGAAAAAAAGGGGATCATAATGACCCTCATCACTGCAGACACCTTTCAACACTGAGGATTTCCCCAGACTTTATCAACACTGACCTCAACTGATGGATTAACCCAGAGTCCGTAATGCTGCACTTACTCTAGTCGAGGAGCTGCTTCTGCTCCTCCAAAATGTACCCCCAGAGGCATCCCTGCCTACTTTAGACTTCACCATGTACCTTGAAGCAGCGCTATGACTCGGTTCTAGTCTCTGGAATAAATTATAAACAAACAAACATACCTAAAGCAGGTTCCAGCATCATCTGTGTTGAATGATACGATTAGAATCTGAATTTGTTTTTTAAAAACTCTCTATTTCCCTTTTCTGTTTATGGGTTATTTGCCTTGTTTTCTCTAGTTCTTCATGAATTATACTTAAGTTTAGTCATCCCTATGTACTCATCCTCGTAACTCGCAATTCAAGGGAAAAGAGTGTCTCCTTTCAACTTGAAAAACTGCCATAAAAGACTGCTTTATCTAGCTAAATTTGGCTTGTGTCAAATTCATAAATGTTTGCAGCTATTACTGTATCTGGAAGGATACTGTTCTACAGTTGGCTTGCTTGTATCATGTATCTCTTGGGCAAAGGAGGATAGTAGGCAGTCTAACAAATGAATGCAAGATTTTTGTATTACTTGAGGGAGAGCAAATACTATTTTATTGTGGCAGCATAACACATTATAAGAATGTTTAAGTCATTTCTGATTGGAATCTGCATTAAATTCATGCTGATTGTATTATAAATATACAAGTATGAATATGTGTATGTGTGTGTGTGTGTTTGTATATGTAAACATATTTTTTGACCATTATTTTTATCCACAAAGTAAGGCAATGTCTTATGATTTGAGTTATAGTGATCTTTTGCACAGAATGCTGACAATAATTAAAAATGGATGGTATATTTCAAAATTGCTTAAAGATCAAATTTTAAATATTCTTATCACAAAAACCTATATGTATGTGAGGTGACAAATATACTAATTAGCTTGATTTAATTATTCCACAAAGTAGATACATATTGAAACATCTCATTGTATCTTATACATGTAACCAATTATATTATTCAACAAATAAAAATAAAAATTGCTGGGTGCAGTGGTTCATGCTTACAATTCTAGAACTTTAGTAGGCCAAAGCAGGCAGATATTTGAGCCCAGGAGTTTGAGACCAGCCTAGGCAACATGGTGAAACCCAGTCTTTATAAAAAAATACAAAAGTTAGCTGGGCATGGTGGCACACACCTGTAGTCTCAGCTACTCAGGAGGCTGAGGTGGGAGGATCACCTGAAACCAGGGAGGTTGAGGCTGCAGTGAGCTGTGATGGTGTCACTGCACTCCAGTCTGGGCGACGGAGTGAGATCCTGTCTAAAAAATAAATAAATAAATAAATAAATAAATAAAATAAAATTTGAAAAATTTAGCATCAAAAAAGGGAAATAAATCAAAAGTATAATATTGTCACCTTCAAATTTGGGAGTTGAGACCATTTTTAGAGATGATTATACATATTTTTCAATTTTGACATAAATCTTTGTTTAGAATTGAAATAGCAGGGGATGCTGTGGGTCAGGATGCAATTGGCAGGGCTATATGGGAACATGCTCACATTTCTGGGTGTCTAAAAAAGCCAGTACTTTTACGCCTTTGGTTTCCTGGAAATTATAAGTAGGGAATTAAAGCCTACTGGGACAGGAATCTTGGTACATAGTTTTCTATTGTGCAGAATTGTGACCCATAAATGTAATTTGTGTTTATATATTTTGGATTTTACTATTATTTTCAACTTTTATATGAGATATAGGGATATAAATGTGTTAGTTTGTTACCTGGGTTTATTGCATGACACTGAGGTTTGGGTTACAAATGACCTTGTCAGCCAGGTACTGAGAACAGTACCCAACAGTCAGTTTTTAACCCTTCCTCTCCTCCTTGTCTTCTCTCTCTCTTAGTCCACACTCAGCAGATTCATATTATGGGTGTAATAGCTTCTCAAATATTTCTGGGACTCTTTATTTGAATGTTAATATTTTGCTGTTGTTTTTTATTTTATTTTTATATGTTTATCCCTTGAATTATCCATTTTCATTAGATTTTTTTCATTTTTTATGCCTTGTTCTCTTTCTTTAATTTCTCAAATATCTGGTGTGACAACAAGGAAGTGTGTATATAACTTCACAGTACAGCAGATCTATTGCCAGATTTCGTTTTAGGAGAGACATAGAAAGTACCAACCATCATTCTCTTGAATCAAACTATTGCATAAAATAGAAGATTTTGCTTTAGTATATCAACTTTCAAATTTTCCTTAGTGTTCCCTAGGCTACCAAGACAGATTGTTTAATTACTTTGGGAAAAACAGACAAACAACAATAACAACAAAAACTCTGATTTTTTTTTTTTTTTTTTCCAAGCAGCACTAAGGTAGTGGGAGGGAATAATGGTCTACCTTGTGAGTATGCCGTAAGTGTGTGAGTGTGTGTGTGTGTGTGTGTGTATGCAATCACTGTTTCATTTGGAGGGGCCTATTAATGCACTTTATTTTAGCTGCATGTCTTCCATAATTCCTGATGTTATCAATTTCTAACCTGAGCTGTTTTCCCAAAGAAAGTTTTGCAAGGTGAGACAGCTACTTAAAGCACCTTACGACATTTTCTTCACCTGTGTCATCTACCACCACTCATTCCATCTGGTTTCCACTTTTCGGGAGTTTATTGAGCATGTATTTTCCTGAGTTTATTTGTTTTGCAAACTTTTACTCTAATGTGGTCTAATAGAGAAAATACAATAAATTCTTATTTGTTTGCTATTTTACACTAAAATGTTTGGATTTATGTTAAACAAGCAAAGGTTTTAAATTTTAATATTTTTCATATTTATAAATTGTATATGTTTATGAATATATGCTTATGAGTGTAAAATTCAAAAACATATAGTTGAATATATACAAATGAAATATATATCTATATATGTATAAGTGTACATATATAATTGAACAACGCATGGATACTTTTATTTCTTACATTCTAATACTTCTGAGTAAATTTTTCCAAGTTAAAATCTAAAAATATTTTCCATTTATTAAAAAAAAAATGAAAGAAGCATTCTATTCATTTTCTGCTCATTTTCTACATGCAGAAAAAATAATGTGATAGATTCAAGAAGCAGAATTTACCTTGGATTATAAGAGACAGAAAATGGAAAATGCACAATTATTATTTTGAAGTCAACAACAATGAACATGAACGTATATTAAATTACTACATATTTATATTTACTTTTAAGCTAATTATTTTATTAGTAGTATATTTTCTATCTCTGTTTGTTTAAATGAGCAATTCAGAGGATGGTACAGAAAATAAAAAGGTAGTAAACATATTTTAAGGAAAATATGTGTCTTAGTCCATTTAATGTTGCTATAAAGAAATACCCGAGGCTGAGTAATTTATAAATAGTAGAGGTTTATTTGGCTCACAGTTCTGCAGGCTATAAAAGAAACATGGCACCAGCGATAAAGCCCTCCTCGGGGAGGGCTTCAGGCTGTGTTCACTCATGGCAGAAGGTGAAGCAGGGCTGGTGTACGCAGAGCTCACATAATGAGAGAAGAAGCAAGAGAGAAGGAGAGGAGGTACCAGGTTCTTCTTAACAATCAGCTCTCATTGGAACTAATGATTGAGTACTCACTTACCCTTTACCCCAAGGAGGGCATTAATCTATTCATGGAGATCCCCTCCCTGATCCAAACACCTCTCATTAAACACTCATTTCCAACATTGGGGATCAAATTTCAGCCTGAGGTTTAGTGAAGAGAAACATCTAAATTATAGCAATATGCTTTTAAAAATAGCAAAAGAAGGGAGAAATCTGAAGGGGGAACTTCAAAAGAGAAAATGAAATAAATGCCAAAAGGAAAAAAACAACAATTTACAATTGCCATTTAATAAATGTTTTAGGAATAATCATGATATGCTTCATTGTTATTTATATTTATATTTATGACCTTGTTCCTTTATAACAATGTGGAGGAAAAGTAGTTAACAATTATAATTATATTAATTGTAACATAAATTATTATTTAACAGTTAATATGTTTGTGTTAATCCATTGAGTGATTTTAATCATCATTGTAATAACAAGCAACATATTTTATATTAATGATAGAATCAAAACAGAGAAATTCACATATTCTGAGTAATGAATTACTGTTAGTGGAAACAGTTTGTGTAAATATTAAAGTCATAATCTCTCACTCTGATTAGAAAAGTCAGGAAATTTAGGTTTGAGGACAGAAATATTCATCAGATATTTGTTTAACAAAAAACTATTAAATTTTTTCAAATATCTTGCAATTTAAGAGATAGAGTGAATACCCTAAAGCAGCGGATGAAAACCTGAAAATGGATTAGTATAAAGAGAAAATATATTGGGACCTCTCTTAATTTTTAATGTATTTTAATATCATATGTGAAATAAAGAAAAATCTGATTAATCTCACGTCTTTCTGTATTCTTTAAAAATAGACATTTAATTATGACTGTGCATATTCATTTTATCAACCTACAATTAGAAGACCTGTCTTCATATCCCCATAATTAATTTAATTAAATATAATTAAAATAACAAATATGTAATGTAACTGAAAATTAGCAAGTAATTAGACGTTAACAAAACCTAGACATTAACAAAATCTAGAGAGATGAAACCTGGTGACAATTATATAAACTTTACTTGGTATAACAAAAGATCTATTTAAAAACATATGTTATAACATATAAATGTATACATGTTATATAATATATATTTATATTTATTACACATAATTGTATAATATCATTATACTATATATTCATATTTAATGTTTAACATTCATTGCTTACCAAAAATTATGTTAAACCTGGGGATGAATTTGGGAAGCTCGGCATCGTTATTATGTTCCATCTTCCAACCCAAATATATAGCACGTATGTCCCTCTTTATATTTAGATTTTATTTCACTACTTCTAACACTATTTTGTAGACTTTAGCAAAAAAGTCCAATTTGTATTCTTAGATTTACCTTTTGTTAGTATTAGAAATACCTAAGCATGTTTTCTGAGTAATTATAAATGATAAATGTTTTTTAAATTATTGTATAAATACATTCATTGCTAGTATATAGATACAAAATCAATATCTCTATGTCGATCTTGTTGCATAGTGACCTTGTTATTCGGACTCATTATTTCTAGGAGGTTGTTTTGTTTAGTTAAGATTTCTTGAGATTTTCTTTGTAGCCACTTGTGTTATTTGTATATAGAGGGAGTCTTATTTATTCTTTTATGCTCTGTATATCTTTATTTCTTTTGCTTAGCTTATTGCACAGCCTAGAATTCCCAGAACAAAGTTGAGTAAGAGCTGTGAGGGCATGTGTTCTTTGTCTTATTTCTGACCATAAGGGAGAAAATATCATGCTAGTAGTTTTTATTTTATTTTTTAAGAATGCTCTTTTTCAAGTTGAGAAAGTTTACCTCTATTTCTATTTTTCTAAGAGTTTTTATCATGCATGAATGTTGAGTAACTGTCCCGAGTTCTTCCCTGCCCCACAGGTTGATATGATGTTACTTTTTAAAACATTACTGTTAATTTGGTAAATCACACTGAATGATTTTTGAATATTAAACCAGGCTGTGTCCATGGAATAAACATTACATGGTCATGATATATCACCCCTTTTGTATATAGCTGTACTTTATTTACTAATATTTTGTTAAGGATTATTATATTTATATTCATAATGAGTATTGGTCTGCAATTTTCTTTTATTATACTGTATTTATCTGGTTTTAGTATTAGTGTAAACCAGTTTCATAAAATAAATTGTACAATGTTTTCTCTATTTTCACATTCTGGAAGAGATTGTGTAGAATTGATGTTAATTCTTTAAATCATTGGTAGTATTCTCTAGTAAAATAACTGAGGTATAGAGATTTCTTTCTGAGGAGTTGTTAAGTTATCTCAACTGCCTTAGTAGTTATACTGCCATTTAAATTATTTATTTCTGGTTGAATAATTTGTAGTAATTTTTTTTTCAGGAAATTGCTTCATTTTATCTTAGTTGTCTAATCTATGAGTGCAGATGTCTCTGTAGCAGTCCCTTGTTATCCTTTTGTAGACTGGTTTTATTCCTGATATTGGTGTATTGGTATTTTGTATTTCTCCACCTCCCTCTCTCTCTCTACCAGTTTTGCTTTTCTTACTGATTGTATCTATTTTTTCTATATCAAATCTCTGTTTTTATCTTTAATCTTCACATTTTTGTGCTTAATTATTTGGGTTATTTTGTTCTTTTTTAAAAGTCTTGATGTCAGAGCTTAGATGAGACGTTAGACTTTTTTTCTTTTCTAACATAAACATTTAGTGTTATGAATTGTCCTAGTGCTTTAGCTTACCCTAGCGACTTTGATATGTTGCATTCTCATTTTCCTTCTGCGCAATGTGTTCTTTACTTCTCTTGAGACTTTCTCTTTGAACAATGGAGTATACAGAAGAGCAGTATTTACTTGCTAAAAGTTTGAAGATTTTCTTTTTATCTTTCTGTTACTAATTTCTTCTGCAGTTTCTACTGTAGTCAGATAGCATAATCTACATACTTTTAATTTTTAAAATATTTGTTGAATTTGTTTCCTGTTCAGGATATGGTCTATCTTAGTGTATATTCCATAGGAACTTAAAACTATTCTTGTTGGGTGGAGTGTTCTATAAATATCAGTAAGATCCTGTTGGTTGATGGTGGTGTTGGGCACTTCTATTTCCTTGCTTTTCTCACTTGTTGTATGAGTTTTTGAGTGAAATAACTCATTTATTATAAGTAGATTTGTCTTTTTCTCCTTTTAGCTCTATCATGAGTTTTCTTCAAATAATTTGCTGTTCTGTTGCTTGTTTCATATATATGTAGAATTGATGTGTCTTTTTGCTGTGTTAACCATTTTTAAATTATTATATAAAATCTCTTTCTGGTAACATTCTTTGCCCTGAAGTCTACTTTACTTTATATTAGTAGCCATCCCTGCTTTCTTTTGATATGATCACATAATATACTTTTTCCCATCTTTTTGTTTTCAATCTACCCATATCATATTTGAAGTAAGTTTCTTGAAGACTGCATATCATTGGTTAATATTTTTCAGTTGACTGTGCCAACATCTATCTTGAATTGTCTTGGCTATTCAGAAAATTTACAATTAATTTAATTATTGATATGTTACAATTTAGTACTGACATTCTTCTGTTTGTCCACTTTGTTTTTAATTTCTTTGGTTTGGATTGTTTGCCTTGTGGTGGGTAACTTGAATGATGTTTGAGGATTTCATTTTGATTCATGTGTAGTGTGTTTCAGTGTATCCTTTCCACCAGGACATCCGTAATCCTCCTCTCAGCTTGTCTAAAATTTAATTAGGTTTCTTTCTGACTATGGACCCTTGGCATCCCTTTTCTTACAGAGCATTAACTTAGAAAACTTGCAATTGTATTTTTTCTGCATATTTCAAATGTAAACCATCTCCCAGCTCCGTGACAGTTTTGCCATCCAGGAGTATCTTTTTCAAGGACCTGGAAGCCATGCTTTTGAAATGTAATAATCAAGTTAGATAGCATACCTATCATCTTCCAGTCTATGGGAAGTTAGGAGCTTAAATTCTGTAAGTGCCAATTAGCAAACTCAGGTGGCCTAATCACATTGGCCAATTTCCCTTTAATATCCTCCAGAACTTTTCCACTACCTCTCCTCAGTGCTTAAAGTCTCTCCTGCCTTTGTTATCAACAGAGATAAGTTTGATCTCTCTCCTATTGTGATAGTCTCCCTACTTTATTGCCATAGTTTTGAATAAAGCCTTGTTTGTCATTTTTAACAAGTGTCTAGTACAGTTTCTCTTTGGAACTTTCTATAGCTTTTATAGTGGTTGCTATAGGTATGAGAGATAGATAGATAGATAGATAGACAAAACAACATGGTCTACTGATGTTGTTACTTTACCAGTTCAAAGGAAGTATAAAAACCCTAATCTCTTTGTGTCAGTTTACCCTCCTTATTTATATATATTTATTAAAATATTGTCTCTAGGTTATATTTTAATCACATCAATAAATATTATTTTTGTTTCAATAATTAAACAAATTTAGATAACTCAAAAAGAGAAAGGAAGTCTATTGTATTTACCTATAAATTTATTTACCATATTTTTTTTCCTTTCTCATATTCTAAGTTTACTTATTTTATTATCTTTCTGTCTAGAAAATTTTTAGCCATTTTTAGCATAGATTTGCTGGGGAAAATTTCTCTTGGTTTAACTTTTTCTGAGAATGTCTTGATTGTGTCTTCATCTTAAGGGATATTTTTGTCTGACATAGGATTCTTGGTTGGCACTTGAAAAATGTTTTGCTGCTTCCTCTGTCCTTTGTGGGTTTTAATGAGAAATCCACTGTCACTTGAACTATATTCCCCTTAAGGTGTCATTTCTCCTCATTGTTTCCCAGGGTGATTTTCTTTGTATTTAGTTTTCAGAAGTTTGACTATGCTGTGTCTTGGTGTAGAATTTTTTGAGTTTATTCCGGTTGTTGTTTGCTCTGTTTCCTGACTCTGTAGGTTTAAATGTTTTGCCAAACTAGGAAACTGTATTAGTTTATTCTTCCATTGCATAAAGACATCTGAGGCTGGGTAATTTATAAAGGAAAGACACTTAATTGGCTCAAAGTTCTGCAGGTTGTACAGCAAGCATGGCACCGGCCTCTGCTCAACTTCTGGGTAGACCTCAGGAAAGTTACAATCGTGGTGGATGGTGAAGGAGAAGCAGGCACATTACGTGGCCAGAGTAGGAGCAAGAGAGAGCAAGGGAAGTTGCTGCACACTTTTTTAATAAGCAGATTTCACAATAACTTACTCACTATCACAAGAACAGCACCAATGGAATGGTGCTAAACCATCCATGAAAAACTGCTTCCATGATCCAATCACCTTTCACCAGGCCTCATCTCCAACATTAGGGATTGCAATTTGACATGAGATTTGAGCTGTGACACAGAGTCAAACTATATCAGAAACTTTTCATCCACTAGTCTTTTGAATAATTTGTTGAGCTGTATCCTCTTGATAGTCTTCTGGCATAAGAATGCCACAAATATGAAAACTTTTGCTATAGTTCTGTGGTCTCTGAGGCTCCATTCATTTTTTTTTTTAACTCTATTTTCTCTCTTTTGCTCACATTATGTGATTTCTATTGTTCTATTTTCAAATTCACCTATTTATTTATTTGTTTTTCTCTATTTCTTCCATTCTGGCATTGGGTCTACACACTCAAGTTTTACTCACTTATTTTTTTTTATCAGTTATTGTATTTTGTTGAAATTATTTCTTTCCTGAGATTATTTTCTCACTCATTTCAAACATTTTTGTAATTGGTTATCATGGCATTTTTATGATGGCTGCCTTGAAATATCTTGGTCAGATAATGCTGACATCATTATTATCCTGGTGTTGGCCACTATTGACTGTCTTCTTTCATTCAGTTTGAGAATTTTTTTCTTGCATTGCTCTAAACAGTTTGAGATCTTTATGATTCTTTTTAGGACAAGTGATTGCTTCTTGATAAGGTTTGGCTCTGTGTTCCAACCAAAATCTGCTGTTGAATTGTAATCCCCACATATTGACGGAGGGACCTGGTGGGAGGTGATTCAATCATGGGGGAGGTTCCCTCATGCTGTTCTAATGATACTGAGGGAGTTCCCACAAAATCTGATGATTTTAAAAGTGGCAGATTCCCATGCATGCACTGCCTCCTGCAGCAATGTAAGACATGCCTTGCTTCACCTTTGCCTTTTGTCATAATTGTAAGTTTCCTGAGCCCTCTGCAACCACGTGGAACTGTGAGTCAATGAAACCTCTTTTGTTTATAAATTACTCAGTTTCAAGTAGTATCTTTCTAGCAGTATGAAAAGAGACTAATACACTTATTAAAACTTTAACATTTTAGGTATGAGGTAATGAGGCTCTGGACTTTATTTAAAATTTCTGTTTTCACTATTTCTCTCAGAAAGACCAGCCAAAGAGTCATAAATTTTACCTCAATTTTACAGCAGTTATGAGGCTACATTCCCCCAAGTATCCATAGGATTTATTGATGATATACTCCTAAACCTCCTGGCCAGAGACAATGTATCTGTCATTGAAGGCCTGATGGGGAACTAGAATCATTCAAATGCAAAGTGTATGCCTTAAAATTTAAAAAAACAAAACAAAACAAAAAAACCCTAAATGGATGGATAAAAGCATTGATCGTTACATCTACCAGTATATTTTAATTTGAATAGGGATCTCTAGAAGTAACCAAGGGGAAAAAAATATTTGCAAGAAAGCATGATGTATGATGCTAAATTGCTAAAGCCAACACCATTAATTTGTAATAAAATAAAATGGAAATTTGTCAGTTACTTAGTTTGGCTAATTACACTTATCAAATTTATATTAACTTCCTAATTCCTAAAGCTTTACTTCACTTACTATTGTGAAAACCCAAATGTAGCACATTCTATTTTAAAAGGCAGAGCTAATTCACACTATGTCAAATAACTCTTTAAAGAAACAGCTGAAGGTTATATTGATATGCAGAAAATGAACTGGAAAATTGGGATAATTATTTAGATAAGTCAAGTGAAAAATAATATTAACCCTTGTCCCAATTACTTGAAATTCTAGAAAATTAAAATGAATCCTAAAACAGCAGAACAAGTGTTTCAAACCTCTCAGCCAATTTCTAATAAGTCTATGCCAGAGTATATTATGAATTAGAAAGAAAAATATATTCATAGTTTGTGGCACTATAGATCATGTATGCTAAACATGTTTTTCACTTGACTTTCCTACTTTGTTGCTAATGAATTGAGACTATTTTCCCGGTCAAAAGTTCCATGATTTTAACTGTTTACAAATCTTTGAGTCTTAGAATATGCATATTTGAAGAAGTGACAGGGATAGCTTTGCTGTTATTAGATAAGGTTTAGAGACTGCCTTATTTTTATACTTTTCGACTTTGACAGTCCATATTACACAAATAACTCTTTCTCAGCCTGAATTAATGAGGCGTACCAACACCTTTTAGACAATGCTGTCAAACTAGAATGTAGTTAGGAAATATTGCTGACCCAGTATGGTAAAACTAATACAATTAATAAGTTCTACAAATGGAAACTAAAAGACGACTTCCAAGTCTTGTTTATTTAACAATAACAGCTAATGTACATTGCATAATTAATATAATTCTAATATTGCACTAGTTGCTTTACAGGTTTTATATCTTTATATCCTTGCAAAAATCTGATTAGCTAAATTCAACTACAGTCAGTATCCAGATAAAAAGAAGAAGGTTTCGAGATATTGACACTTTGGCATGATCCATTCCGTACATAAAGGGAAGAACACAGATAGTGTTCATCTAGAACCTTAAATTCAATTCCATATTTTATGTGGTTTCTCATGTGTATAATAGATGTTCGGAAGGAGCTAGATGACTCCACTAAAATTATGTGATTTTTAAAAAAATTTCATATCTAGAATATTTAGAACATTTAGAATGTGTCCTGAAACAAGAAATTGTGTGCTGGTGGTAGCTTACTTGGAAAGTGATCCCAGGAAGAATAATGGAAGAAATGGTACAGTGAGACAGAAGAAGAATGTCTGGGGGCTGGGGGGAAATGTTATTTTATTAAACTCTCTGGTGCTATGGATAACTGGGACACAATTCCACTGGGTATCATCGGAGGATCCTTATAGAATGTTCCTCAGATGTGAGTCACCAATGAATGGGGAGTCTAAGTCCTTTATCAAACACTCTTTTCCCTGGTTGAGGTTTACCTCTGTGGGCATTTACTACTCTGAACTAAGTTGACACTATCTGTATTTTAAGTGGCATTTTATGTCTCTGGAGAAATCCCTGAGGTACAAAACAAAGAGCTACTAGGGCACAAAGCTTGAGATATGCTGGTAATATGCATGTCAGTGACAGCATTGGCTGGACTGGAAACAGATGGACTGAGGGTACCATATGCATCTGCCATTGCCACACTCCGCAGACTCCCAGTGGTGCCTCGGAACTCACAGAATCACTTTCAGATATTTTATGTTTTCAAGGGAATCACAGTGACACCTGTTCGATATGACAAAAGCTACTTTCATTCATGTGTATTTTTTTCAAATAGCTACTAAGTTGTCGGGATATAAGCACTTATATTTACGGAAGTACTTCTTCACTACTTAATAAATGGAGCTGTTAGGGTTGTTCCCCCCCCACCACACACACACAGTGGGTGCAGTAGTGACATGAAAAATATTACTCAAATACTAGGGGCACAATGGGCCAAGAAAATTTTCAGGACTTCTGAAATATCATATTTTTACCTGTTTACACCACACTGCAAAAGCAGGATGGACTCCTCGTTAAAAAATTTGCTTGGTAGTCGAGATTGATGATGTCACACAAACACAAAGGGGGCATAAAAACATCTTATTATTCATATAACAAGGTTTTCTAGGGAGACAAGGGAAGCTCCAGTTACATCCAAAAATGGCTTGTGAGAGCAAGAAAAGGATACTGGCTTGAGGTTTTTATGGTAGTTTGGAAATGAAAGCATGAGTATTTCCACACATGGCTTGAATTTCCCATTGGTACCAAAGAAGGGTGTACCTGGCTTTATTATCAGCCTGCCCAGATGTAGGACAGAAGGGGAAGATAAATAAGCCTTAAAAGTTGTTATTAGTCATTCTTTTTGAGTCAGGCTCTTTGTTACATTACTTAAGTAAGTTGTTTTTATAATCTAATAAGACTCTAGGATTTAATGTTAATATAGAATAAATTAATGTCATGTATGCCATCTATATACATTCCACTTGGGCATCCAATATCTATTCATTAAGTTAGGCATCGAGCTGAAGGCTATATAATCCTGATATGGTCTCTCATAAAACTTATAATCTAAATGAGGAGTTCTGTAAATTTGAACTGGAAACTGTGGTAAGTTTTACGAAGGCTACAATGAGGATGATATGTTACTGAGCAAGTATGTAAGGTAGCAGGATATCTACTTCACAAATATGTGGTTTTCTAATGCCTCACTGAAAAAGTTAGTTCTATACTGATTCCTGAAGGAGGGGAAGTAGTGAATCATATAAAAGACTAGGGGAAAATTATTCCAGGTAGACTGAATATTATGGAGAGACAGAAGACAGAGGTTTTCTTTCTTTCTCTCTCTCTCTTTCTTTCTTCTTTCTTTCTTTCCTTCTTTCCTTTTCTTTTTCCTTCCTTCCTTTCTTTTTTTTTTTTTTTTTTTTTTTTTTTTCCGAGACACAGTCTTGCACTGCCACTCAGCCTGGAGTATAGTGGCATTATCTGTACTCACTGCAACCTCAGGCTCAGGCAATTTTCCCTGCTTCAGCCTCCCGAGTAGCTGGGTCTACAGGTGCCCACCGTGATGCTGGCTAATTTTTGTGTTTTAGCAGAGATGGAGTTTTGCCATGTTGAACAGACTGTTCTTGAACTCCTGACCTCAGGTGATCCGCCTGCCTCGGCCTCCCAAAGTGCTGGGATTACAGGCATAAGCCACTGCTCCCGGCCGGAATGCAGAGTTTGCACTGAGCTCAATGTGTTCCAGAAACTGAAGGAAGTTTGGTGTGATTAAAATTAGTTACTGACAGGTAGGAACAGCACACTGTGACGTAGGAAGAGTGGGTGAGGGGTTTGGCATTCATTGTAAGTGCTGCCGGAGCCACTGAATGCTTTTTAAGCTGGGAAGCAGTCTGATGTGTTTTTAAACACAGGGTTCTAGAGCTCCCAAGCTGGCAGTACTGAAAGTAAAATCATATTGAAAGAAAAAAATGTGATTCTGAGAGTGCAGAGGAAAACTGATTAAAATATAATGCATATTTCAAAATGAAATATCAACACTGATGAGATTTCTAAAGACTATCCTTTATTTCTGTACTCATGAATCATCTAATGTGTACTTCAGAAAAGATTTGGATGGATTGGTAAGGAAAGAGAAGATAATTATTTTCCCAAATAGATAAGCTGATTTAACCTCAAAGATGAATAAGTGTGCTTTATATGTTCTTTTTTAAACCCTATTTATCTATCTGTATAGAGGAAGCTTGAGTGAAAATAACTATGGATAATATAACTGGACTTTAACCGTCCACATCTGACGACATTGACATTAATTATTTAAAAGGCCTATCAAAAAGTAAGAGATAATTTTCACTGATTTTAAACTATTATTTAATTAGTTAAAATGCTACAGCAAGTTAAAAACTTAAAAGATTTAGAAAATAATGTGTTATAAATTTTTTAAGGCCGGGCGCGGTGGCTCAAACCTGTAATCCCAGCACTTTGGGAGGCCGAGACGGGTGGATCACGAGGTCAGGAGTTCGAGACCATCCTGGCTAACACAGTGAAACCCCGTCTCTACTAAAACACACACACACACACAAAAGCTAGCCGGGGGAGGTGCCTGGCGCCTATAGTCCCAGCTACTTGGTAGGCTGAGACAGGAGAATGGCGGGAACCCGGGAGGCGGAGCTTGCAGTGAGCTGAGATCCGGCCACTGCACTCCAGCCTGGGCGACAGAGCGAGACTCCGTCTCAAAAAAAAAAAAAAAAGAAAAGAAAAGAAAATACTGTGTTATAAATTTTTAAACGTTTTTATTTTGAGTTTTGGGGAGAATGAAAGAAAATACCATGTACCATGCAATTAAATTATATCTAAAAATGTTTGATATGAACCAGACATTATGGTATGAAAGCATAACTGATGAAAGACCTAACTTCATTAGACACATAGATAAGACATTGACCATCTCTCTTTTAACATTAAATGGAACATGAAAATTTATAAAATGCCAAAGTTGAAAAATAGAATTACATAAACTCTTTATTTCAGAAAACTTGGATAATTTATATACAATTTTTGAGAAAGGGAATTGATTTGAAACCTTCCGAGCATCCTTACCTCATAATAATTTTGTAGATATGGTATATACTTTCAAAACATTTACCAGACTTAAATGTTTAAGGATTGGGTGACATCCATTATATACTTAGCATAATGCTCTTTAAATTTCCTGACATAAAAACAGAAAAATGTATTTTTTAGATCCTCAGCATTCAGCATACAGTATGCTTAAGAAAAAAAAAAAGTATGCCTGACAAACTTTTGTGTTATTTAGAATTTGCAAAAATATCTTACTTGTAATACAGATTTACACTTTGACATGTGATTTAAAAAAAAAAAAAGAAGTATTGAAATATAGATTTTAATTTCATCTTTCAAATAAAAGTATTAAGATAGATTGGTCTGAGATCTCAAAACAAATTATTGGAAGAGATCCCTTGTTTTGAACTTATTTTTTATGGTCACTAGTTAATATGATGAATATGTTAGTTTTTCAACTGCAAAGATTTCTTTATATCAAATATTTGTTCATTTTTTAAAGAATTTTTCTCTTTAATTTCAACAATCAAGTATAAAACAATAGAAGGGAAATCAGAACTTCAAGGTGCTATTATGGTGAAAATACTTTGGAAAGTTTGGCAAGCATATGGGTGAGTATTAACAGACTTAGTAGAACTAGAAAATGTCAAATCCTGAAGTGGATATGAAGGATGATCAAAAAATAGCCTGAACTCTAAAGCAGAATCTTCCACAGACTAAGAAAATACCCATACCTGAAATGAGAGAATGGAGATAACTAAATAAGGATTGAAACTTGTTTAAGAAGTTTGATCTTAAGATTTCCTTCCAAACCTATTTCACCAGTTGATTGCTCTTCCCCCAAACAGCTGAAGGTTTACTCATTGGAGAGACAAAAGCACAGAATCTATCCACTGGGTGACCACAGCCAGAGTTGAGAACATGAATACAGTATCTAAAACAAGGGAATTTAGTAATTGTGAAAATACCACATGGTGAATGCTGACAGTCCCTAGCATTTTATGCTGAATGCTAGGGATTCTTCAGCATTCTAGAACCAATCTAGCATTTTTAGAATCATAGTCCTTAGTATGTGGTTCTAAGAACCCTGGAAACTAGTCCTTTGCTTCCAAGGCAACATATTAAGAGCATCTTTATTGAGAAATCTGAGTAGTCCACAAAGAAAAAACAAAAATTATCAACATCAGTAATTTTTCAAAAAAAAAAAATTCCAATAAATCATCTTCAGCAATGCTCAAATTCAAAATGAACCACTAACTCATTCAGACTTAGATCAGGTTCTTTTAAAGACTTTTATGAGATGTCGCAGTCATAAAATTAATAGGGAAAAATTACCCTTAGCAGGCATTCAATAAGAAAATGAAGAAGATAGAATTGGACAGAAGGAGAAGTTGATCTCCAATGCATTCGTGTGACTGAGGCTTCAGCAAATAAACAGAAGCTGTGTAGCTTAGATGGCCTTTCAGAGTTGCCTCAAACAAGGACGTAACACTGTCCTGTACCCCTACACATCAGTTAGTACTGCTAATAAGGATAACTAATACCTGAGTGTTTTTGAATATTTGTGACCAGATGATTTATCATGATATGACAGCAAATCAGGTGCAGCAGGTTAATTGGAGAGTTTGGCAAACCTATCCTGAGAGGAAAATTTGCCTTCATTCCACCTCCATCCACAAATGGAATACTCTTTTCCAAACAGGTGGAAGGCTAGGCATCTAGAAGGTATTAGTCTGACTTTATGATGACTGTGGCTTAATTCAATTGATACTCATGATGCTGGAAATAACAAAGAGGGGGCATGGGCTTTCTAATCTTAGTCATCATATATTTTGCATGTGACTACACAATATCCAAAAGATCAATACCATATAAACAAAAGGAAGGGAAATATAGAGACATGAAAAAATGGCACATGGGAAACAAGGTACATCTGCTTAGATGGCTTTTCAGAAATGTTTTGTTTTAAAAAGAGAAGAAATTGATGATGTTTGTAATAAGCAGTTATATAGTACACAATCAAAATTTGGGGAGTGAGAGAGTCACTGCCACCAAAACCCCGCCTTTAAAAGCAAAATAGTAACTTTACTCTCTCTTTTACTCATCTGGAGGGAAATAGGGCTGAAGTTACTCCCTCACATAAAGTCATGGAGTCTGGGAAAAAAAAAAAGGTTGAGAGGCTGCAATCTGCTAAGATGCCAGAGATCTTAGTCTTCTTTCAATGATTTGGGTGAATGGCCTGCAAGTGATATACAGAGGTACTTAACGATTGTGAGATGAAGGTGGTGTTCAGTGTACAGTAATCCTTGAGAAGAATGGGGATGGTGGTCGGAAAGGCTTGTATTTGAAACCGTTAGGGTGGGATACTCTGTAGGTGAGAGGAACAAAGTAGAAGTGAACGTAAGAATTGGAATGTGTACCTAGAGATTTTATTTGGTGATTGCATTACTTATACATGAATGTGTAATTTGGATGAATATTATTTGTGAATGTGGCCTATGGGCATTGCAGCTTTCATGTGGATATTTGTCCAAGTCCAACCATCACAGAGTTTAATTGGTCACACTGAGAACCACTGGAATTGTCCTGGTCTTAGTAGTAAGCATTAAGCAGTTTCAAACTCCATCAAGTCTTTAAGTGTTTATTAATCTGATCAAAGAAATTGTGATAATATTGATATCTAATAATGTCCTGCCTGGCCAGTAAATAAAGTAGATAGTTCCTAGATATTAAAATTAGACTATATTAAGGAAGGATATTCTTCTGTTTGTTTCAGCTAGTCCGGAAGTGACGAAAACTATGCAGGATATACAAAATACCAAGGGGTTTGGTACAACATTATAAACCTTGCTAACCCAATCTTTTCCAATCCAGTTTCAGATTCCAGACAGCTGCAATTTGCATCCTCACAAAATGTAGCCTAGTATATATTTACTGCACTGCCACAGAGAAATTAGAGTTTTGATGACATATTTTTATAATCTAATATGGTGCAGTCTAATAGAACTCTTTATTATTATGAAAATGCTCAGTGTCTCTCCAGTAGGATAGCCAATAACCACATCTGGCTATTGAATGTTTGAAATGTGGTTAGTGGTACTGAGTAACTAAATTTGTTTTGCTCAATTTTCATTAACTTAAATTTAAATAGCTGTATGTGGTAGGTGACTTCCATATTGAACAATGAAAATCTGGAGGTATTCATAACCACCAAGACCATGTTAGTGCGCTATAATTATAATAACATGTTAATTAATTCATTGAAGGAAGAAGCTCAAGAGATAAAGGACAATTGTGACATATACAACAAACACAGCCTGGTTGATAAATCCAGCAGACACTGAAGTCCCAGCCCGATTTTTGAATTCTTGAGAATTATATATAATGGCATAAATAGAAAAAGTAATCAAACCATTAAAAAATTACCTATGACAAACACTTTCAATAAATACGTACAGATAATAGCAGAGATATTTGGATTTTGGCAAAAATTATATTCTTTACTAAAAATTACACCCTATTTACAATATCAGAAAAATCTGATTTTCAAGAAACTCTAAGCAGAAACTATTTTTTTTTTTTTTTAAAAAGAGTGTAGTACCAGAATTAACTCACTTGGATCTTATGATTCTACAATTCAGATGAGATTTGTCATACATACAGTAAGAAGATATGTAGACTAAAGCATTTTGCAGAAATTTAATAGGTCTTCTTAAGGAGGGCTACTTGGTGTTCGACTTGTCTTCCTCAAGCAGCTGCTCATATGTTCCATATGAAAGAGAGTTGATAACTTCTAAACTGCCCTAGCATTGGAGAGCATCAGATAACTCTCAAGACATATTGTCTTAGTATCAGAGAAATATTTGAAGAGGTGATTAAGCAAACTCATTTATAAAGTAGAAGTGGCATAGTCAAACAAATATTAAGGAGCTAATCTCGTAGGTAGTCTACTGTATATATGAGCAAGTTATTTCTCTGCTTATTGGACCAGTAATAGGTTTATTTGAAAATTTTCTGCCCCCATCACTCTGTGGCCTGCAATGTTTGCTATTGATTGCATAATTTCCCAAAGTAAGTTATTTATGCGTTTTGAGCTTGAGTTCTGTGATGTTCCAAATAGCAAGAATAGAGCTTCCTTCCTATTGTATCATTTAGTAAGATACTATGTGGAAAAGTTTCAAGCCTCATATGGAGATGCTAGCAGAGAGTCAAGTAATGATTGCTCCTTTTTCTCTTTCTCTCATTTTGGTAAGTACACTGGTCTTAATATCTGGGATCAAACACTATTCTGAGCCACTATACAAAGTGAAGAAACCATTGAAATACATTTTCACCTCTGTTTTATTCAATGAGGTTTTCATTTGAATGATTATTGCCCTTGTAAGATAAGTAGAACTGACTAATTTAAATAGGAGCCCAGTGCAAATGTTCAGCTTTGATGGAGATGTAAAATATAACAACATTTTAATTAAGTATACTACACAAAACAATGAATGCCAAGAGTTATAAATAAGCACTTTACTAACTTACTTTATGCTCTATTCTTACTTTCTGAGAAATAAGTTTTAAAGAAAGAATACTACCTCTTTCAATACAAACTTCTGTTAGGTTGTTATCTTAGAGAAATGTAGAGAGCCAATTAAAATAATTGCCTCCCTCCTCCTCCTCCTCCTCCTCCTCCTCCTTCTTTTCTTCTTCCTCTTTTTTTAATGAGACAGGTTTTCACTCTGTCACTCAGGATGGAGTACGGTGGCATGATCTTGGTTCACTATAGCCTCCGCCTCCTGGGTTCAAGTCATTCTCCCACCTCAGCCTCCTGAGTAGCTGGAACTACAGGCATGTCACTACACCTGGCTAATTTTTATTTATTTATTTTATTTATTTATTTTTTGTAAAGATGGGATTGCAACATGTTGGTCAGGCTGATCTTGAACTCCTGACCTCAAGTGATCCACCTGCTTCAGCCTTCCAAAGTGCTGGGATTACAGGCATGAGCCACTGTGCCTGGCCTAGACCTTTCTCTTTTTGATTACCTTGACAGTTTGGAAGTGTGCTGGTCTGGTATTTTGTAGATTGCCCAATATAAACATGTTTTTCTCATAAAACTGAGGTTATACTTATTGGGAGGAAGACTATAGATGTACAGTGTCATTTTTATTACGTTATATCAAGTGTATACCATCAACATGATTTATGAGTGGTGAAGTTGACTTTGGTCACCTATCTTAGATTGTGTCCATCCGGGTTCTCAATTGTAAAGTTATTATTTACCCCCTTATCATTACTTTCATTACTTTACACTTGGGAGGAAGTCACTATGCACAGGAATGAGCATATGCTCCCCTATTTAAGGGTGCAAAACCTACATACATCCTATGACATTATTCTGCTTAAGAAATGTGTCTCTTTCATGTATTAATGTGCTCATTCATTTGTTTATACCAGATTAAACTTACATATATTTATTTTTCATACTTGAGGTTATAATTCAGTATTACTGGCCGGGCTTGGTGCCTCATGCCTATAATCCTAGCACTTTGGGAGGCCGAGGCAGATGGATCATCTGAGGTCAGGAGTTCGAGACCAGCATAGCCAACATGGTGCAATCCATCTCCTCCAAAACTACAAGAATTAGCTGGACGTCTTGCCAGGTGCCTGTAATCCCAGCTACTTGGGCGGCTGAGGTGTGAGAATCGCTTGAACCCAGGAGGCAGAGGTTGCAGTGAGCCGAGATCATGCCACTGCACTCCAGCCTGGGCAGCAAGAGCAAAACTCTGTCTCAAAAAAAAAAATAAAAATAAATAAATAAATAAAAATAATTCACTATTTAAATTAATTGATTGAATTCAATGCAATAATTAACTCAATTAAATTTGATGCAATGATTAATTAAATCAATTGAATTTAACGCAATAATTAATTCAGCAACAAAAATTTTGTTACTCAAATTTTCTACCTTTGGCCGTGGTGAGTTCTTTCAGTTGGTTTTCATGATGCTTTGAAATAACATAAAAAATGTATTACAATTTTTTGGAATGCCTTTTTACTTTCTGATACTACAAGATGCTCATAGTTCAACTTTCCTATTTGCTTCCCTAGTCTTAGAACCAAGCATTTCTTTAAGGAACTCTTCTTCTTTTTATTGGAAAGTGATATTAGAAATCAAGATAAGGGCATGCTCATTGCTCATGGGTGTCATTTGTTTAAGGCCCTCCCAGCTGATACAGCAAAAACTATATGCATTTATACTAATGCATTTATATACATATCCATAAATATTTCTATATGCTACCTGATTTACCTATATTAAGCTAAGCATAACTTCTTACTATCTCCAACTCTGATCCATTGCTATAGAGATCGTTTTAGCTGCTTCCCTTTGCTTGTCTGTAAACCCCCTCTTCAGCAGTGAGAAACTTGGCATCTGCCATTGCCATCCATTTACTTCATCATTCAATTACAGTGCACAGTAGAACAGTAGTAGGATTGTTAATCCGTGCAACCATGGGAAATAACTTTATCAACTAAGTATAGTGCTTATCAGCAGTTTATTTTTTCTTTAGTCTTACAGGCTCTATTCATGTCCAAAGATGCTTAGGTCAGCAATTTTTACCACCATCCCTGAAGGTTATTTGAAAAATATGTGATTCAGTTAGGTTATCTTGTAACAGTCTGCATTTCTTCTTGAAATGCCCCCTCTTCTTAAACAATTTATACTGTTTGTTGACACATATTCACTCTTTGTGCTATAGAAGTCTATAGGTTTTGACAAATGCATAATACCTTCTATCCATCATTATGGTATCATATGGAATAATTTTGCTGCTCTAAACATGCCCTATTTCTCACCTATTACACTCCTGCACCACCACCTTCCCCCACCTCTCAAGTCCCTGGCCACAGCTGACCAACTGACTGTCTCTTTACTTTTGTGTTTTCCAGAATGTCATATAATTGCAATTATGCAATATGCAGCTTTTTCATACTGGCTTTTTTCACTTACCATTATGCATTTAAGTACCCTTCATGTCTTTTCATGCCTTGAAAAAAGTTTTTTGTTGCTGAATAATATTCCATTATATGGTTGCTACACAGTTTATTCATTCAGTTAGTAAAGGACCACTTGGTTTCAGGTTTTGTAAATTATGAATAAAAGCACTATAAATATTTGTATGCAGATTGTTATATAAGCATATAGTTTCAAATTAACTGGATAGATAAGTATCAGCACAATTTCTGAATCATACGGTAAGACTATGTTTGGTTTTACAAAAGACTACAAGAGTGTTTTCCAAAATTACTGCAGCACTTTGCATTTTTACCAGCAATGAATGATAGTTCCTGTTGCTCCCCATCTTGCCTGCACTTGGCATTATTTATTTATTTTGATTTTAGCTATTCTATAGACTAGATGTGTAGTAATGTCTTATTTTTATTTTAATTTGTATTCCCTGTAAACAAATTATATTGAGGATCTCTTTATATAGTTCTTTGTCATCTGTATAATATCCTTGGTACAGTGTCTATTCAAGACCTATGTACAATTTTTATTCAATTTGTTTTCTTATTGTTGAGTTTTAAATGTTCTTTGTACATTTTTGGATTCAATTTTTATTTATCAGATATGTGCTTTGTGAATACTTTTCTACTGTCAATGTCCTGGTTTTTGATTATCTTAATAATGTTCTTTGCAAACCAGAAGTTTTAATTTTAAGAAGTTAAATTTATCCATTTTTTTCATAAATCAAGCATTTTATGTTCTCTGCAATTAGAGTACATCAACAAATTCAACTTCATATAGATTTTCTCCTATGTTTTCTTCTAGAAGTTTTACAGTTTTGTTTTGTATTTAGATCCATGATTCATTTATTTTGTGTGTGTGTGTGTGTGTGTGTGTGTGTGTGTGTGTATGAATTCTAAGTCTAGTATCATTTGTCTGCATATGAATATTAATTTGTCCCAGGACCATTTGCTAAAAGATTGTCATTTCCCCATTGAATCATATTTGTCCCTTTGTCAAAAATGAGATGATTTGTGTCAGTCTATTTCTTAGCTTTCTGTTCTGATCCACTAATGTATGTGTCTCTTCTTTCTCTATACCGTATTGTTTTCTGTGTAGCTTTATAGGTCTTGAAGCTAGGTAATGTTAGTTCTTCAACTTTGTTCTTCAGTATTGTACTGGTTATTTTGGGTCTTTTGCATTCACCGATAAACTTTAGAATCAGTTTAAAGACATTCACAAAATATCGTGCTGGGATTTTGATTTTGATTGTGTTGTGATACAGTCGAAAAGAATTGACACACTGGCCGGGCATGGTGGCTCATGCCTGTAATCCCAGCACTATGGGAGGCCGAGACGGGCAGATCACGATGTCAGGAGATTGAGACCATCCTGGCCAACATGGTGAAACTCCATTTCTACTAAAAATACAAAAATTAGCTGGACGTGGTTGTGCTCACCTGTAATCCCAGCTACTAGGGAGGCTGAGGCAGGAGAATCACGTGAACCAGGGAATCGGAGGTTACAGTGAGCTGAGATCATGCCACAGCACTCCAGCCTGGGCAACAGAGCAAGACTCCGTCTTGAAAAAAAAAAAAATGACACACCAAAAATATTTGTCTTCCAATCCATGAATGCACTCTTTTCTCCATGAGTTCAACTCTTTCACTTTCTATCAGAGTTTTGTATTTTTCCCACATATAAATTCTATTCATAGTTAATTAGGCTTATGCTTAAATACTACATATATTTGATACTATTATAAATGCTGTTTGGTTTTTAATTTCAAATTCAAATTGTTTATTGCTGGTAGCATGTGGGAAAGCTATTGACTTTTATATAATAAACTTGTATCCTGCAACCTTGCTATAGCCATGTATTTGTTCCAGGTGTCTTTTCAATTTATTGTTTTTTTAAAAATAGATAATCAAAGTTTCATTTCTTCTTTTGTAAGATATATGCCTTTTATTTCCTTTACTGTCTGATCTTAGGGGAAAAGCATCCAGTTCCTCACCACATAATGGAATATTAGCTGTATATTTTTTTAAACAAGTTGAAGAAGTACTCTGTTGTTAGTTTGCTCAATGTTTTAATCATGAATAGATGTGAGATATTTTTCCCAATGCTATTTTTTTTCATTTCATATGTTTTTAACCCATTAATATGATAGATAAATTTTTTAACTGATTTTTCAAATGTTGAAATGGCCTGGCATACCTGTAATAAATCTGAGTCAGCTGTGATATTTAACTAATTTTAAGGATTAATTGATTTAAGTTGTTAATATAGTGTTGAGAATATTTTTTATCTAAGCTCATAAGAGTTACTCATCTGTAGTTTACCTTTCTTGTAAAGTTTTTATCTGGTTTCAGTATTAGAGTAATTTTGGTATCAAAGAAGCAGTAGAAAGATTTCCTCTGCTTCGATTTTCTAGAAGTGATTGTAGAGAATTTTTATCACTTCTTCTTTGAATGTTTGGTATAATTAACCAGCAAAACCATCTTGGCTTGGCATTTTCTGTTAATTATTGTTTGTCTTTCAAATAATTTACTTATTTCATCAAAGTCAAATTTGTATACATAGAGTTGTTTACTATATTCCTTTATTTCCTTGATATGTAGATGGGATCAATAGTGATGAACCCTCTTTTATATACAATATTGATACTCTGTGTCTTTCTCACTCTCTCTCTTTCTCTTTTTGTTGTTGTTGTTGTCGTTGTTGTTAACCTAGACAGAGTTTTGTCAGTTTAATTTGTATTTTTTTTAAAAAACAGCTTCTGGTTTTGTTGATCTTCTCCACTTTTTCCCTAATTTTAATTTCATTGATTTCTACTGGAATTTTTATTTATTTTATTCTGCTTGCTTTCAGCTCATGTTGCTCTTCTCTCCATAAGTTTCTAAGGTAGAAGTTTAGATTACTTATTTTAGGTCTTTCTTTTATTTGAATACAACCATTCAATGATATGTCCCATTAAGCACTGCTCTGGCTACATCACATGGATTAGTGATAAGCTGCTTTTTCATTTTAGATAAAAATGCTTTTAAATTTCTCTTGACACTTCTTCTTTGACCAATGTGTTGATATTTAGTAGAATAGTTTTTAATTTAATTTTTTATTTTTTTGAGAGAGTCCTGCTCTGTTGCCTAGGCTGGAGTGCAGTGGTGTGAACATGGCTCACTGCAGCCTCAACTCCCAGGCTCAAGCAGTTCTCCTGCCTTAGCTGACCATATAGTTGGGACCACAGATATGCACCGCCATGTCTGGATAAACTTTTTATTTTTTTTGTAGAGACAGGCTCTATAAAAAAATCTGCCCAGGCTTGTCTAGATATCCTGGGCTCAAGTAATCCTCCTGCCTCAGCCTCCCAAAGTTTTGGGATTATAGATGTGAGCCACCATGCCTGGCTATAGTGTGTTTTTAAATCTACAATTCATTTTGATTTTTGAGCTAACTCCCTGTAATTGATTTCTAGTTTAATTACATAATGGTCTGAAAGCATATCATGTAGGATTACATTTTTTAAAAAAGAGCTTTATTGATGTATAACTGAAATCCATAAAACTGGGCATATTTATTGTACACAATTAGATGAATTTAGGGATTTGCATACACATGTGAAATGATCAGCAAAATCAAGATAATAAATATCTATCATCTCCTAAAATTTTATCTTGCCCCTTTGTGTGTGTGTTGAGAATATGTAACATGAGATCTACACTTTTAACAAAATTTTAGTTGTAAAATAGTGAATTGTTAACTATAGGCACTATGTTGTACAGCAGATCTCTAGAACTCATTCATCTTGCACTCATCTGTACATCCATTGAACAATTATTTTAAGTTTATTAAGGTGTGGTTTATGGCCCAGAGTGTGGCTTTCTTGATAAATATTCATGTGAGATTGAAAACAACGTGCATTATGCTATTGTTGAATCAAGTATTTTATAAATGTCACTTAGATCAAATTGATGATGCTGTTCAGGTCAACCACATCTTTACTGCTGTTCTGCCTCCTTGATTTGTCAATTGCTGAAAGAGGGATCCTGAAGTCTGCAAATATGATAATTAATTTGTCTATTTCTTCTTGAATTTCTATCAGTTTTTGTCACATGCATTTTGACAGTCTGTTGTTATGTGCGTACATGTTAAGGATTATTATGTCTTCTTGGAGAACTGACCTCTTTATTATTATTATGTGATAACTCTCTGTACCCCTGAAAATTTTGTTTTTTTTGAAGTCTGCTTTTTTGAATATTAAGATAGCTACTCTAGCTTTTATTTGATGAGTACTAGCATGTGTATTGGTTTTCTAGCATTTTCATAACAACTTGCCACAAATTAGGTGACTAATAAAAGAACAGATTTATTTTCTCACAGTTGTGAAGGCCAGAAGTCCAACTCAGAGTGTTGGCAGATCTGTGTTCTATTTGAAAGCTCTAAGGATGAACACTTTTTTGTTTCTTCTAGCATCTGCTGGCTCCAGGCATTGCTTTCTGTGGATACATAACTTTAATCTCTGTCTCCATCTTTACCTAGTCTTCCCCTCTTCCTTGTGTGGTTCTCCTCTGTGTGTCTCCTATAAAGAAATATTGGATTTAGTGTCTACTGACACATCTCAGTAGATGAACCTTTTCTAGAGAAACTTAACTAACAATTGCAAAGTCCCTTTCTCTAAATAAAAGGAAATCACAGGTTTTAGGGATTAGGACATTAATATGTCTTTTGGGGGATTGATGTTCATTCAGTCCATCCCAGCATGGCATATATTTTTCCATCTCTACTTTGAACCTATCAGTGTCTTTAAAAAATAAAAAATAAAAACAGAAATTACAAATGAAAAATATTCCATGATCATGGATAGGAAGAATCAATATCATGAAAAATGGCCCTACTGCCCAAAGTAATTTATAGACTCAATGCTGTTCTTATCAAAATACCATTGAAATTCTTCACAGAACTAGGAAAAAAAAAAAAAGCATTTTAAAATTCGTATAGAACAACAACAAAAAGCCCGAATAGCCAAGGTGATTCTAAGCAAAAAAGAACAAAGCTGGAGGCATCATGTTACCTGACTTCAAACTACACTACAGGGCTACAGTAACCAAAACAGCATGGTACTGGTACAAGAACAGACACACAGACCAATGGAACAGAATTGAGAACCCAGAAATAAGACCACACACCTACATCTATCTGATCTGAAAACCTAACAAAAACAAGCAATGGAGAAACAATTCCCTATTTAATAAAGGATGTTGGGAAAACTGGCTAGCCATATGTAGAAGATTGAAACTGGACCCCTTTCTTATACCATATGCAAAAATTAACTCAAGGTTCATTTCAAAGACTTAAATGTAAAACCCAAAACTATAAAACTTTGGAAGACAATCTAGGCAATACCATTCAGGACATAGTCACCAACAAAGATTTCATGATGACCATGCCCAAAGCAATAGCAACAAAAACAAAAATTGACAAATGAGATCTAATTAAACTAAGGAGCTTCTACACAGCAAAATAAACTATCAAGAGTAACAGATAACTTATAGAATGGAAGAAATTTTTTGCGAATTATGCATCTGACAAATGGCTAATATCAAGTATCCATGAGGAACTTAAACAAATTTACAAGAAGAAAACAACAACCCCATTAAAATATGGGCAAAGGACATAAACAAGCACTTCTCAAAAGAAGACATACACATGACACACAATCATATGGAAAAAAAAAACTCAATGTTACTAATCATTAGAGAAATGCAAATCAAAACCACAATGAGATACCATGTCACACCAGTCAGAATGGCTATTATTAAAAAGTCAAGAAATAATAGATGCTGGTGAAATTGTGGAGTACAATGAAATGCTTATACATTGTTGGTGGGAGTGTAAATTAGTTCAACCATTGTGGAAGACAGTGTGATAATTATTCAAAGACCTAAAGACAACAACACGATTCAACCCAGAAATCCCATTACTGCCAAAATATAAATATTTCTATTACAAAGACATATGTACACATACGTTCACTGTGGCACTATTCACAATAGCAAAGACATGGAATCAACCTAAACGCCCATCAACAATAGACTGAATAAAGAAAATGTGTTACGTATATACCATGAAATACTACGTAGACATAATGAATGAGAGCACGTCCTTTGCAGGGACAGGAATGGAGCTAGAGGTCATTATCCTTAGCAAACTAACATAGAAACAGAAAACCAAATACCACATGTTTTCACTTATAAGTGGGAGCTAAACGATGAGAACTCATGGACACATAGAGAGGAACAACACACACCAGGGCCCATCAGAGGGTGGAAGGAAGAAGAGGGTCAGGAAAAATAACTCATGGATACTAGGCTTAATACCCGGGTGATGAAATAATCTGTACAACAAACCATCATTTACTTATGTAAAAACACACTTACCTATGTAACAAACCTGCACATGTACTCCTGAACTTAAAATAAAAGTTAAAAAAATAAGAAAGAAAGAAAACAAAAACAATTTGTGACTTTCTTGGAGGCAACATATAGCTGGATCTTGTTATGGGTCTTTTTGAGGGGGCTTTTGTTGTTCTTGAAACCCACTCTGGTACTCTCTATCCTTTAACTAGTGTATTTAAATCATTCATATTTAAAATGTTTATTAATATAATTTGTTTAATACCTACTAGGTTAATAAATATTTTTCTATTCATTGTTTGTGCTCTTTTTTCATTTTATTCTTCTTGTTTTGCTTTCTCTAGTTTTAACTCAATATTTTCCATTATTTTGTTTTATCTCCTCTCAGCATATTAGCTATACTTTCTTTATATTTTTGCCATAGATTTCACAATAGACATTTGGAATTAATCTAATCTCACTCTCAATCTAATCTCACTCTTGAATAACAACTAACTATTTAATGGATAGTGCAGTTACCTTATTACAGAGTATTCCCAATTCTTCCATCCAGTCACTTATAACATTAGTGCCATTTATTTCACTTATATATATAGTGTAATCATTGAAAACATTATTATTACTTTAAGCAGTTATCTATTAAATCAATTATGAATAAAGCAAATAAAATTCTTTATTGATTTATACTTTGATGATTTTCTTATCTTTATTTAGACTGAAGTTTGAAAATATCTTCCCTTCATTCTCCATGGAAAACTTTTTTTTTTTTTTTTAACATTTCTTACAGTGTAAGTCTACTGGTGATGAATTCCCTCATTTTTTTTGAGAAATTCTATTAATTCTCCTTCAATTTTGAAGGATACTTATGATGGATATAAAATTCTAGTTTTCTTTTTTATTGTCTCCCAACATTTTGCATATTTTACTCTGCTCACTTCTTGCTTGCCGGTTTCAGAACAGAGTTAATGCAATTCTTAGTTTTGTCCCTCTGCAGCTATTGTTTAAGTGCTCCTATCAGTTTATTTCTCTGGTGGCCTCTGCTCTTGGTAAACAGATCTTGGCTATACTTCACTATATTTACTTTTTTAAAATAGATTTCAGGGTAGTGTTTGCCCTGTAACCTCAATTCTTTAGTGGGTCTAAGAAATCTCATTTGTTTTCAATTTGTTTAACTTATTTATTGTTGCAGGATGAATGATAACTTTAAGCCTCTGTACACACAGGAGTGGAAACTGAAAAGTATATATTGACTTTTAATGTGATAATAACCTGAGACATACATGGTATCACCTTTTTATGCAGTCAATCAATGAATGTGCCCTGTTATTTTTACCTTTTAATTATTTCTTCTTTTCATTCTGGTCTGGACTTCTGTTCTCTCTACATTTACTGTTCTTTCCAGTTTATTCTCCACACTGAAAATTACTTGCTTATTGGCTTTAACATACATTCCAAAACTCATAATATAACCAAGGACAACACAAATCCCCTTTTTGTCATGTGCCTGTCTTTGCAGCCCTCCATATTTCTAACTCCAGACCTCTAGTCACATAGTTTAGCAAAATATAGTATAGTACACCCTAGTTATCCTAAAGAGCATAAATACCTTGCTATAATTTAATTCAATACACAAATCTCTTATTTGTAATTATTAAAGATACTTTACATATGGCTTTTTAATTTTAACTCTAAAACACTTTTTAACTTTAACTTATAGAAAGTATAACTTTTTTTTTTTTTTTTTTTTTGAGACGGAGTCTCGCTCTATCGCCCAGGCTGGAGTGCAGTGGCCAGATCTCAGCTCACTGCAAGCTCCGCCTCCCGGGTTTAGGCCATTCTCCTGCCTCAGCCTCCCGAGTAGCTGGGACTACAGGCGCCCGCCACCTCGCCCGGCTAGTTTTTTGTATTTTTTAGTAGAGACGGGGTTTCACTGTGTTAGCCAGGATGGTCTCGATCTCCTGACCTCGTGATCCACTCGTCTCGGCCTCCCAAAGTGCTGGGATTACAGGCTTGAGCCACCGCGCCCGGCCTACTCTTTTTTATACTGTCTGATTTGTGTGTACACATTAAAATATTTACAAGTTTTTAAATCTTCATGGTTTTTCTGCCTGAAATACAGTCTATAGAATTTCCTTTAGTGGCAATCTGCTGGGAATTATCTCTATTGTTATGTTTTGTGGAAAATGCTTTTATGATTCTCTTTCTTCATCAGCACATATGCTAAGACTAGAATATTAGCTTACCAGTCATTTTTACTGAAATGGATTGAGTGTACCGTCTTTCTGTCTTCTGACTTCTCTTGCTCCTTGTAAGAAATCAGCTACATTTTACATGTAAACGCATTCTTTTCTTTCCTTTTAAATTATCTGCTGTCTCTTTGTATCTCTGTAATATATTCTAAATAATTTCTTCATTTCTATATTACATGTTATTAATTCTGTTTACTGATGTCCAATTACTGGTAAAATATTCAATAAAGTATTTAATTTAATGTATTGAACTGTAATATTTGTAATATTATAGCTTGTTTTCTTGTTTTTTTTTTTCATTTTTTACTAAATTTCTCACTTGCTTTGGAACTTCATTCATTTTGAATAACAATAACAAATTGTTATTCAGTTTGTTAACTCTTGAGAAGATGGGACCCTTTTAAGTGAATTTACATTTGCTTTCATTAATTGCTTGGGTCTGCTAGTAGTCTGGGATCCACCTGTAATTGGGCTTGGGGATCTACAGATTACTTAGGTAGTGAGAATTTAGGCTATGAATCCACATGAACACGCTATTGACTTCCTTATTTCTTCCTTCCTTCCACTCGCCCTCTCTTCTTTCCTTTCCTTACTTCTCTTCTACCTTCCTTCTTTCCTTTGCTTCTTTTTCTTCCTTAGGCACCAAAGTTTTAACCAGGAAAAATTTACTGTCTTTCTCTTTCTAGTGCATACTAGAAAATCTTACACATTAGGGCTACTAAGTATGTAGTCCTTTGTGGGTCTATTAGAATCTCCCCTGACGCATGAGCTAGACTTTATTTTCTGTGCCCCAAGTCTTGCAAGGACATAAAACTTACGCTAATATTGACTCAATTTTGTGAATACTATAATGTTTAAAGCTCATGTTTGGCTCCGCATATTACCTGTTATTTGCTCCTTTTTTAGTGTGATTATTTTTCACTTTTATTTTTCAATTTTTAACATTTATTTTTACTAAAAATATAATATGCTATATTTCAATTTGTTTTCAATAAGGAAGCTGATCTAAGTAACAAGTCACCTATACTGTTGACAATGGCATGCCTGAACTACTATATAATAAATATGTTAATATTTTGCTTATACATTTGTACGTTTTTTCTTTTTTGAGCTAATAAAATTGATTTAATATGGCTAATTCTTCCCATTTGTTACATTGTTATGTGGATTCTGGAATCAGAATCCCTGAGTTAAAATCTTGGCCCTGCCATTAACTATATCACTTTAGATAATGTACTTAATTTTCCTAAGCTGCAATTTCTTTATCTACAAAGTGGAGTTGACAGTAATATCTGCCTTGTAGGGTTGGTATGCAGATGAAAAGCATTTAGTATATTATTTAAAAGATGAAATTCATGTCATAGAGAAAGTTATCTTTGTTAACTATTATTATTTCTTTAATTGCTTCTAAGTTTAGGTAATTTTTTCTACTCTAGAGGGTTAATAAATGCTCAACTATTTAATGCTGTCTGTTCAGAGGGGTTTACTCTTTCATGGATAAATATTTAATTAATTCATATTTCTATACATTTGAATACACAGAATAACATCTGAGTTTTAGTTAATTAATTAATTTATTTTTTGAGACCGAATCTTGCTCTTGTTGCCCAGGCTGGAGTGCAATGGCACAATCTTGGCTCACAGCAACCTCCTCCTCCTGGGTTCAAGTGATTCTCCTCCCAAGTAGCTGGGATTACAGGCATGCGCCACCACATCCGGCTAATTTTGTATGTTTTGTAGAGATGGGATTTCTCCATGTTGGTCAGGTTGGTCTTGAACTCCCAACCTCAGCTGATCTGCCTGCCTCAGCCTCCCAAAGTACTTGGATTATAGGCATGAGCCACCACACCCAGGTCTAATTTATTTATTTATTAAATAGTCAGTGAGTTATTTTGATAGTGTTTAACAAATATTTGTCCACTCCATGAGTTTGTTTCATTATTGATCTTACCATTGAGTTATATTTTAAAAAGGCCTCTTTGGTGGTTTAAAGTTTTGTCTATTTTATGACAGTCACAATGTGATGCCAGATACCAGTCATTTTTTTGACTTACATTTCAAGTATGACTTCGAAGGCAACCAATGAAATAGAATTCAAAACGGTGTTAGAATTTTAATGCTGAGATGAAATTGACCTTAAATTCATTGACTGGTGGATTGATCACTAGGGCAAAATGGAAGTGAGGAGTCTTCACTTCTTAAACTTATTTCACTTGACTCTCTATTTTCTGAGATTGTTAATGTGTTAAGCACAATTGTTTGAAAAATCAGAGTGTAAGATGTAATGCTGTAGGTTCATGCAGCGTTCGTTTTGAGTCATAATTAGTGTAATTTTTATCTTGTGTACTTTTTTCAGTTTTGAAGGAAGAATAGTTGCTTTCTAGCTCACGGTTGATATGCTAGATTAATAGTAATTATTGACTCCAAATCTGGATAACACTTCTAAGCTAACTGTTTTTTCCCCCCAGTTCTGACTTTTTTTCTGTTAACCTCCAAGTATGACAAGAAGTTATATAGTTAGTTATGAGGGCATTCCTTTATTCCTGAAAAGAGAGTTGAGGACTTGTTTTATTTCCACAATTGTTGCGAAAATTTTTGTCATGCCATTTTTGAAATGGCGTTTCTTTATTTTGAATATATTTTTCCATTAACTCTATCTTAAATAAATAATATTCATTTTATGTTACTTTTTAGCCTTGTATAAGGACACAAAATAATTCCCCAGAAAAATGCTTATAGCTTAATGATAATAAAAATAAATGCTAGCTAGATTTTAGATATTGCAATGGTGAAAAAATGTAATTGTGTAACTAAATTGCTGCAATAAACCACAGGTGAGAATGAAAGGTGACATGACGGCAACATATTACATTGTTTTGTAGATATTTGCATCATACTTCTAATGGGAAAATCATCAAGTAAGCACAAATCATAAAAAGTATCCAACTTGTAGACTCTTTGTTCTCTTCTTACGATGTCTAGGGTATTTAATTAGCCTTGGGATAGTTTAATAGGCAAATATGAATATAAGACCGCTTTACATTTCTTTTTTTTCTTTTAGAGACAAGGTCCATCTCTGTCACCCACGCTGGACTGCAGTGGTACGGTCCCAGCTCATGGCAGCCTCGAACTTCTGGGCTCAAGTGATCCTCCAGATAAAGAATTTGGCATATGAAACAGGTATGTTGAAAGAGGAAAAGGTGAACTAATGAAAAGGAAGCATAGAGGTAAGTATTTATAAAAACTGTTTATATTTGAGAGTCATAATTATTTTTATGATTAGAAACAATTTACAATCACAAAACTGATATTAGAAGTGCTTACATATTTCACATGTAATAAGTTAAGTGTTTATTATTTGTGAAGAAAATTCTTAATATATGTAACATTATATTCACTCATTAGAAATTGATCATGTGTTTAAGTTTCCAAATAATACATTTTCTATTCACAAAGTCATTTTCCTAAATGAAAATCTGAGTGCTATCCTAGAATACAAAAGTGCATGGTTTAAAAATAAAGATAAATCACTGTTGTTTAAAAATCAATTTGAAACTTCTGGGGGAAATTGCATCATTGCTGCAGTTCATATCTGTCAAAAATTGCTGGTTTCTCTAGAAGGAAAAACAAAACTGACAGATTTGAAGGCAATCTCTGTATAGGAATATTCAATTACATTCTTCTGCTCACTGTTTAATCATATTTTAAATTGTCACTTAAAATCATGTAATTCTGATAACCTTATGATGTTTAGGCACGTATAGTTTAAATATTAACATACAAGAAACATAATATTCACTATTTTTATAAAGTACACACATTTTATTCTTGAAAACTATATGTGGAATTAGTAAATTTATGTTATATATTCAGTTCTTACGCTAGTTAAATTCTTTCAAAAGTTTAGGAGTTTTTGATGCACTGAAAAGTTAGTATTTTTTAAAAACTATGTATATAAGATATCACAGGCTATAATATTAAGAACTGTAGTTGAATATGAATTTAGAAGTTTTGGTACAACAAATCACCCCGTATATTCCAGTTTTGGTCAAAGCGCACTGAAAATCCGTGACCACATTTTTTTAAATACAGAAGACACTGAAAAGCCTTAAAACAAAGGAAAGCTAAACAAAGGGTATGCGGGTAGTGGATGTGATTTTAAAGAGTTATTAGAAGAACATATCATTGATTTAGACTTTGCTTGGTGTCTGGGCCATTAAGAATCATGGGATACATTTCATGGTACCTCTGTAAACTAACAGCATCTAATGGAAATGCTTTTATTCCTGTCAATATCGCATGCTGAAACTAAAATATTATTACAGGGATACTCAACCTAAAAAATGCTTAGAAAACAAAGTAAGTTTGGTTATCACCTCACAATTGGCAGAGTCTACCTGTTATATTCATAGTGAGGGACAGAGTGAAGAGTCACAGGTTTCCACAACTTAAAAAATCTATTTCAAACTAGGCATTATTTACACTCAAAGTCATAGAGACTGGTACCTGACTCTCAGATGACTGCCCTTAGCATAAAAAAAATAGAAAGCCTTCTCTTATCCTCTGGGAATAATACATAAATCATACCACATACAGTAGGATAACACTAAGGTTTACGTTTCTTATTATGATATTGATTCAAAGTTGATAAGGAAGAACCTTTTTGAGGAGGCTGTTAGGATAGCTTTGTCCACATGGGTTCAAACAATCCCTGTGGGAACTGTCCCTGTCAAGATGCAGGGCTCTGGAAGCCAAGTCAATTGCTTTATTGGAAACTCAATATAGTATGCTATCCACTGTTATTAGGGAGAAACACTACCTGCGGTTTTCCAGTTTTTGTGATGGTGAAAGATGAGCAAAAGAGGAGAGAGATAAGTCAGAACATAGCTGCAGCCATATTTCTAAATATATCCCTGCCAAGCACAGAGCAGCAGGCAAGGCCCATGCCAAGGCTTGTCAGACAGATTTAGCTAGTAAAATACGACAAGTCCCTTTTAGATTCAAACATTTTATTACTTGGCCAGAAAAAGGAAGAACAGTAAAAGGAGACAATGCACTGTGTTCTTTGTCCCCCACACTCAAAAGTGTAAAACTCAAACAAAAAGGGCTAGTTGACAATGCAGTGAAAGGGACACTCTGTTCTTGAGCACTCAATGCTAGAAGGTTGTTAAGTATGTTTATAGACTGCAGCTGTAACCTAAGGGGCACAGAGCAGAAAACCTCATTCCTCATCAGAACCTGGGAAATAATGAGAAACAGAGGCATGACAGCCTCCCATGTGATATAAGAAGGTGAGTAGATATGACCTCATGGCATTTTCTCATATCCTTTTATGAGAAGGCTTTTGTCTTCCAGAAAGCTCGTAAGTTGTTCCACCAAGGCTCAGACTAGCTGTGGTTCAAACTTTTGCCTACATGGCCTCTATGGATGGACACATACAAAGTCACCAGGATGCCACAATTCGTTTATTCCCCTATAATACCAATGAAATCTAAATTTCCAGTTGCATACTATGTGTCTTGAGCATGATTTTCTTTCTCCTGTTTTTGTGATGTTTCATTTATTCCTCACTCATCAACACACATGCATGCACATGCATTCACACACACAGATATATGAGAACAAAAATATTAAAATTACTTATAAAATACTTACTAAAATTACCATGGTGCCAGTAACAATTTTTCCCAGGTAGATGAATATATGTAACTTTATAACCCTCAAGCCTGTGAATAGGGGCAATTGAAATTATATTAATACAAAGCAATTTGAAGGTCAAATCTTGCTGTCATAATTTTCTACCTTATATACTATCTTTGGGTAGATTACAAAAAAAAATGGCCACAATTTTCTCCTCTCTCTATTCAGTCTCATTGCAAAGGGACTTTAAGAGGTAAAATCTATGTCTTAAACCTTTTAAATTGGGTTAGTCTAATGATATAATTTTGCTAATAGAAGACACAGAAGAGATGGGGTGCCAGTTCTAGGCCAGGTTGTCAACAGGCCTTGCATACTTTTCTCTCTGTTCCTTAGAACCTTAATACCAAGATGTGTGGCCAGAGGCCATTATTACTAAATATATGTGTATGTGTATGGCATCACCCAGCAGATAATCAACCTGCAGTTGCATGAATGAGGCCTATGAGATCAAAAGAACTGCCCAGTAATCCCAGCTCCAAATAACGAGCATGCACATTAGCTACTTTAAGCCAATAAGTTTTGGCCTGGATGGTTATGTTGCAAAAAAATAACTAACACAACTATGTATTCACTGGTAGAAGGAAAGGTACTCTATGAAGGGATACCTTTTGGATATTGAAAGAGTTAAACTATGTTTGTACCTAATTATGAGAGATTTCCCAAATTTTCATGTGTGCTCCATTAAAGGTAGTTTTGTAATTTCTAAAATCTGTCATTCCAAATGATAATCAAGTCTTAAAAATTTATTCTTCTTTTGGATGTAGACATTTAATGTCTTCATTATTATTGTTGTAATTGTATGGGTGTTACTTCACTACTGCAGCAATGATCAAAAGGACAACCAGTACAGTGGTAATTTTAATAAGACTCATACAAGGCATTTGACTATGCTTGATGACTTTAACTCTTTCAAACTGTGAGTTAGGTAACCAATGATTTTTTTAAAAGTCTATTCAGTCCTTTTTTATTCTACAATGAAAGTCAGTGACCTGGCCAACCGTGGTGGCTCACGCCTGTAATCTCAGCACTTTGGGACGCTGAGGAGGGTAGATCCCCTGAGGTCAGGAGTTCAAGACCAGCCTGGCTAAAATGGTGAAACCCCGTTTATACTAAAAATCCAAAAAATTAGTTAGGCATGGTGGTGCATGCCTGTAATCCCAGCAATTCAGGAGGCTGAGGCAGGAGATTCGCTTGAACCCGGGAGGCAGAGGTTGCAGTGAGCTGAGATCGTGCCATTATACTCCAGCTTGGGCAACAAATGTGAAACCCCATTTCAAAAAAAAAAAAAAAGGAAAGAAAAGAAAAAAAAAGTGTGGGGAGGGAAGAAAGTCAGTGACCTGTAAGAAGTAATTTCATGAACTGAGAAATGGATTTTAGGTGATGGTATAATAGCTTTTAAGTTTACCTTCTCATTTTAATAATAGGGTTACACTGGATCTTGAATCAGATAACTTTGTTGAATTTTTAATTTTATTTTTAATAAACAATTATGATCCAATTTTTTAAGATTTTATTGTTTAAGATTTAATTTTACTTAAAATATTAAGTAAAACATATAATACATATTTTTCAACAATTTAATTTAAAAAGTTTTTACTGATATGTAATGATTTTGAAATTTATTCATCATATATAATTAGCAATATTAGAATCCTTAAACAACCAACACTTTCACTTTAGCATATGTAACTCATAACAATAAAATGCATACATTTGAATATTTTCTTTTCTTTTTTTTTTTTTTTGAGACGGAGTTTCACTCTGTCGCCCAGGCTGGAGTGCAGTGGCCAGATCTCAGCTCACTGCAAGCTCCGCCTCCCGGGTTCACGCCATTCTCCTGCCTCAGCCTCCCGAGTAGCTGGGACCACAGGCGCCCGCCACCTCGCCCAGCTAGTTTTTTATTTTTTAGTAGAGACGGGGTTTCACCGTGTTAGCCAAGATGGTCTCGATCTCCTGACCTCGTGATCCGCCTGTCTCGGCCTCCCAAAGTGCTGGGATTACAGGCTTGAGCCACAGCGCCCGGCCACATTTGAATGTTTTCAAAATGTGCAATATCTTTTGTGTCACACTGACTTATGTCACTAATATGAAGATAAAATAGAAAGTGTCTAAATGGTCTGGAATTTCTGATTTAATTTGTACCACTTAATTGTATAAAATTAGAAATACTTTCCAGGTCTGTTTTAAAATATTTACTAAGTCTTTCAACTATAAAACTATGTCTTGCTCTCTAGCAATGGAGGGGATAATTAAGTGGTTCTTCTTTTTAGGCAAAAATAAATATGAAAAATAAAACATTGTAACTGAAATTAAATACCCTACTTCCCTGTCTTCTTTCTAGCTCATTCTGACTGAAGAAATTAAATCAATTCATCAGGCAAGGCAGATAGATAAGCAGAATTCTTAATCAACAAGACACTTTACTGAACTTTTAAAAATCTTGTCTCCTTTTAGCACATTTAGATTTTGTGCCTTGAACTGTTATTAATTAGAGAATATGGTGCTAATTATTAGCTATTTCAGTTATCTCAGAAATGAATGACTTTCTTTCAATTAATATTCTAACTTAGTAAGACAATTATTTAGTTGAGGCCTTGATTATGAATTTAATCATTTAAAACTATAAATCTTGATGCATCACAAAACTTTCAAAACGTGAGGTGGGTATAAGGTTTTACCATATATGCAAACTGACAAATTATCCTGCCACAGTTTCCTAGATGCTGATAGAAGATACAGATGGAGCTCTTTAGTCTGAGATCACTCACATCACAGAAAGCAGCATGAGCTTCAAGTTTATGTTGCTTTCTCTTATCCTCCAAGTCTCTGAAGAATGACATGGAGTGGCCCAGGTACATGTTGTATACACAGTAGGTTTATGTCACAGATGAGGAACCCCAAGCTTAAGGAACTGATTTTTAATAATAGGTGCAAGCAAAATGCTTCAAAAGGTAGAATTTTTTTGAAAGGATACAGGAGAATGAACAAATATGCCTTCTGCTTAAGAAGGAGATGCTACCTGTACCTTTCAAAGTACTTCACTATAGAGGCAATAACAGTTTAGAATAGAAACTATCAGTGCTTCTGCTTACAAAACATGCAATAAAAATCCATTTAGAAAATTGTCTCCCAACAAAACTGTGGTATCTGAGTAGAAAAAATAATAGGTCAATACTGTTGATAAACAAAACAACAATATTTAATTTAAGCTATAGTGTAAATTTGAAAGTATATATTAATAAATTGAGACAAAGAATTTAGATATTTAATTGGCTTTGGCTTGGTTCTAGATATTCATGTTTAATGAACTTAAGCTCTTGTAGTAACAGCCAATAAATTGTATCAATGTTTTATTGATATGTTGATAACAGTAGGAGGCAGTAAATTCCTAAGCAGACAGGGATAGGTCCCCAGTCAAACTTGACCTTCAAGCCAAGAACAGTCTACAGCCTGAAAACTAGGCTACCAGCTCCAGATAAAATCCTTGGACCAGAGTGAGAACTCCCATTCCCATTTGGCATGCTTTCTCCCAATTGCTCAAAAGTCAGAAGTCAAAAATTAAGGTTTGGGAACCCCTGCCTCAATTTCAGAGGATGTATGGAAACACCTGGATATCCAGACAGAAGTTTGCTCCAGGGGTGGAGTGCTAATGGAGAATCTCTGCTAGCACAGTGAGGAAGAGAAATGTGGGATTGAAACCCCAACACAAAGTCCCCAATGAGGCACTGACTAGTGAAGCTATGAGAAGGGGGCCACCATCATCCAGAACCCAGAATGGTAGATCCACTGACATCTTGCACCATGCACCTGGAAAAGCCACAGACACTCAATGCCAGCTGTGAAAACAGCCAGGAGTGAGGCTGTACAGTGCAAAGCCACAGGGGCAGAGCAGCCCAAGGCCATGGGAGCCCACCTCTTGCATCGGGAGGACTTGGATGTGAGACACGGAGTCAAAGGAGATTGTTTTGGAGCGTTCAGATTTAATGACTGCCCTGCTGAATTTTGGACTTGCGTGGGGCCTGTAGCCCCTTTGTTTTGGTCAATTACCCTCATTTGGAGTGAAAGCATTTATCCAATGCCTGTACCCCCATTGTGTCCTGGAAGTAATTGACTTGCTTTTGATTTTACATGCTCCTAGGCAGAAGGGACTTACCTTGTCTCAGAAGAGACCTTGGTCTTGGACTTTTGAATTAATGCTGAAATGAGTTAAGACTTTGGGAGACTGTTGGGAAGGCATGATCAGTTTTGAAATGTGAGGACATGAGATTTGGGAGGGACCAGGGGCAGAATGATATGGTTAGGCGTTGCGTCCCCACCCAAATCTCATCTTGAATTGTACTCCCCAGGTGTGTAGGGAGAGACCTGATAAGAGGTGATTGAATTAACGGGGCAGTTTCCTCCATTTTGTTTTCATGATAGTGTGTGAGTTCTCATGAGATCTGATGGTTTTATAAGGCAGTTTTCTCTACTGTTGCTTGCTCTCTCTCACCTACAACCATGTAAGACACGCCTCTTCCCTTTTCGCCATGATTGTAAGTTTCCTGAGGCTTCCCCAGACATATGGTACTGTGAGTCAACTAAACTTCTTTTTTTATAAATAAATTACCCAGTCTCAGGTACGTCTGTATGGCAGTTTGAAAATGGACTAGACTCCCACAGGAAGAGATATCAAGAACTTTAAGTGTTCTCAGATTTTAATTCATATACAAGCTTGCCTGTCCTCTGCTTTGCAGAGAGACAGTATCTGTGTCTTCTAAGGCTCCGATGTGTAAACATTCTTCAAACGCTTTCAGAAAAACAGTGAGTTCCTCACTTGAAAGACATGCAGAAATATGAGATAAGGGTTGGTTATAAATATAAAACAGAGGAAAAATCAAAACATTAAAGACACTTGGCGTAAGTGGAAAGAGGTTCCTAGAGCAGAAGCTGTCTTTCCACAGTGACTTGGGGGCTCACACAGTTTTTTTTTTTTTTTTTTAATCACCTTATGAAAAGGCAGAAAATGGTGAGTATATAGAAAAGCAGTGTTGATCTGTGGGATTTAAAAAAACAAAATTTTCATAGGTTTTTGTTGCTTTTTAAAATTTTTGTGTCTTGGCTTGGAACTCAGAAGGTTTGGAGGGGCATCTTTAGACCTTCCATTGTATGTCTATGAAACAATAATTTATTTATGTTCTATAAGCCATTAAATTGGTGGAGAATGACATTTATTTTTCTGGCAGGAGAATATTCTACTAACCTATTTTCTTCCCATTTCCTCTGAGTTTTGTAATTATACAGAAATATCTGATAAAAGCTGAGATTTAGTGAGGACTTGATATACAATATATACAGTAATATTTTATAATTCCTCTGTTAAAATAGTCTTCTTAAATCTTATTTAATTAGAGGTTACAAGACAGAGAAGTAGGTTGTTGCCTGCATATTAGAGTAAAAATTAAACATTTTTGAGTACCGTAAAGGAACATATCAAGTAAAGAGTAGTCTTCAAATTATTAACCTGAAATGCTAATGATAGTGTATGTCTGAAACAAAGGTGATATCTAAGTTATGTAAATAACCTACCTCAGATAAATACACCATATTACCTAAAGCATAAAGTCCTACATAAGTAATGTGATTGTTTATTTTATTTTCTACTTGATCTGTATAACTTATGACCTAAGCAGGCAATAAAGAAACATAATCTGAATAAATGAATATATCTTCGATGCTTTACCTGAAATTCTCCATGTATTGGTTTATCCTTCAAAGATTCCTTCCAGTACTCTATGCATGGCCAAGGTATTCTGTGCCACTGCATTCTTTACTAGCTTCTTTCACTAAAATCTTTTAGTCTCCTTTGTTACTCAGAGAGAAATTTTATTGCTATTCACATGTTCCCTGTGTTAGCACAAAAGACAGACTTCACAGGGGCTTTTTTAATGCTGCTTTAGTCTGCCATCTTCTTAGAGTCTCTGTTTTATTCCCTTAGGGCTAAAACAGAGTTGGCCAAATTTAACCACCTCTTAGATTTTTCAGGGCCAAAGAAGATACATTTAGTCCCGAATCAACCTTAGTCCAACATGAACATATTATTTGCCCAGAAGCAAGCTATTCAAATTTGAGAACTTCCAAACTGGTGAATATAAATGCAACTTGCTACATGATTGCAAGAGTATTCATTGTTCTATTTTAGTATGTTAAATCTCTAATCAGAGCTTTGAAATACAATTAAAACATAAAACAAGGAACACTAATGCAATGGAGCTCATTTTAAAGGCATGCATTTGAGTTCAGAAGAATGAGTAGCGATTAGTCATGACAAATGGCAAAAAAAAAGAACATAGGGAAGAGGTAACATAAATTTTCTGCAGGCAATTTGTGGTGAAGAAGATTCAAAGCTGAATAAACAAATATACGTTCAGGATTAATTGGGTGGAATGGGCAAGAAGGGAAAAGGAGAAAGATGCAGATAAAAAGGAATCAACATGAACTTAAGTTCAAAGTCCTTTATTGTTTCTCTTACGATTGTCTCTGTTTTCTTGGTAAAATTCTTTAACCTCTGCAACTCCCAGGGTAAAACATATATTCTCAACTATTACTCTATGCTTATTTATTTACTTATTTGTTTGTTGTTATTCATTTGTTTGAATGTATGTATATATGTATCTATATATGTTAGAAACTAACACTGGGAAAAATTTTTATCACGTTTGGATATCATGTGTGAGATTCACAATTTTGTCTGAATCTTATAGAGGGCTTAGAATGCCCAGATATGCTTTTTCTCATTCACCTAACGTATTTTTATTTTTAAAGTAAAAGTTTAAATGAAACAGTAGATTTGTTATACGTCTTTTAAAAATGTGATATCTACATAGGTATACTTAGAGAAATGTACACTAATTATCAAAAACATACATTCTGAACAATTTTCTGAATGTGAAATGAACATTCTAATAAAAAAATAGAATTAGTGTCATATGGATCCAAAATTTGCTTCTTATAATTAATGAACTTAAAGATACTGCTTAAATTTTTAGAATGTTAGGATGGAAAAAGCTTTCCAAACTGTGTCTCAAAATTCAGAAACCATAAAGAAATTTGATAAAAGTTACTACATAGACTATTAAACATAAATAAACATGATTAAAATATGTCATAATCAAAGTCAAATAAAAATGGAAGAATATATTTGTAGCCAATATCATAGATTAAAAATGAATTTCCTAAATTATAGATACATACACCAATAAATCAATAGAAAAAATGGCAAATAAGTAGACAATTCAGAGAAAATAAAATGCAAATGACCCTTGGACATGTAAACATATCATCTATCAGAGAATTTAAAATTAAGACCACACTAAGCAACAAATTTCATAATAATTTGGTGAGAAAAGAAAAGTTTGATCACACTGTTCTACTTGTCAAAGCTTTATATCATATATTGCTGACAGTATGCTTTGGTACATTCCTAGTGAAAGGCAGTATGTTTACGGACAAACACTCTTACTAAGAGTGCTACAGTTCTACTCCTTGGAATTATCCTATTGATGTATTATAGTCGCACACATATGAAATAACACAGAGGAACACTTATTGCAAAACTTTGTAACAATTAAAAATAGGAAACAAGCTAATGTCCATTAAACTAGAGAAGATCTGGAAAGCTGTAAAAGACTATGTGGTTGGTGAGACATTGTTCAGGAGTTGGTGGAGGTCTCACTGCAGAAGCAGAGATTGGACACAACCTTTTCTTTTGCTAGTATGTTGAAAATGTATGCATGGAGAAAAATAACATATAAATAAACTTCTGCCTCCGAAATATTTCTGCTCTGCACCCCCTTGTAGTCAGAAATACTATCTAGAGTTTTACCATCAATTTTATTTCTTATACTGTATTTAAATTTTGCCTTTTTATTTTGTAAGTAGTAATCATGTGGTGTATAATCTATGTGTGTGGCTTCTTTTATTTTTAAAATGTTATGATACATAGTAGATATATATATATTTATGGAGTACATGAAATGTTTTGATACAGGCATGCAATATGAAATGAGAACATCATATAGAGAATGGGATATTCATCTCCTCAAGAATTTATCCTAGGTGGCTCCTTTTAAATAATGACATGTTTATGAGATTAATCTGTAGGTTGTTGTGTTTTATTGTTTATTCCTTTGTATATATACACATATTTTATTGAGTGAATATAGTATAATGTACTCATTATAATTTTGGTGACTACCTAGATATGTTTGATAGAAATATCTGGATAGTTTCCAGTTTGGGACTGTTGAGAATATATACTACTTAAAGATAGATAATGCTGGTATGATCATTCTAGTGAATAAATTTTTGTGAAAATATGCATGCATATCTGTTGCTTATACACCCACGAGTGGACTTTCTTGTTCTCTCCATGTCTATCTGAACCCAAAGAATGTATTACATTTTCAAAAATTAAAATTTGAAGTAAACAAATAGAAATAAATAAAAACATAAAAAATTAATAGCAAGACCATATCAGCTTATGATTTCTAAGAGTTCTACTTGCTCCAGACTTCATCTTTCAAAAGTCATAGAAAAAATACTTTTAGAATTAATTACTATACAATTTGTCTTCTTGATGTCCATCATATTTTTCTTAGTGATTCAACATGTTAATTTTCTTTGTAAAGATCACTGAAGAAAATTTGCCATGTGATTCACATCCCTAGCTAATATTTATCTGTTGTGTGATGACATGAGAATAAATATAAATTATTTTGATAGACGAACTTACATTCATGCAAATAACTTGAAGTCCTTAGTGCTGAACTTATTCTTTTATTTGAGGCTTTTCCCTATGTGTTTATTTGCTTATATATCTTCTACTGGTTACATGAATTGATTTTTTTCCCCTGACCTCTGCTTTTTTAAAAAATATTCCAAGTGGCCATGAGAGTCATTTCTTGGGAAACATTGTATATAGTATACGGTTGATGGTTCAGGCAGAAGCAACAGTTCATAAAGAGTCATGAACATATAGTTTAAGGAAGGATCATCTGTACTGCTTTTCTGACCCTGATAGCAGCCTCCAAATCATCCAAAGCTCTTCTCTTAAAATTGCCCCTGGAATATGGGCTTCTCATATTCAATTGCTTAGAAATATATGGATATCTGTCTTCTCTCAGTTTTACATTGAATTTCTCGTCATTTGTTATGGAAACTTATATAAAAAAGAAACAAACAGGTCTACTCCTTTAAATCTCACATATTTGAGGAATGTAAAGGTGCCAGATGATTATTGTACCTATATATTTGAATTCCTGCATATTACTTGAAGACTTTTAATAAGAAATTGATCCCAACTCTATACTACCATTTTAGGAATATGTTATGGCTTTATGAGTAGTTTTGTTGTATGTATTAAATAAAATTTAAACCTTTAACTTGTATTTATCCAGTTATCTATTTACATTTGAATGAGCCACATAGTAAAGAAAGAAAGAAAAATGATATATAATTACAAATGCCAAAAAAAAAAAAAATAGTGGTTCAATACGTTTCTGCTTTATGTAAAAATAAGCAATTGTGGAATTGTTCAAAATACATTTATTGTATTTTAGTATAACCATTGTATTGACTTTTTGTTAGTATTTTCCTAGGCCAAAGCTAGCGCTGCCTTTTTCTCCTCTTTGGTAATGTCCACATCTAAAAGCACCACACCATAGCCAGTGATAACAGGCAATTCAAAGGTGTATTAGTCAAGTATCTGCCAAGCAATGGAGCTCCTGCAAGAGGAGCTCCACCAGCGAGTATTGACTTCTAGACTCTCTAATGTTCTGGAGGAGGGTGGAGAGCCAGTGAAAAAGGAAGGAGGAAGAGAAGAAGGAGGGGAAGAGGGATGGGGCTTCATAGCAGAAGTGAGTAGGTCTGAGGAGTCTGAAGGTGTCTACCCTGACAAATGTAAAAGGTTTAATCAGATTTTATCTTGTCTATTAGTGACTTTTCACCTTCAACTTTATTTCTCCATATATACATATAGACACATACAATATTGCATTTCCTGCTTCTCCCTTCATTTTCATTTGCTCACTTGAAAGACCAAAGGTGAAATGTAGTATATTTGTGTGCTAATTTGTTTCTTCTTTTAACTAGAGAAAATTTTGAAATGTTTATATTTTGGGTAAGGTGTGAGTCATCAACAAAGTGTTAAAATATTTAGATGTATTGTCTTTCTTAGGCTTTATAGTTAGCATTAATTTATTTTATATTTTATTTTGTGTTATCAGTTGTGATCTCTTTGATAATTTATTAAATGACTAGAATATTAAAAAGTACATAATTTCAGAACATAGCATTGCCTTGAATATCAAAACATCTGTATATTTATTCATATTGTCACCTTAAGACAGAAATTTTTACTTGAAAAACAGCATATGGGGATGAGCATTATGTGGGAGCATTGCTCATAAATTATAAACTCTGGTAGCTGTTTATTAAATTACAGTGAAAAATGTCATAAATATTGTTTGTCCTTGTTTTTTTTTTTTTTTTTTTTTTTTTTTTTTGAGATGTCTCGCTCTGTCACTCAGGCTGGAGTGCAGTGGCCGGATCTCACCTCGCTGCAAGCTCCGCCTCCCAGGTTTACACCATTCTCCTGCCTCAGCCTGTTTGTTCTTGTTAATTGGGATATGTGTTTGGCACCGAAATGTTGAAATTAAATATCTTATTTTCAGTGTTTATCTTAACAGATGAGTTTTTTGCTGGTTGTGATTATTGACCAATCTCTCTATTCCGACTCTCCTATTCGTTGACTTCTCTTCCAGGCTCTCAGAACCCTTTCAATATGGATTATCCTTCTTCATCCCTTGAATACTGGTATTCACTAATGTTCTATTTTTTTACTTGAGGGCAGAACCGGGTTTGAGTGTCAGTCTGTCTTCCATTGTACATTTTACATATCTAGTGTGTAATAGAGGCTATGCATATTTTATTTTTTAAAAGGACAACATTTCAGATCTATTCATAAAAGCACATTAAGGGATAAATGTTTTCTATTCCTAGAGAAAAGAGAATAATTAGGTCAATCATTGCAATAATCTCTTATGTTTTCCTGTATGTGTATTTGTGTGTATAGGGGGGATGTACATGTACGTGTCCAATCTCACTTTGCACTAAGGCCACTTTTATGACCTGTGTATTAAAATAAATCATTTTCCTGATTTAAAGTTTCAGTGTTACCCTGTCACATTTTAAATTATTTTCTCCATCATAAGTTGGTCTATGTCAACTACTATTTCTTCATTTCTCAGAACTCCCTAAACACAACTGCCTATGGTTACTTAAGCATGCAATGCCTCCATAATCCTAATAACAAATAATAAATTAGATATATATTATTTATTTAGACATTTATTATGGGCACAATAATAATAAGTTAAACATTTATTAGGCAATTATTTTAATTCAATTCTGCACAGCCAGACTCAGCGACAAGTTGTGAGTGCAAGCAGTTTATTTGGGAGTTGACATCAGAAAATACAGGAATGGAAAAATGATACAGGGAAAAGAACGAAGCAAAAAAAATATATCTAACAAATTACCACTGTGGACAACTGAAGCTTAATCCCCCATAATGTCCAGTCTAGCTAAGATAAGAAAGCAGGGTATTTTTACATTAACTCCTGTCATCTGTAGGGTTTATTAATTCTCTGGAATTCTAGTAAATTGTTAATTTATCAGAAGTTAGGGAAAGACTTTAGTCAAAAAGATTCCAGTACTGGCCTCTTTGAAGTGTTAAGATTTGAGTAGATAGAGGTGAGGTGTTGAAAATGTCTTCTCAAATAATATTATTATACATTGTACAGCAGTTTAATTACTTATTTGCATATGTGTCTACCCCAGTAAATTGAAATTCCCAGAAGAAACAAAGTATGTTTTTTATTTATCTCTGTATCCTCTATATTCTAACTCAACAAATGCCTACTGAACGAACTGAAATATAAGGAAATGAAAGCAGTATGCCCTTGTGATTCCTATTAATTTCTTAGCATCATTAAACAGCACATCAGCCATATGTGTGTGTATGTTTATGTGTGTGTGTGCATGTGTGTGTCTGTGTGAGGGAGAGAGAGAAAGAGAATGCATGTTTTCAGAATCAGCATATAAAATAAGATCTGTAATAGAAGACCTAATTATTTTTAGTTTATATTTTAAAATAGGAGGGAAAGAAGACTGATGGTAAATTTGTAAGTCTAGTCTTACTTAACCTGTGCTAAAACTAGGGATTGTGTTCTCCAATTTTCAGTGCTGCACTGGACAGACAGTGAGTTACCAGCTATGGACTGAACTGTCTGGCTACAAGTTCAATAGACATCTTAGTTCAATTACTTAAATTGGTAATGAACACTGTGTGCAGTAAGCAGCATAAAATCACTAGCTGAGGGGCACCTATGACACAGAAGACATTTTCCTGAAGCTTTCAATAATGAAAAAGAATAAGTTTAGGAAGGCGGGAAGAGAATTGCAAATAAAAGAAACTGATGAAAATAAAGTATGCTAATTTTCCTTTTAAAACTAGATGCTTAACTTTCTGATAACTTTCAATCCAGCCCAAATAAAGTTTGAACTTCAAAAATCACAAAATATACCCATTCCAAATTACTTCTGCTTTATTTATATAATTACTAAGGAAAAAACAGGTGTTGAATACAGTTAATAACTTAAGGAGTTTTGTTAGAGTATGTTGCAAAGAAAAGGAGGCATACTTTCTAATTACTTCTGAAATCAATGTTGTTCTCTTTTCCTCTCTGATATGCATTAATATTCCCTCAAATTGCATTTCTCTCCAACACTAGAGACTAAGAAATACAAGAGAGATAGAAAGAAACATACATTAAATAGCTTTAGGCTAAAGAAAATTAAAATCTTAATGCAACATTAAATATCAACAGAATTTTGTGATTTTGCCATATGAATGAACCGAATTACACAAATATAAGCAAAGTGATGACAGGCATCTAAGAAACTTAAGAATTTACTCAGATGTAAAAAACGTTTATGAAAAAGGAAAAAAGGAGAATTCTTAATTACATTATTTTAAATGATTGCATAATCGGTTTACTTTTATGTCCAGTGATATTTTAATTTGATTTGGTTCAAGGATCAAAGATTTTGTATAGCCACAGAAGCAACTCTTTTGAAAAAGAAAACAGTAATAATTTAAATTTTTTTGTAAAAAAGGTAGCATGTAGCTGTATGAATTATTTGTATTAACTCACGCATCTTTTAGTTTTGGAAAAGACTCCCGGAAAGAATTTTCATTTATCTTTGGAAGTTTTATGATCTAATAAATATTATACCTTTCCTCACAACTGTATCCATCTTCAAATCAGTGGAGTTAGCAAGTAAAGATTGAAATGTATGCCTTATTATTGATAAAGTAGGAATAAGGATATAACTTAGGTGTATTAGTAAAAGTACTTCCTAAAACCTCAACCTTAAGGTTTTAGACAGATTTACATACCCAGTCCATTTCACAATTGCACAACCATGGGCCTTGGCAATCTGAGAGCTTCCTACACGGAAGAGTAAAAAATAATTGTGTCTTGTTTCCAAGATGGCCTCAAAGTCAGCCTTATATCTAAGTTGAACAAGATTATTACCTTCACTCAATTTGCCAATCAGGACATTGTGAGGTGAGAGGTCATAAATGTTATATTCACTCCATATTTCAAAAGGACAGGTGTGCTATTTAGCTTTGTGAGAAGGGTAGTTTCAGCAATTGTTCAAGACAGTTTTGAACATGGCTGAGGAGTTAGCTTTTTGACCCCTACTGAATAAATGACAATTGACATTGTAAATGTCTTCCATGTTAAGAGAATGTATCTTACAGGGTTAGCTGATAAAACAAATCATACTACATGTATTGGACTCCAAACAATTTTACCAACTGCTTTGGAAAAATGTAAAAATTAAATTTATTTAGATTTTTTCTGTTATTTCTTTTTTCTTCTCCTTTCTGCTTTCTTAGATTACGAAAAATCATAAATTTAAATCCCAAAGCAGTATGTCTTACATCTACCTCGTTGTCTAAAACTATGAACTGCCCATCACAAATTCTGGAGTACCAGAATACATCATAGCTGCTACTAGTTAGGTGCTCCTAAATTAAGTACTTCCTTCCAGAAACCTGTTAAGCTACTGTTATTTCAATGACTATAAAAGCTTTACCATTTTATTTGGAATAAATATTATCTCTGAATATCCATACTAATTTTATAATTGTATAATGGTTTTTACATGTTTCATTGTCAGTGCTATTTTTAAATTACTAGAAATTTCCCTCTCCCTCTTTGTGTGTGTGTCTGTGTGTGTGCGTGTGTGTTTATGTATCTCTATATGTATATGAAGCAGGAAAGTTGTATATATTCATATATATATATACACACACACACACACATATATATGGTAAAAGTTTTCCTTTTATTCCATTGTATACACTTTGCCCTTTGAGTCAACACAATCTTCTTAAAAGTTACCTTAAAACAAAAACCTGGTATTCAAGTCTGGGCCTTGTAGTTCATGCCTGTAATCCTAGCATATTGGGAGGTGAAGGTAGGCAGATGACTCGAGCCTAGGACTTTGAGACCAGCCTAGGCAACATGGCAAAACTCCTTCTCTACAAAAAATACAAAAATTAGCTGGGCATGGTGGCAAGTGCCTATAGTCCCAGGTACTTGGGAGGCTGAAGGCTGGGAGAATCACTTGAGCTCAGGAAGTCAAGGTGTGCTGTGTGTGGTGATAACACCACTGAACTCAGGCCTGTGTGACTGGAGCGAGACTCTGTCTCAAAAACAAAACAAAAACCCCAAAACTAATAATTCAATACTGTGATCATCTGCACTTGAGTGGAATTAACAGATAACATTTTTAACAAAATAGTTGTTATACTTTATTTCATTCTTTATACTATGCATAAAGACATCTTTGCTACATTTGATTCTGGAATGTGTGACCCAGTAGGATGGCCAAATAAATAGGTTTTTATATTAAGTCTTTTATCCTCCAGTTATTGTAGATTTAAACTGTAACCTCAGGACATACTGACCACTGGATGATTTTACTAGGTTTATTTAGCAACAGAAAACACCTGCAATTACTGGATGGTTTCATATTCTTTTTTGCCCCCAATCCTTACAATTTTCATTCTTTTGCCTGCAATATCTTTCCAGTGATCCTTCCTTGGTTATCTCTAATGTCATCCCCACATCTCAGCTTAAACTTCTTTTGGAAAACCTTCAGTGAAAAATCTCACTGTGCTCCTAACTCCTCAAGCAATGCACACACACAAATACACTCACTCACACACGTCAGAAGGATAGATTCTTCCTTGTACTCTAGTAACGTTTACATAATGATAGCATTTATTACAGTTCATTAAAATTTCATTTTTGTCTTCTGTCCATAGACTTCAAATTTCTTGAGGACAATAACTATTCAATTTGTCTTTGGGTCCCCATTGCACCTCTTAGGGACCCAGTAATATAAATGCATGTTTAAATGCATTGGTAAATTAGTAACTAGATCTAACCACTCTCCATATATTTCTTTTGATTAATTATAATTTTATTGATATTAGTTGCATTCCAAAGATATTTCAAACAATTTCAAAGAATGTTTTTGCTTTGGCTGTTATTTTAAACTTACTTGGAAAAAATATTTCATATAAAACATCTACAGCACCTATGTTAATACAAATATCTTCGCAACATTATTTACATTCAAAGTTATTACTTCCTTGGAGCCACAGGAATAGAATTGTGTCTCGTGTGATGCTGTCTTGAAGACTCAGGGTAATTCTGAACCATGAATTCATACTTTGAGTGTTATACGAAATCTTCTGCTAAAAATGGGCAATGGACTCTTTATCATTATTTGGAAAATTACATAAAATTCAGAGTCTGAAGTTACGTAGAGAAAATTGTATGTGCTTTAAAGGAATTGAGAATCAGTGGGCTCTATGAAAAGAGAACGTAATTAGGAGTTCAAAGCCCTATTTGGTTTATGTTTTCCACTATAAAATTTCATATTATTAGAGGCCAAGGAAAGTGGATCAAAATATCAAAAATATTTTGCCAATATACACCACTGTGGAAACCAGCGCAAGAATCCGGCCACAAAATCAAGATCCTACACAGAGCCTTGGCCTTCTGAAAGCACCCAGAAATGAAGCCAATTGACTATACTCAACTCCCACCACAGTTAAAGGAATGCCACCCCTCTTGGATGAGAAAGAATCAATGCAAGAACTCTGGCAATTCAAAAAGCCGGTGTCTCCTTACCTCCAGAAGAGTCCACTAGCTTCACAGCAATTGTTCTTAACTAAATTGAAGTGATTGAAAGACAGACATAGAGTTCAGAACTTGGATGGCAAAGAAGCTCAAGATTGAAGAGCAACTTGAAACCCAATTCAAGAAATCCAGTAAAACTACCCAAAAGCTGAAAAACAACATAGCCATTTTAAGAAAGATCCAAAGTGAAGTTTTGAAACTGAAAATTTCACTTTAAGAATTTCAGAATACAATCAGAAGTGCTAACAGCAGACTAGAACAAGCTGAGGAAATAAATCTTCAGAGCTTGAAGACTTGTTCTTCCAATCAAATTGGTAAGATAAAAATAAAGACAAAACCTCTGAGAAATATGGGATTATCTAAAAAGACCAAACCTATGACATATTGGCATTCCCGAGAGAGAGAAAGAGAGAGGAAGGAACTTACAACATCTATGCCAATGCGTCATATTCCATAAAGAATTCCCTACATATATTCATAGAATATGTGTCACATTCCATTAAAATTACCCCTGCATAGCAAAAGAAACCATCAATGGAGTAAACAGATAACCTACAGAATGGGAGATTTCCACAAACTACTTATCCAACAAAGATCTAATATCTAGAATGTATAAGGAGCTTAAAAAAGTCAACAAGCTAAAAACAAATAACACAGCTGGGCACAGTGGCTCATGCCTGTAATTCCAGCACTTTGGGATGCCAAGGTGGGTACACTGTTTGAGATTGGGAGTTTGAGACCAGTTTGGGCAACATAACGAGACTCCCGTCTCTACAAAAAATAAAAAATAAAAATTAGCCAGCCGTGGTGGAATGTACCTGTAATCCCAACTACTGGGGAGGCTGAAGTGGTAAGATCACTTGAGCCCAGGAGGTAGAGGCTTCGGTGAGCTATTATTGCACCACTGTACTCCAACCTGGGCAAGAGCAAGACCCTGTCTAAAAAAAGGAAGGAAGGAAGGAAGGAAGGAAGGAAGGAAGGAAAAGGAGAGGAGAGGAAAGGGGAGGAAAGGAGAAAAGAAAAGAATAAAGCACATTTTAAAAATGGGCAAAGGACATGAACAGACACTTCTTAGAAGAAGACATACAAGTGGCCAAATGAATATGAAAAACTGCTCATCACCACTAATCATTACAGAAATACTAATTCGAACCACAATGGGATACCACTTCATATCAGTCAGAATGGCTATTACTAAAAAGTCAATAAATGACAGATACTGATGAGGCTGCAAAAAGAGAATACTGATAGACTGTTGATAGGAATGTAAATTAGTTTAGCCACTGTATTGAAAACAGAGCTACCATTTGACCTAGCAATTCCATTACTGGATATATACCCAAAGGAAAATAAATTGTTCTACCAAAAAGACACAGGCACTTGTGTGTTCACTGCAGCACTATTAACAATTGCAAAGATATGGAATCAACCTAGCTACCCATCAATGATTGATTGAATAAAGAAAATGTGGTACAAATTCACCATGGAATACTATGCAGCCATGAACATGAAATCATGTCCTTTGCAGCAACGTGGTTGTAGTTAGAGGTCATTATCCTAAGTGAATTAACTCAGGAACAGAAATCCAAATACCACATGATCTCACTTATAAATGGGAGCTAAACATTGAGTACACATGACATAGAGATGGGAATAATAGACACTGGGCACTGCAAGAGGCAGGAGGGAGGCATGGAGGTGTGGGTTGAAAAACTACCTATTAAGCGCTATACTCACTATGTGGGTGATGGGATCTGTACTCTCAATCTTAGTATTATTCCATATACCCATGTAACAAACATGCAATTGCACCCTCTGAGTCTAAAATAGAAGTTGAAAATTTTTAATGTATTAATATTTTTTTGCTTTCATGTTACTTATTGTTTTGTGGCAAAAAATAGTTCAGAACTATATTAATAAATATAGCTTGAAATGATTTGATAGTCATCACCATGCACAATGCTAGCAAAACAGGAAGCACTCACAAACAAACAAACAAACAAAAAAAACATTTGGGAGTAAAAGGAAAAAGTATATATATAGTTTTAATAATACAAACAAAATTTGGATCAGGACCCTAAATTTGAAAAATAAATTGCTCATTTGTCCAGTTTAGTTTTGTAGTTGTAAACACAGTATTTCTTTATAGAGGCATTTATTTTTGTCAGAATTGGCAGCTCTAATTCATTGAAGTCAACCCTACCTAACCTGATGTGTAAAACATATTTTTTTCAGCTGATTACAGGCTGCATGAACAGTCCAAGTCAAACAAGTCTGGTATGCACACAATACCAAGAAACCAAGTTGGTTTGATTTCAAGCTCAAATATTTACTAGCAATTCAGACGTTTCTCCTGATTTACACATGTAAATATACAACAATCAGTTAGATATACTCACTTGATGATTGACTTCCCTAAAATGAAACTATAATGAACCCATCACCCTTATAACCCAGGTTCCAAGCCGGCAACAAACTGAAATGAGCAAATTAAAATAAAAGCTATACATTTGAACTATTTCTACTCAGTGACTGGAACCAGATTTAACTGAATTCAAATAAAAACCTGCTATGAATATTTTGTGAGCAAATGTTTGTGAGAATGCACTTTTTCAAGTCAGTTGAGGATCACCCAAGAACATAGTTGCTGCTGAATCATAGGGTAAGACCATGTTTAGCTTCGTAAGAAGCTACCAAATTGTCTTGTAAAGTGGTGTACCATCTTATATTCTTACTCGCACTCAATAGATATTTCTGTTACTCAACGTCCTTACTATCAATTGATATTTTCTCTTTTTCAGTTGATATTAGCAATGCTAGTAGGTGTGTAGTAGCATCATTATTTAAATTTGCAATACCCTAATGACAAGGTATATAGAATATATTTCTATATGTTTAATTGCTATCTGTATATTTTCTTTCAAGTCTGTTAAATATTTTGCCCATCCTTTAACTGGGTTGCTTATTTTCTTATTGTTGAGTTTAAGAGAGCTGCATATGTGTTGTATACAAGTCCTTTATTCAGATGTGTGTTTTCACTAATATTTTCTTCCAGTCTGTGGTTTGTCTTTCATTCTCTCTACAGTGACTTTCATAAAGAGGATTTTACTTTTAATAAAGTCTAATTCATCAATTATTTTTTTCTTTAGGAGCTATGCCTTTAAGGTTGTATCTAAAACTTATCACCAAACTCAAGGTCACATAAACTTTCTGTGATGTTTGTTTTATTCTAGAAATTTATAGTTTTGTATTTCATATGTAGGTCTTAGATTCATTTTAAATATTTTTTAATGTCATAAAGTCTCTTTCTGGGTTCTATGTTTGTGTGGGAAACTCCAATTGTATTATTGGTCTCTCTATTCAGTTCCATCAGTCTATATGTCTATTATTTTGCCAATACTATCCTGTTTTGATTGTTGTAGTTTTATACTAGTTATTAATGTAAGTCCTCAGATGTTGGTTTTATTGAGCATTGTGTTCATTTTTCTAGGTTTTGTCCTTTTCCATATTAATTTTATAATCAGTTTTTCAGTATCTATAAATAGTTTCCTGAGATTTGATCAAGATGGTTTTGTATCCATTGATCACATTCCTTCAATAGGTGAATGAATAAACAAACTGTGGCATATCCATAAAGTGGAATATTATTAAATTATTAAAAGAAAAAACGTATTGAGCCACAGCAAGACATAAAGGAAACTTACATGCATTTTGCTAAGTGAAAGAAGCTTTTCTATAAAAGCTACACATGTGATTCTAATCTTACCACATTTTGGAAAAGGCAAACCCATAATGATGATAAGAAGCTCATTGGTTTTCAGGAGTTTGGCAGGATGGGGAGAGAGTTGAATTGGTGAAGTGTAGTGAATTTTTTAAAGCAGTAAAACTGTTATGCATGTCACCATCATTGTGGATATGCACATCTAAACATTGTCAAAATCCATAGGACTGTGTAACATAAAGAGTAAATATTAACATATGCAATTTTTATAAGCCATTTAGGAGGTCAGGAGATTCCAAAATGTGACAAAACAACATGACTATATTACAAATATATGAAACAATGTCATTTAAGGGAACAGAAAAAAAAAAAAGGTGGTGGAACATAACTCTTCATTCTTTATATGTGCACGGTAACTTCCTTCCAGAAAGCATAATGTGGAAAGGGGTAAAATACAAACTTAAGGGTTGAGAATTCTGACAAACTCTATCTTAATCAGCAGTTCAAGGTTAACATCAATGATTATACATACTGTTGATAGTGTGTATCCTTGAAAGGATGTAATGAAAATGACATTTTATATCTGTTTTCCTCCTCTCTGAAACTCATAAACCTAGTCTAATCATAAGAAAAACATCTGACAAATTCTAACTGAGGAATATTCTAAAAAAACAAACAAAAAAACCTGAACAGTACTCCTCAAAACTATTAAGAAAGGAAAGTCTGAGAAACTGTCAGCCAAAGGCACCTTAGGAGATATGACTATTAAGTGTAATACGGTATCTTGAATGAGATCTTAAAACAGAAAAAGAACATTAGGTTAAAACAAAAAAAAATCTATATAAAGCACTAGTTTTGGTTGATAATAATGTGTTAATAATTGCCTATTAGTTTTAACAAATATATCATACTCATATGTTACAGGAAACTAGAATGTCTGTATACTCTCTTCAAATATTCTCTAAACTTAAACTTTTCTAAAATAAAAGTTTGGTTTGCAATCAGTAAATTCCTATGTGAATGATAACATTGCATTACTAATAATAAGTAACACAAAATTATTGCTTAATTTAACAGAAAATAAACTTATTGAAAAGATGCTGCACTACCCACAGAACTGCTAGAGGGACTGGTCAGTGTAACATTATATTTGCACTTTATGAGAAATATTTTACTGCCTAATAAATGACCAGTTTTTCTAGTTCACATATGAGTGCTTGAGGATAATGCAGACACTTGAGTGACTGGATGTCTATTAGATTTAAATTGGTTACTTTATTGTTCAAACCTTCGTTGATCGTTATGGCCAGTTTGACCTGTCAATAATTCATAGTGTTACTTTCACACCTACCTTTATGACGGATTGCTCTATTTCTTCCTTATCAGTTTTTGCTTTATTTATTTTGACTGTACTTTATTAGGTGACTATGTTCTATTTTATTATATCTTCCAGTTCACTCGCTTAAAACTAGGACTAATCTGTCCTTTTCCCATCCCCAACTAGGTTTTTAATTTCAACATTCTTATAGTTATTTTATAGTCTGTATTTGACCCTATACACTTGTTCAATTGTGACATGAGCATTTATGCTAATCAATATTTTATTTGCTTCTTTACTATTTATGTAATTAGTTCTGACTAATGAAATATAAGAGAAGTGCCATGTGTCATGTCTGGCCTCCGGCATTGCAAAACCCATGTACAATTATTCAGTCTCCCTCTTCTCCTGTTGCAGCAACCTAGTAAGCTACAAGATAGTAGGAATCAAGACAGCTTGTTTCCTTGAGTGACTACGTGGAACAGAGCTTTCTGCTTACTTATGTATGATATGCAATATTAGCAAAATTAAGTTTTTGTTTATTATTATTTCTGTTACTGTAGCATAACCCCTCCTATTGTATAGTTCTTTCAATCCTAAAATAAATCTCTGGTTTATTTTGTTGCCTCCACGTCAGAATGCCTTGCCTTCTGTTGTTTTTGGTAATATTTATCATGGGGTAGTAATTGATTTTAATTTGTGGAAATCTGATAGGACTACATTGAGAAAGTTTCTCTTCAAAGAGGCTATATTTCTGCATCAGCTGGAAGCTAGTTGTTACTCCCATTTTAGGACATTTTCGGGCTGTTATAAGAATCTTAGATCAAATTAAATGTTGTCAGATTTGTCTTTCCTTCTTTGTTTCTCTTCCAATGAAAAGACCCTCATAATTGGCCTTCTGACTGCCTGTGCTTTCTGTCTCCTGGACAAATTTTTGGGTACCCTAATTTTCATCTACCTTCAGCTCCAGGCTGAGTTCTTACTTATTTTTGTGTTTTTTTCTTTGTTTTTTCACTGGTGTTGCAAGGATTCATGGAGATAGCTTCTACATATTTTGAAATGAGCAAATGCATTTAAAAAATCTGTAGTTTTAGGATCTAGTTATTATAAAACCAAAGAGTTTCTCATAACTTCTAGTTATTCCAAAGAATATCTCTAGGACTTTTAAAAATGCTTAATGTTCATTCAGTGTGATTTGTAAAAATGTTAGCTTTCCTTTTGTTCACGTTTTTAATATGAATTTTCCACCTTTTATTCCCAAATTTTTTGTGTTCTTACATTTTAGCTTCAATTCTGTTGAAGAAGATATAGCTAGAAGATATAGAATCTATGTAAGAAAATTTGCTCTAACTTGTGTGGGTTTGTAGAATGTGGTCTGGATAACGTAACTGTGAATGTTTTCTATGTGCTGATGATAACTAATCCAGATAATTTCTTAGACTGTCCCTGAAAAATTGCCAGGTTCAATGTGCTGGGAACTCACCATTGCAGTAGGAAACAAATGAAAACAAATGGGCATTGATTTTCAGGGATCATATCAGTTCTAGGTGGTTGAAGAGTTTAAAATAGTTATCAAAATATTTTCTGTGTGATAATTTAAAGTAATTTAATATGAACTGTGTGATTTAGGTGTGTATGAATTAGTACTTATCTATAATAATAGAATAATTAGTATTTAAAGAATTTTAATCAGAAAGTCAATCTTTCATACTTGACAACTTAGCACATACTTTTCATTTCTTTTAAAATCTCCAAGAAGAATTTGAATATTAGCATAACAAGTGATAGGATTTTTTTAAATTGGTAAAATAGTGTTCAGGATAGGTGTGTGAGGAGGATTGTGTAGATCTAAGCTTCCTTGGATAAACGAGACGTAAGTATCAGACACACTTGGCAGTATCATGTCATTGTTCAGTCTCTTCTCATTACTTCCTTCTTCAAGTAGGTTGCCCCAGATGGTGTCATCTTATGCATCAGTGCTTTTTACCCTCATGAGCAGAGCCAATATCATTCCTTTTAAATTGCTTCTTTTCGCCCAACCAAATTTGCTATATTTCAACCTCAATAAAGGCAGGTTCTATATCAGTTCTCACTTTTTATTCCCATTTTTGCACAATGACAGGCACATGGCAGGCACTTGATAAACAATGATTATATTAATAAATCAACACTTATTTCATATTGACATAAAGATAACTGTTATAGATATCTGATTCGTAAAGGCTTCCAAACACCCACATTATAAATTTGCTCCATTCTATCTGCACATTGTAAATATGTTTCGTTTTTTCTTTTAAAAGGTATCAAAATAAAACACTTGCCTAAAGTGAATTAGAACAATTATTTAAGTCATCTACTTCAGCCTTAACCATGAGTAATTTTATTTGAACAATCTCCTTTCACTGTAATCATAGTAAGATATATATAGTAGAATATATCATACTATAAAGTTGCACAGGCAACATGACTGTCAAACACTTAATGTCCAGCATTTTTTAAACCATGTCCAAAAGGCATGAAAATTACAATATATCATCCTCACTTTTAGGTCCACATAACCAAGTTAAAGCAGAGCAAGGTATGTGCACAAATAACAGACTAACGCTAGAAAGGGTATAGAGCTACAGTTCCTTTAGTCCATATTTAGCTAGCAACATGTGTTCTTCCTTAAGAAATGTCCAAAACTAAGTTGTACTATTGAGGGTACACTTAATATTTTGGATGAAAAAGTTATCTGTTAATAAAATGTATTAGTCACAATGTTTGCTTGTTAAACAGTAAGCCATTAAGCATAATATATTCTCAGTGTCGCAGAGTCATTATTTTCATTAATTAAAGCATATCAGTTTTACTATGTCCTTCTAATGCTTCCTGACTTTAGTTCTGCTTTGCAGGGTGCTTGCGCCTTTTCAACTTGCCTCTTGCTATCAGCTATGATTTGAGAAAGTTAATAAGCTAGTTTGAATGTATGTGTAGAAATTAAAAGGAATTTAAAAATCGTGAGTCCAAGGAAGATGCAGAGTGAATAAAAGAGGAGAGGCATCTTTTAGTTTCTCATTGAAAAAAAAAAACTAATACGGAGAAAGAATTAAGCAAATATAATTCAAATGGAAATTTCTATAATGCCCTATTGCATCCAGAGGCAGACCTAATATTATGTCCTTTACTCTGAGTCTTATAATGAAAAAAAGAGAGAGAGAGAGAGAAATTGCTTTTGCAGTCTTATCCCAATTGTAGCCTTGAAATTTTTCTTGGATCAGAATTAAGAGATTACAAACCTGACCTCATTTCTAGCCTAAAGCTTGAGATGAACAAAGTGGTATGAGCCATGGGAATTACTTAGACAAAAATTCTGTTAACTTACTCTTGGAACTATTCAACAGAAAAGAAAGAGGTAATCCTGTCCCAGCCAAGCTCCATGCTTTGTTTTCATTGAATAAACAGTTAGATATTGAGATTTCAACACCACCGTCCACATGTCTGACTCCAACTGTAGAAATACAAAGAACATTTGTTGCCACTAAGAAAATATAGAACAATTTTCAAATTAGTCACCATGCTAAATAATAACCCAACTTTGATAAAAATGTTGTATAATACAGAACATAATTAAAAATAAAAATAAGGCAGAGTACGAATCCCACTCTAAAATGAATTTACCATAGAAAACTCAACTAGAAACAGCAAGACCCTGGCAGACACCTACTCCTGAGGAACTTGAAGCCCCACAGAAAGGGTAGGTGGAAGTGATTCTTTGCTTCCCCTCTCCACTTTGACGATCTTCTTACTGTCAAAAAGCTGTGGAGTCTCTCTGCTCTTGTGAACCAGGGAAACACTGCTGGTATATGATTTGAGAAGTTCTCAGGGACAGAGATCTGGGTGGCCAGCAAGTGGAGGCATGCCTGCACTCCTCTGAGACCCGAACTGGGATGGCAGACACCATCCAGGTTGAGCACCTATTGCGAGACACTGTTCTGCCTGGGATTTCTCTGCCCTTTAGTCACCATACCTTCAGATCCCTCAGAAACGTACCCCAAACCCACTCTGACTATGGCAAGCACAAGGGACTGGTTGTTCCTCAGGGTGTGAGCTACCCATAAAGGAGGAAGTATAGTTCTGCAGCCCACCAGAGCCCCACTGGGATAAAAAAAAAACACAGATATGGTGGCAATCTCTGAAGAGAACAACAGTGATACCCTGGCATAGACATAGAGAAGGTGTCATCTCACATACCCCATACATTGCTATGGACACAGCAGTGCTTCTTCCTGCTAAAGGCCAGCATGTTCTCTGAGTGAAGAGAAAGCATTTTTTATGTTATTTATTTATTTATTTATTTTATTTTTTGTGGCACCTCCACTGAAAGTGAGCCTTTGCCACTTGAACTTACATGGAGGGCAGGGTCCAACTTCTCTTCCCTACACAGAGCGACAGTGTCCCAGCAATGGAGGACAGACGTGTCAAAAAGTTGGCTGCCTTGGACTAGAGAAGAGGCTTTGCCCCAAGAACATTTTGGTGCTGGCCCTCAGAGAGGTATGTCTTCAGCCCATAAGCACACTATGATTGGAAACCAAAGGATAAATTCTCTATGAACTTTGGTTGTAAGCCCTGCAACAGGGGCATGACAGGGAAGTGGATTGTGTTCCTGCCAGCTCATAGTGAATAGTTATTACTCCATCAAGCCCCTTCCTGCAAGACCTAAGTTCATCCCAACACAATCTCCCCCACTCCTCTTATTCCTGCATCCCCACATTCCTGCACCCCCATCAGAGTGAGAGCCTCCATTCAACATCAGCCTACCTGAGCTGGAACTGGATTTTACTCTAAGGGCCACCTACAGTGTGGCAGCCTGAACTATAACACCAAATAAAAACATGCTATCAGAAAGACTTAGTGCCAGTCTAAAAGACAAGCTTCTTGAGACCTCCCCACCCTCAGCCCTAAAGGTGATAATATTGGCTCATACGTCCAAACCATCATTACAACAAGAAACTCATGCAGACCTCAACCCACTGAAAGCACCCAGAAATAAAGCCAAATGATCATATGCAACATACACCACAGTCATACCCCCAAAGGAAGCAAGAATTTTAAAAAAGTAAATGTCCTATTCAAATGATAGTAAGTTCAAAAATAAGAAGTGACAGCCTCCTCAGACGACAATGAATCAGCACAAGAACTGTGTTGGTGCTAAAAGTTAGAGTGTCTTGACACCTCCAAAGGATCTCATCATCTTTCTAGCAGTAGATCCTAACCAAACCAAAAAATTTGAAGTGACAAGGAATTCAAAAAATGAATAGCAAGGAAACTCAACAAGATCCATGAGCAAGTGGAAATCCAACACACACAAACACAAAAACAGAAAATGAATTCAGGAAATGAAAGATGAGATAACTATATTTAAAACAATAAATCATACTTCAGGAATTGAAAAATTCACTAAAGGCATTTCAAAATACAATTGGACGCTTTAACAATAGACTAGATAAAGCAGAACTTATTTCAGGACTGTAGATTTATCTTTTACATTAACCCAGTCATAAAGAAAAAATAATTCTAAAAAATAAACAAAATCTTCGAGAAATATGAGATTATGTAAAGCAATCAAACTTACGTTGTATTGCCATTCCTGGGAGTAAAGAAGATAAAGCAAACAAGTTGGAAAATATGTTTGAGGTAATAATTTAGTTAAATGTTTCTAATCCTGATAGAGAGGTCAACATCCAGATATAGGAAGTACAGAGAACACCTGCAACATAGTATACAAGATGACCACACTGCAGGGTTGAAATCATCTGAATATCCAAGGTTAGTATGAACATGCAAACACTAAGGGAATTAGTCATCACCAGACTGAAAGTACAACAAATACTCAAAGGAATTCTAAACACGAAAGAAGGATACTTGCTACCATAATAAAATACTTGCTACCAGAAATGAAAAAAGGATAGTTGTTACCATAAAAGCACACGTAAGTACAAAGCTCACAGACACTGTAAAGCAATTACACAAATCTACTAGCTAACATCATTATAACAAGGACAAAACCTCGCATATCAATATTAGCTGTGAATGTAAATGACCTAAATGACCTAAATGATCTACTTAGACAAAGCATGGCAAATTGGCAAAAAACAAGACTCAACATTTGGTTGTCTTCAAGAGATTCATATGTAATGAAATCCGTAGTCTAAAAGTAAAGGTATGACAAATGACCTATCACATAAATAGAATACAAGAAACAACACATATTGCTATTCTCGTATGAAATAAGACAGAATTTATATAAAAAATAGTAAAAAAAAAAAAAAGACAAGGACATTATATGGTGGCAAAGGATTCAATTCAACACAAAGGTTTAGCTATCCTAAATACATTTGCATGCAAAGATGAATCACCCATATGTATAAAACAAATACTACTGACCCTCAGAAAATAGATAGACAGACATACAGTAATAGTGGAGGACTTCAAAACCCCACTGACAGCACTAAGACAGATCGTTGAAGCACCAAACTAACAAAGAAACTCTAAACTTAAATTGGACTCTTTATCAAATAGAGCTGATAGACATCTACAGCATACTTCACCCAACAACCACAGAATATACATTTTTTTCTTATCTGCACAGGGAATATTCTCTAAAACTGAGTACATGCTTGCTCATAAAGCAAGTTTCAATACATTTTTAAAAATCTAATCCATATCAAACATATTCTCAGACCACAGTGGAATGAAACTAGAAATCAATGCCAAGAGGAACTCTCCAAACTACAGAAGTATATGGAAACTAAACAATTTGCTCCTGCATGACTTTTGGGTAAATAATTAAACTGAGGCAGGAATCAAATAGTTTTTAAAACAAATGAAAATAGAGATACAACCTACCACATCCCGTGTGATACAGGAAGAGGAAAGCTTATAGTATTAAATGCCTACATCAAAATAATGGCAAGATTTCACAACCTAATGTTTCACTTAAAGAAATTAGAAAATCAAGAACAAGCCAAACTCAAAGCTAACAAAAGAAAATAAGTAACAAAGATGAGAGCAGAACTAAATGAAATAGATTCCCCAAAACCATGCAAAGGATCAATGAAACAAAAAGTTGGTTCTTTTCTAGGATAAATAAAATCAATAGATCACAAGCTAAATTAACAAAGAATAAAAGAAAGAATATTCAAAAAGCAGATCAAAAATGACAAAAGTGACATTACAATTGATAAAAAATATCCTCAGAGGCTATTTGTGCCTCTAAGGATCTCTATTTGTGCACACTAGAAAATCTAGAGTAAACTGATAAATTACTGAAAACACACAGCTTTCCAAGACTGAAGCAGAAAAAAAGTTGAAATCCTCAACAGCCCATTATGAATCATGAATTATGAAACTGGAACAGTAATAAAAAATAAGTTGAATTCTAACAGGTGTTAAAAAAAAAAAAAAGACTTGGTGCCAATCTTACTAAAACTGTTCCAAAAAATTTAAAAGGAGGGATTCCTGTTTAACTCATTCTATGAAACAAGTATTAACCCGATACCAAACTCTTGTAAGAACACAGCAAGAAAAGGAAACTACAGGCCAATATCCCTGATGAGCATAGATGCAAAAATCCTCAACAAAATACAACAAATCAACTCTGGCTACATATATCTAGCCAATCATGGTGGCACATTCCTTTAGCCTCAGCTACTCAGAAGGCTAGGGTGGGAGTATCAGTTGGGCCCAGGAGGTTGCGACCACACTGAGTTGTGATTGTGCCACTGCACTCTAGACTGGGTGAGAGAGCAAGAACCAGTCTGAAAAAAATAAAAAAGATAATGTATCTTTTCATCTCATTCATGTGAGTATTTCTGGAATGTAATGATGCTTCAAAATATGCAAATCAATAAATGTGATTTACCACATGAATAGAATTCAAAACAAAAACCATGTGATCATTTCAATAGATGCAAAGAAGCATTTGATAAAATCTAACATCCCTTCATGCTTAAAAAAAAAAAAAAAGCTCACCAAACTAGGCATCAAAGGAACTCAAAATAATAAGCCAATTATGACAAATATACAGCCATCATACTGAAGAGGCAAAAGTTGAAAGCATTTCCCTTAAGAACTGGAACAAGACAAAGATGTTGACTCTCACCACTCCCATCCAACATAGTACTAGAAATCCTTGCCAGAGCAATTAGGCAAGAAAAAGAAATAAAAGACTTTCAAATTAGAAAAGAGGAAGTAAAACTACCTCTGTCCTCTGATGAAATAATCGTCTACCTAAATACCCCTAAGAATTAAAAGACATCTACATCTGATAAATTAATCCAATAAAACTTCAGGATGCAATATCAATATACAAAGTCAGTAACATTTATATACACCTACAATATTCAAGCTGATAACCAAATGAAGAACTCAATAACAGTGACACTATCCACACAAAAAATAAAATACCTAGGAATGCCGTCAACTAAGGAGGTGAAGGATCTCTACAAGAATACGTACAAAACACTGCTGAAAGAAATCATAGATGACACAAACAAATGAAAAAATATTCTATGATCATGAATCAGAAGAATCAATATTGTTAAATGATCATACTTCCCAAAGCAATCTACAGATTCAATCCAAAACCTATCAAATTAGCAATCTCATCTTTTCAGATAATGAGAACAAAAACTATTCTAAAATTCAGATGGAACCTGTAAGGTTCTTGTATCCATTCAAACCTGAGAGTGTGCCAACAATTTTTAAAATGTGGTACATACACACCATGTGCCACAGCCATGTTATGGAATGCTACACTGCCATAAAAGAATGGAATATCCTTCACAGCAACATGGGTGCAGCTGGAAAACATAATTTTAAGCAAATTAATGCAGAAACACTAAGTCAAATACTGCAGGTTCTCACTTGTGAGTTAAAAAATGGGTATACATGAGCATAAAGATGGAAACCATAGATACTGGGTACCCCTAAATGGGGAAGAGAAGAAGAAAGGCAAGGATTGAAAAAACTACCTATTGTATACTATGTTCACTATTTGGCTTATGAATTCACTAGAAGCTCAAATACCAGGATTATGCAATACACCCATGTGACAAGCCTGCACATGTACCCCCTGAATCCATTATTAATTAAAAAAAGAAAAGAAAAAGAAAACTCAAACACATTAGGGGAAAAAAACAGTTTCATCTATTTTCCAAGAAAGGAATAGATGACATAATTACTAAATTGTTGAAATATTTATCAAAATATGCTGATTCCACAGAAAGTTGGATTTATCGAATTATTTTTAAATTAAAATAAGTACTCATCTCTTTTCTGAAGTTCTCTTTTCACCAAATAGTCTATGAATACTGATGCTTACTCATTTCAAAGTCCTGCTCCTAAATCTCTGATAGAAGGAAAACCATAATATCTTTTCCAACCACTAACACTCTTTTTGTTGTTACTGTTTTTATAGCCATAGATACTATCCTTGTTAAAATATTATCTCCCAAGGCTACTTATATTCTCTGCCTGAAATATCTCCCAGATGGGTCTTTAATGTTTCAACTGTACACTTAATATGACATAAAATTTATTCTAAAGTGCATTCTTTCAGGATGGGTAGGTGGGGCTGTGGGAGTTGGAGAGAGTGAACTACTTCCAGCTGCACTCACATGCTGGTATTCTAGAAACAGATATCCAGATAACATCCACAGCCATCTGGATCCTAAAGTGGAGACCGGGTTATCAGTTCAGATTTCAACTGTGATGTAATGGTTAAGAGCTCAAACCGTGGGGGCAAACCCGCTTATGCTGATAAGTCTTTATCTTGATAGCTGTGTGATTTGGTGGAACTTACATAATCTTTCTATGGCTTAGTTTCTTCAGCTCCAAAATTAGGATATTAAGAGTCCTCATAGTGTCAATGGGAGTATTAAACTAGTTTATTATGAAAGAATTAAGAACAGTGCCTTATACGTAGAAATGCCATGTAAATATTAGGTTTTAATCACTGTGAATTTTCCCTGGGTGGCCTTTGGTATGTTTCTTAATCTGTTTAAAATGTTCAACATGTAAATCCCTTTCCTCTCAGGAAGATACTTGTTCACTCTGAAATTTTTCTTAACTCTTCTGAGCTCTGCAATTCAATGTATTTCTGATGTGGTAACTTCTGTCTAGACACTAAGGTTCAATTTTTATTTTTATTTTATTTATTTATTTATTTGTCCAATTTAGAAGGTTCTGAAAGCTGCCTGTCAAAGATTCTTCTGAAAACAAACTTGCTGATTCCAAGTTGACAATTTTTAAAGAGCAGCTTCTCTAACAAATGTTCACCCAGAGCGGTACACAGCTACCTGAGACATTTTACAACGTGGATATATTTCAATACATGTTCTTAGTTAGCTATTCATAAAAGCTGAAAGTGAACATTAGTGAAAACAGTGAGCTACAAACAAAGATAGAGGGTCAACTATCTTCTTTTCAGAGGCAGATCAGAAAGATGCCAGAATTTTTGTACAAAGCATCTCAACGCTGCTCCAGCATTTGGAAAATCGCTCTATTGAGACTGGAAAATATAATTTATTTATAATTATTGGTCACGTGAACTACTGAAGAACCTCACAATAATACCTTTAAAATGCCCAACATTGAGCTCAGGAGATTTTGAAGTAAACATTGTAAATTTATCTATTAGATATGATTATTTAGTGCTGTTAATTTAATATTACAGGTTGTAAACCAGATTTAGCAAAATTTACCATTCTTATATTCAGTGACTAAAAATTTTAGTGATTTCTTATGTCAAATGTTATGATTAAAGTTGATCATCATAAGAATATTTCCCTTCTTTTTCAGGTATTCCATTTATTATGTTTTATAATTAAGTATGTGTCAAGAAAGAAATGACTGCTAGTATACCACTCTTAGTGTCTCTTCTGCCAGCTTCCAAAACCAATCTCACCTACACAGATCATTTTACAATGTTTTGCTCATCTAAACACAATCCATTTTTCCTTTCATATAAACATGTAAACCTTGGTGGTTCTACAATATCCAGAGCTGTAAAGAATTTTATGCAGAAATGAAACAAAAACTATATATTGAACAGTATTCATCATCACTTATGTGCATTTTTATCTTCTTTGATCTTGTTTTTTTTTAATGTCAACTTTATTCTAAAAAATGAAACCCAACACTCATGAACTAATAGCAGTTTTGTTACTTTATTGCATGGAATCCTAAAACAAACAACTAAAAATCTGATAGCTGTGAGAGACAGGAGTTGCAAACACATGGATAATTATCTCAGCATGGTATAGTTTCCCCTAAATGCATTTAGAATATCTGATTCCTTTAAATGGCAGGAGAAAAGATGGCATCTTTCACTTCATATCTGGATGATTAGTCTTATGTAGACACAGTCTGATTTCTAACTTTGCTATTCACAATATAAAGAGGATACATACATTTTCAGTGTAGCTAACATGTGTATTTTTAAAAGTCATATCCACTTTCACTGTGAAAGGCTATTAAATACCCATGTTCAATCTCTCTGTGCCATCATCATCAACTACCACTTATGGAGCACCCACGGATACTGTGCTAGACAACGAAGGGACATTTTAAATCCTTCTTCAGTTTCAGTCAGTCTGCACAGATTTATTTCAATGACATGTACAGTAAAGCACTTCTGTGACAAAATACGATTTACCATTTCTTAGTGCTTATTGTAACAAAGAAAATGTCTTTTTGTCGTTGCTGTTTTTTTTTTTAAATCAGTCCATTCAGAAACACTGAGGAAAACTAGAAGCATAATTGCATTCCATAGCTCCTTCCTACTTCATGCTTCTGTCACTTTCGTGTTTTTTTTTTTTTTTTTTTTTTTTTTGAAGTTTCCTTTGACGCCCAGGCTGGAGTGCAGTGGCATGATCTTGGCTCACTACAGCCTCTGCCTCCCGAGTTCAAGTGTTTCTCCTGCCTCAGCCTCACCAGTAGCAGAGACTACAAGTGCCCGCGACACTGCCTGGCTAACTTTTGTATTTTTAGTAGAGACGGGTTTCACCGTGTTAGCCAGGATGGTCTCGATCTCCTGACCTTGTGATCCATCCGCCTGGGCCTCCCAAAGTGCTTCTGTCACTTTTTAAACAAATTTGGCAATAAAAAACTAATAATAACTGAGAAAGATTGAGAGCAGAAAGCTCTTAAAAGAAGAAAATAAATGTTTCCAAATTCTTACATTCCACAGTGGAATGTAATTCACTGTGGAATGTAAATTGTTTTTGTTGCTAGATTGAAATTGCATATTCTTAACATGAAATATATATTTATTATAGTTTGTTTTTCACCTGACAATGATGGAAAGTGAATGTAGGATATCAAAAGTGAATATTTTAATTTATGGTAGTAATTCTATATTTACGTTATTTTCTTTGCCAATAAAATCTTTGAATTTGTACTCCAACTGTTTAGCTTGGCCGATAATAAAAGAGAAAGAGGAGACAGAGAGAGAGCGAGAGCGAGAGAGAGAGAGAGAGAGAGAGAGAATGAATGTCTTATTTGCCTGTTGCCATCATTCTATACTTTCCTTAAGATATAACTCAAGCTACTTTTCCCCATGATTCTTCCACTCCATAAGTAATCTTATTTTGCCTTTTGCTCCCATAGCACTTTGTTAAATCTTTATTTTTCAATTTTACAGATGTTTGGATTTGCTTGGTTTTCTTAATACTTCCAAACTTGCCACAGGTATTATAAAAAAAGTAAACCTCTAGACCCTCATATTTTTATTTTTTGATTTGTCTGGTCTCTATTTTCCAAATCTTGTTTTGTCCTGACCTACCTCTTTAAATGCCTTAAGAATCTGGTTTTTATTCTTCAACTGTCCATAATGAAATGTGAAGTTAGAGTATGTCTCTTGCTAAGGATGTCTCTTCTGAAACTTAAAATTAAGTTCGTTTTGCCTAGCATTCTCTGCAGTATGCTATCATTAACATTATAATCATTCTTAATCACTTTTTTTTGAACAATTCTCAATTTCTTTGCTGCTCTCTTGCTTTTGCTTTTTTCTTTAAAGCCAGTAGGCAAATTAAAAATCATTGTTATATTCAATTTTCTGCCTTCTGTATACTTCTACTGGCACAACTAACTTGGTTGAGAAAACCTCACAACCCAGCTGACTTGTCTCAATGTCAATCAAGACCATACAATACACTTGGTTTCCCTGTATGCACATAGGGCTTCCCCAATCCTAGATAAGCCAGTCCCTACAGATGAGTACTAGATCTGGTTGCCTATTCATATCTAACTAAAGAAGAGGGCGTTAGCAATTATCCAATCTTTTTGTTGCATCATCAAACATTCCTTCTTTATTGGGTCATTTCACAAAGTATATGATCATTATTTCTCTCATTTTATTTAAGCAATCTTACAAACAAAAAGCTTTGTTGTTCTCAGGGCCCCTTCAGCAATGACCCACTTCTCACCTTCTTTTTAGAAACATTCATCCTGAAATAGTTTCTAAACTCATAGTCTCCAAACTCCTGTCCTTGCCCATTCTGTCTTGAATCCATTATAATCAGGTTTTAATGACCACCATCCTCTAAAACTGTTTTCAACAAAATCACAAAAGACCTATGCTTTGTTACATTGAATGGTCATCTCTTAGTCTTATCTTGTTTGATGTGTCAGCCATATTTGAAGTACTTGTTTTCTCTCTTCTTGAAACAAGCTATTCATTTAACTTCTAGGATATCATTCCCCTCTAGATTTTCTCCTACATTTTTTACTCATTTAAATAGTTTTTAATTTTTTTATAGTTTAGAGTTTATGTTTCTCATTTTACCAACCTCTAAGTGTTGGAGAGCCCAAAGCTCTGTCCTTTAGCCTATACAGGTTTTTAGCCTCTAATTTTTTTCCTAGGTTTTATCTAGCCTCATGGCCTTAAATGTCATCTATATGACATTCCTTTTGAATAGATTATACATGTTGATATTTTCCCCAGTTTATTGTGAAATCTTGGAGATGGGGGTTGTAAGGTTTATATATCCTTACACTTCCAGTAAATTAATAGTTCATAAATAATGCTAAATACATACGTGCTTTGCCCTTTCATTTTACCTCTTGCATCTGGAATATACATGGGAGTGATAATAAAACTAGAAAATATAAATTACTACTGGCCTTAAATATTGTTAGGGTTAACTACAAATATTGTTCCTAGCTAGTTAAATAGATAATTACATTGTGTGATCCTTTTAGTTTTCCATGAAAACTTATAATGAATATGAATTATAAAAATGCCTTAAAATAATTCTGTTAATCTATTTTACATCTCAAATATTCTTTGCACTTACTTCCTTATATTGGGAAAGTGACTACTGACATTAATAAGAGTTCTTCAAGACAAGAGTTGCCAGCCATTACCAAGAAAAGAATAATGTTAGGCAGAATGATATTTGATAACAAAATTTCTGGCAGACAGCCACCAAGGAGTATATAAAATACAAGACAAAGAAGATCAAATGGAAACTTAGAGCAAAAGAAACAGGCTGATAGAACATTTTCTGAACCTCAGCACTATTAATATTTTGAAGCAGATAATTCTTTGTTGTGGGGGCCTGTCCTGTTTATTACAGGATGTTTAGCAGTGTCAGTGACTTCAACCCATCAGAGATCAATAGCATCTTCCTTTCAGTTGGAACAATTACAGATGTCTCCTGATATTGGCCCCTCTTCTTTGACATTGCAAATTACTGGTATAGTAGGGTAAGGAAGACATTAAAATACAAGGGGCAGAATATATGAAATCATAAAATTGTAAGTATGTTAAGCAGAAAACACCAAATTTCTTGTGTTTTATCCAAAGATATCTTTTGATTCTTATGAACTTGTACTCTCTCTAGGGTGTGTGGGTGAACAAGGGCTCAATGCTTAGCTTGCTTCCAGGGAAGAAGATATAAGAAAAGCCTCCTCCTGAGTGAATCATGTGTTGTAGACTTTGCAGTGGTTCTTTGCATCTGGAATATCCATTGGGAGTGATAATAAAAGTGAATATAACAATTGTGTCTAGCTTCACCTATTTTCAGTGTTCAATATTAATATTGTTATTAAGCGTTAATAGGGGAATGATGGGCATATTTTCTGGCATAGGATTTGCGCAACTAAAGAGGAAGAACAGTAAACAAGATCCAAACAATCAATATCATCCCACCAAACTATATCACTAAAGTGAAAAAAAAACTGAGTTCTGGCATAGTAGGCAGAGATTTCATAAAAAATTAGGTACAATATATTTAGATTAAGAGAAGGTAGAGATATCATAAGAAAGTTAAAAGATGAATAAGAGGATTATGTTGTGTAAAAATTATAACAACAACAACAACAAAAAATAAAGAAACATTCAGGAAGCAAGCATACCTAAGGAAATAGAAGACATTTTCTCCAGCAAAGGATTCATACATCAAGAAATTTGATTCATATTTCATCAAAACTTGATGAAGTTTTACAAACGTAAAAACACAAGCTAGGATTATGTCATGAAAAAACAGTATACACAATTACATGTATAAGCAAATAAATTCATTACTTCATTAGAGTATTAATGATAATAGAAATGATAAATGAACAATTAAATAGACATACCGAGTTTCAGAGTAGACATATCTTAAAATCAAATTATTGACATGAAAATTTCTGAGAATGGAAAGAAATTTTTTGACAAAGATAAAAGCGATTTTAAAAAAATACATATGTCTGACAAAGAGTGAAAATCAAACAGATAATTTTAGTTTCTGAAATATAGAAGAGAATAAATAAAGGAGAAATTAAAATTTGAAAGTTATTTTGTGGGTAAATTACAAATAAATGTTAAAAATACAACATTTAGAATTTCACTGAGTGTCGTAATCTAAAGAAAATGACCCAAGAGACATACATGTATGCATGTGTGTGTGTATGTATGCACATTGTATACAGCCATATCATATTTTACTGTATTTCACTTTATTGCACTTCACAGATACCGCATTTTTTAAATAAATTGAGGATTTGTGACACCCCGTGTTGATTAAGTCTATCAGCACAATTTTTCCACCAGCATGAGTCCACTTAGTGTCACTGTGTCACATTTTGATAACTCTTGCAATCTTTAAGACTTTTTCTTATAATTATATCTGTTGTGGTAACTTGTGATTAGTGATCTTGATGTTACTACTGTAATTGTCTTGAGGCAACCACACCATGTAAGAAGGTAAAATAATTGATAAATAGTGTGTGTGTTCTGACTGCTCAACCAACCAGCTGGCCACTCTCTCTGTCCTTGGGCTTTCCTATTCTATGAGACATAGCAATATTAAAATTAGGCCTACTAATAACCTTACAATGACCTCTAACTCTTCAAGTGCAAGGAAGAGTTGTACATCTCTCACTTTAAATCAAAAGCTAGAAATTATTGAGTTAGTGAGGAAGACATGCTGAAAATAGAGTTGTGAATGCAAAGAAAAAGTTCTGAAGGAAATTAAAGGTGATACTCCAGTGAACACATGAATGATAAAGAAAGAGAATGAGCCTTATTACTTATATGGAGAAAGTTTTAGTTATCTGGATAGATGATCAAACCAGCCACAAAATTCCTTAAACCAAAGCCTGATCTAGAGCAAAGACCTAACTTTCTTTAATTATATGAAGGTTGAGAAACATGAGGAAAATACGGAAGAAAAGTTTGAAGCTTGCAGAGGTTAGTTCATGAGCTTTAAAAAGCAAAGTTGTCTCCATAGCATAAAAGTGCCACATGAAGCAGCAGTTGCAGATGTAGAAGTGGCAGCAAGTTATCCAATAGATCTAGCTAAGATAATTGATGAAGGGGGCTACACTCAACAACAGATTTTCAAGGCATTTTCAATTGTCTTCTACGTGAAGAAGATGCCACTAGGACTTTCATAGATAGTGAAGAGTCAATGCCTGTCTTCAAAGCTTCAAAAGACAGGCTGACTCTTTTGTTAGGGACTAATGCAGCTGGTGACGTCAAGTTGAAGCCACTGGTCATTTGCTATTTTGAAAATCTTAGGGCCCTCAAGAATTATGCTACATCTACTCTGCCTGTGCTCTATAAATGGAACAACAGAGCCTGGATGACAGCACATCTATTAACAGCATGGTTACTAAACATTTGAAGCCTATTTTTGAAATAACTATTCTTATTATCAAATCTGCTAGCACAATATCTATTCTGCAGACCATGCATCGAGTAATAATTTCAAGTTTCAAGACTTAATATTTAAGAAATAATTTTCATAAGGCAATCACCGCCATAAATAGTAACTCCTCCAATGGATCTGAACAAAGTAAGTGGAAAACCTTCTGGCAAGGATTCGCTGGTCTAGATGCCATTAAGAACATCTGGGATTCATGGGAGGAGGTCAGTATATCAACATTAACAGGATGACTTTGAGGGGCTCAACACTTCAGTGGGGGAAGTAACTGCAGATGTGCTGGAAATAGGAAGGAAACTAGAATTAGAAGTAGAGTCTGAAGCTGTGACTGAGTTGCTGCACTGTCATTATAAAGCTTAAATGGATGTGAAGTTGTTTCTTATGAATAAGCAAAGAAAGTGTTTCTTTGAGATAGACTCTACTCCTGGTGAAGATGCTGTGAACATTGTTGAAATGACATCAAAGATTTAGAACATTATACTAACTTAGTTCAAAAAGCAGCAGCAGGATTTAAGAAGATTGACTCTAATTTTGAAATAAATTCTACTGTTTGTCGAATGCTATCAAACAGCATCACATGCTACAAAGAAATCTTTTGTGAAAGGAAGGGTCAATGAATGAGGCAAACTCCATTGTTGTCTTATTTTAAGAAATTACCAGAACCGCTTCAACCTTCGACAGCCTCCACCGTGATAAATAAGCAGTCACTAACATGAAAGAAAGACGCTCCACCAGTGAATTGATTATGACTCGTTAGAGACTCAGATTACCATAGTATTTTTTAGCCATAAAGGATTTTTTTAAATTGAGATATGCACGTTTTTTAGACATAATGCTCTTATACATTTAATAGACTACAGTATAGTCTTTTAACTCTACTAGAAAATCAAAAATGCATGTGACTGGATTGTTGCTATATTAGCTTTATTAGGGTGGGCTGTAACCAAACCTACAATATCTCCAAGGCATGCTCATTTATACATAATTGCATTAGTAGTAATTGTTTTAATAACTTAAAGTAAATTAGCAAAATTAATTTGCTTAAATATAATGTATTTGGTTATTTAAATATCAGGATAAAATGGAATTCTAGAGAATCCAAGCAGAAAAAAATAAATTACTAAATAAAATTAATTAGCTAATCTCCTGCTCCAACCAATATTAAGATGAAAAAATAAAAATTCCAAATTTACCTTAGGATTCGTATGATATTTATCAAATTTGAATAACAGCAAAGACTATAAGTTTCTAACTGCATCATTTATAGATGGCATTAAAATTATAAACAAAATACTACCATGTAAAATTAAAAAGCAGATAGAAGAATACTGATAGCTAAGTGTATTTTAATCCAAAATCTTAAGTATGGTTTTGTTTGTGGAAATTTCATTTGTATAATCCACAAAATACTCAAAAAAAGGCACGTGACAAAATTCAACTACATTTTTCTTCATCTTAAAAGAGCAGACAAATTATGAAAAATAGTTAGTGGTTCAGAGCAGTGACTCACACCTGTAATCCCAGCACTTTGGGAGGTGTAGGTGGGCAGATTGCCTGAGGCCAGGAGTTCGAGAGCAGCCTGGCTAACATGGTGAAACTCCATCTCTACTAAAAATACAAAAAGTTAGTTGAGCGTGATGGTGCAGCTGTAATCCCAGCTACTCATCAGGCAGGGGCAGGAGAATCACATGAACCCGGGAGGCGGAGGTTGCAGTGGGCTGAGCTCATGCCATTAAACTCCAGCTTGGACAACAGGAGCAAAACTCCATCTCAAAAAAAAAAAAAAGAAAAGAAAAGAAACAAGAAAAAGTTAGTGAAGTGACTCTTTCTAATAGTAAATACATCATAACAGTCAACTAAGTACTATGTCACATTATAGTAATGATGCAGAAATAGACTGAAAAATTGAAAACAGCAGTCTAAAAATCTAAGAAAACATGTATTTAATGTAAGATATTAATGAAATTTCATAAGATTTGTTTTAAGGACATATTACTTTTAAATCAATCTTTTAGGCAATTGATTCCTGTCATACATACTATTACTAATTCTGAGCATATCAGGAAAGTTAAAAGCTGGATTACTATTTCACTCTCTGATAGGCTCCTTGCTTCTGCACTCAATTTTCTATAGCCTACTCTTAATAGAGAAGCTTGTCTGGCAATTTAATAATACATGTGTTATCATGTGAAACCTTTTTTAAATCCTTTCCCTGTCTTTCTACCTTACTCAGTATAAAAGCCAAGTCTGAAAACACTGCCGTTTTTCTCCACCTCTAACCTCTTTCCTACCAGTCTTTCTGTTTGCTGCCTTCCATCTATTTTCACTGGTCTTGCCATCCCACAGACATGCCTGGTATGCTTCTGTCTCATGGATTTTGCTTTTTCCTTTCTGCAATTGTCTCCCTTCAGAGAGTTCCATGGCTTATTCCCTCCTCCTTCTGACGCTGCCTTCTCAGATAAGCTTCCCCTTTTCACTATAACTAGAATGTCAGCTCCAAGAGGGAGCTTTTTTTAAAATTTAATTGTATTCATTGCTATATCCTCAGTGTTTATTCCAAAGCCTAGCACAGAAGAGATTCTCATGAAATAATCTGTTAGTGCATATATGGATAAATGACTGAATGAATTAATAAAATTTTATTTGATTCCTTCAGCTTTACGTATTGATTCCTTCAACTCCTTTATCTTTGAAACCAAAATAACTCAACTTATATAAATTAAAATAATAATAATAATAATAATAAGGCTGGGCGCAGTGGCTCTTGCCTGTAACCCCAGCACTTTAGGAGGCTGAGGCGGGTGGATCACACGAGGTCAGGAGTTCAAGAATAGCTTGGCTAACATGAGGAACCCCGTCTCTATAAAAAGTACAAAAACTAGCTGGACATGGTGTCACATGCCTGTAATTCCAACTATTCAGGAGGTTAAGGCAGGAGAATCGCTTGAACTTGGGAGGCAGAGGTTGCAGTGAGTAGAGATCGCACCACTGCACTCCAGCCTGGACCACAGAGTGAACTTTTAATTTTATTATTATTATAATGTAATTTCAAACTGACATTTTAAAGTGAATAAAGCTGATTAGTCACTATTCTGGGGGAGCGGTTCAAGTTTATACCTTTATTGTAAAAGTCTAACCCTGACATAATTCAATATTGTGACTTAATGGAAAGGATTACAATGAGTATAAATCAATTGTGGCTGAGAAATTACTAAAAAGATAATAAAGGTTAATCAAGTTATCGTCCCTCAACACTCTTGTTCCCAGTAATATTTTCTCTCGAAAGGATAATCTTCCATCCCCAAGAAGGCTGGCAGTATGTCTTGGTTCAGGATTTCTTTCCCCAGAGTAGAAATTGCACATAGAAATCAACCCAGGATTTTCACAGTTGATGTTTTCTCTGGTTTTAACTAGATGAGTAAGGCTAGACATTTTTCCAAACCTTGTCATCCTTGTGTGGGGTGCTGAGAATGTGTTTCTCCTTGCCTATGACAGTGGTCCTCTTTCCTATTGCTTGGGAACATCACCAACCGTGTTTTTAATTTAATTCTAGATAATTTCTGTCTCAAGATTTAGAAAAGTATTTCGACCCAAGCCATGGGTGACTATCACCTTTCTCACTTGCCAGCTGTGACTCACTGCTGATTATTCTATTTCTTTCTTACTCCCTAATGAGTTAAAAACAGGTGCTTTCAATGCCTAAATGGCTAAATATACTGCCCTTTATTCAATCTACTTCTACATTATTTTCTGTCTGGGTCAGTCTGAATTGATTACAGTTGATGACAGTATTTAACCTATGATCTTCTAAGGATGGTAATTTATTTCTGGGAAGTACCTTCCTGCCCTGCTCCATTGTTTTCCAACCTTGATATCCCAATAGACACCTGCACTTCTCTTGGTAAGCTAGAGAATAAAGTGTGTACTATAATCTTCAATTCTTTGGTAAAAATTGTTTCTCATTTTGCAATTCTTGGCACTTCACTCCAGCAGAGTGACCATTCTGTTCTGTGTTACCCCAAGATTTCTGTAAATTGAGCTAAGATTAATTGCATACTGAGCAAGGCTCTTCAATATTTCACCCTTGTTGTACACTGCAAAACAGAAATGGACAGTTATCTCAGATCTTTCTTGTGTAAAAGAAATGAAGTTAACGGCCAGTGGCAAAATCCTGTTTGAGGAATAGCAACTGCTGAGTCCATTGTTTTATCTGCTCAGGGAGAGCGTCTCCAGCAAGCTTAGCATGCTGATAACGAGCCACTTCTCCTTTCTCAATATCTGTACTTCAGCTTGCTGAAATACTTCCCTATAGCAGAAGGCTGTTGAACTTCCCTTCCTGAAACAAAGTAATTAGACAGCCATACACAGGATATTGGCATAAATTTAGTTGGTGTATTTGCCCACCCACCTGCACAATCCTAGGTGGGAAGAATTTTCACTTAATACACGCACTAATTAATCACAACATTTTCTGGCTTTTATGTTCCAAAGACAGAAAGTCTATACACAGAAAAATCAGTAGTTTGTCTTCTAGATAAGCTGCCTGAGTGGTCAAGATATTCAATAGAGGCATAGGGGACAAATCTTACATGAACTTGATTCTTCTGCCAATTGGAAAACAAAAGAGAAAATAAAAGTACTTTTTTTCCTGGAAATAGAACATTTACAAAAATCTGTAGCAAACATAATTCATGGTGATCACTTAGAATAAAAAACATGTTACATTTAAGAACATTAAAATCAGCAGTTCTATTCAACATCATTCTGGAGTTTATAGTCAGTGCAGTAAAGAGATTTTTGAAAGTTGTTGTAAAGGCAGAGTTTATTACAACATCCACAAGGGAAAAGAAATTAGTTTCACCAAAGAAGGGCAAAATCTTTAGGGAGAATATTAAAAGTGTATTTAAAAATTTGTAAAAATAGTGAAATAAATAAGAGACATAAGATGTTATAAATGGGAAGATTTAAGATTATAATTATGACAACTATCTCAAGATTAATTTATTATTTACTCTCAAGAGATTTTTAAATAAAACTTGAAAATATGATTTTTTTTTTTTTTTGAGACAAAGTCTCACTCTTGTCCCCCAGGCTGGAGTGCAATGGCACGATCTCGACTCACTGCAACCTCTGCCTCCCAGATTCAACCGATTCTCCCACCTCAGCCTCCTGAGTAGCTGGGATTACAGGTGTCTGTCACCACGCCCAGTTAATTTTTGTATTTTTAGTAGAGACAGGTTTCACCATGTTGGCCAGGCTTGTCTTGAACGTACATGGAAAGAGAAGTTTTCAAGGAAATATGGCTTGCCTTTAAAGAGTTAAAGAAAAAGGTATTAAAAAAAGGAAGTGGAGAAGGAATTATGAAATATAAGATGGTAGAAACAAGAGCAAGAAATCACTCATGAATTTCAGCACTTATGAAAAAGGTGTATTTAATAAAAATAACATTGTGTCAGAATGAACAAATATATGAGCGAGGTAATATGAACAGCTTTTATATGACAAAAGTGGTAATATGAATTTGTGTAGAAATAAATGATTTTAAATGGTAATAAAAATGTTGGTATTCATATGTAAAATGTTATATATTCCAACTTTTTGCTTTATACTCATACACATACACACACAAAAATTTTCATTGAGCAAAATAACAACTTTAAAAGACCATGGTGTTTTATAAGAACAAAAAAACTATCTTCAGAGTAAAGAATGCTTATTCAAAAAGACATAAATAATATAAACCATAACATTTTAAAAAGCATAAAAAGAAGAAATGAATTTTTTTCCACATTAAAATTGAAAACCACAATAAACAAGGTAGAAATATAGGAAGAGGGGAATGTTTTAACCCAGCTTAATCAAACAACTCTTCTAAACCAAGAAAACAAACAGAAAAACAATCCACTAGAAGTAGGCAAAAGATATGAAATGTAATTCACAGACAAAAATATCGAATGGCCAATTGCTCACAAAGTGTTGTTCAACTTTAGTAATAATTATAAAAATGTAAATTAAAACAAGCATTTGATATACTTACATTAATCTAACTTAAAAATTAAAGGAAAGAAAAACACGAATGTTTTTGTTGTCTCATATTATGATAAATATATAAAAAAGAGCGTGGTCTAAAGCAAATATGGCAAATGCCTCTTTAATTTTGATGCTGAATACACACACACATGTACGCACATATTTTGATGTATCTTTCTAACTGACAGAGCCCGAAGGACATATTAAGATCATTTCATTTTTTTGCATCAGTGAGACATGATATAAAATATATATTCTTCAAGTTCCTTTTCTCAAAATTACTGGTTCTCTAATAGTCAATTGAAAGACTTTGAACACGAACTTTTGTGTGCTGATTCATGTTAATGATTCTTTCTGGACTTGATACTAAAGGATATATGTATTTTCTCTGATTAATATTAAACTCCTTACATGGTTACTGTAAAATACAGTCAGCTCTCCCTATCTGTGGGTTCTGCATCTATGGATTCAGGCAACTATGGATTGAAAATATTTAGGAAAAAAAAAAATTTACCAAGTTCCAAAAAGTGAAACTTGAATTTATTGCACACCAAGTACTGAGTCTATGTGAAGAGAATGATGTGTAGGCATTGCATTAGGTATTATAAGTACATGGGAGAATGTGTATAGGTTATATGCAAATATTATGCCATTTTATATCAGGGACTTGAGCATCACAGGATTTTGAGTTCCTGAGGTTCTGAAACCAATTCCCATAAATGCCAAGGGAGGACTGTATCATGAAATCTGGAGATTATGTTGTTAATTAGCAGCTCATTAGCATTCATATGCTTATTCAAGTCCTTGATCAGGTCAGTGCTTACTTCTTTAATTGCTTCAGAAAACATTAGTGATCTTTCACTGTGATCTCATTTATCTATCTGAACAAACAACCTCATTTATAGAGATAAAATCTCTTTTAAAAGCAAAAATTACTCCAGAGAAATTTAATCAGGAAAAGAAAAAAAAAAAAAAAAAAAACCTCGTTCAAGACCATTGTAGTAGGCAAGAGGTAAGAACTCATTCTGAAATTAACTCGTCTGAAACAAAGGACTGAAGTGTTAAGAGCTGGAGTGGGAGATGGGGGTCTTGGGGCCACCTGTGTTTGCTAATTGACTTTACCCAAGGGAAAAGTAAATTTTCTCCCGTCTTCATGACAAGTAGTTTTACAGCTTGGAGAAAGGTGCTCACCTAAGTTAGGCTCCTATTTGCCTACAGAAACTGGGATACCTTCCTTGATAACAACATCTCAAATGGATGGCTCCCAGGTCCTTGAGAAAGACAATTCTGGCTTGTAAAACTGGCCAGTAGTTTTTGAAAAGTTTTATATCTCAAAATGACAGAGAAACAATTTACACTTACAAGTATTTTATTGTAAATGATTGAAGGTCTTCTTCAGAGGCAGAGAGAAGCTTTGTCTAAAGTTTAGTCATGCTGAGGGAAGTGCCTCTGCAGTCTTGGTCCTTTTCCTTCCATTGCATGGGATTTGTGCAGTCCTCCTATGAAAGCTTCATGCGTTTCAAACACCACTGTACACTGATGTTTTGATTTGGATGTTTCATAAGTATGTCAGCCTTACAATATCCAAAATCAAATTCCTTTCAAAGGGCCAGAAACTTTTATCTGCACACCCTGTTCCTCGCCCCACAACACACACCTGATAGATGTATTCTTAGTGTCTAATAAAGTTTTAACACCAGGTAAGTACTCGTGATTACTTGTTAAATACAACAATTAACGGGGTGGGAAGGGCAGATCTTTTAGGTACAACCTTAGGAGAGAAAGGAATTATCTGCTTATGCCTGCGTTTATCCTCTATCTTCTATCCTTCAATAGACATTGGCACACAGATCATGAAGAGACATGAAATCTAGATTTTAGTCTCTGTTTGGAGTTGATAATATTGGTCTTAAAATTTTAGAAAGATATAATTTGTTTAAATAAGCACTGATACTCTCTAAATGTTTCCCAAGCCTGCCTCACTAATCCTTAATTTACTTTTCATAAGTTACTTTTATACAAAATTATCACATAGCCACAATATGGATAGGTTACTATTCTTAAACCAGACAGGCACAACACCTCTGCTGCAGACTAAAGGAAAGGAAAACAAACTGTTAAACCTTAAGAAATGTAAAAAGATCATTTTATACCAATTCCTCAGGGCAAGAATTGCTTCTATTTCTACATTTACATAACTAAGGAATTTTTATTTAATTTTTTTTTCCGCTGGTAAAGAGAATATTCCCAAAATGACCTGGTAACTCCATCTGTAGGCAGAAAAGAGGTTGACACGATTGCTTCTAAAGTCCAAAAGCAACAAAGACTCAATGACATTTAAAAATTCTCAGTGTCCTGTATTTATTCCAATATCTAAAATCTTATCTTGTAAAATAATCCTTCAGTCTTCATCTTTGTCTTTTCCCTTGGCCCTTCGGGAATAAATTCGTTAGTTCATCTGCAATCTGTTTATACTATGTCTGTTTCTCTCATCATCAGTGATGATCTTGACATCACACCTAAATATGATCGTTTTGATGAGAATAATATATAGCTGGATGCTGAAACATCCAAAGCAATCTGTGGTAGACATCAGTTATTCTTATCAGTCAAGCATACCTTTCAAATACGTTTGGCAAAGTAGGATCTCTTTTCCTTTGGGGAACTAACTCTCCTCACACTATGGTCCAGGTACAATTATTAACTGTCAGGCCAATAACACCTCCACCCCCCACTCTTGAAACTAGAGATGTGTGTTTCTGTCTTGTTAGAATAACACATTCACAGAAGCCAGTAGGGGGCAAGCCAGTTTGTAGGCAGCATGGTGTCTCAACGAGACTCTCTCTGTGAGTTCCTCATTGAGATCCTCCCTGTTCCTCTTCTTCCTAGTGCCTGATTTATGTTTTTCTTAGATTTTGCAAGTTTCTAACTATGATATATTGAACCGTTGACTCTAATTCTTTACCTCTTCCTTCATCTACATGCATGCCATAGATTCATGTTGGACAGAATGTACGTCCCTTTGTCTCAACCATGATCTGAGACACATGAATTGCTTTGATCAAATGAGAGTTCTTCTAAGCTGTGAACTTAGGAAGCATTTTTCCAGTGATTCCCCTTGTCATTTGGCACTTTTGCTATTAGAATAATAAACTGGTGTTTTTTTTTTTTTTTTTAATGGAGTTGAGGTCTCACTCTGTTGCCCAGGCTAGGCTGCAGTAGTGGGATCATGGCTCACTGCAGCCTAGTGCTCCTGAGCTCAAGTGATCTGCCTCAGCCTCCCTGGTTATATTTAATTCTTTTTTTAATTTTACTTTTGAAATGTTCCTTCCTGCACAATGAAACATTTTTTTTTTTTTTCTTAGAAACAGGGTCTCCTTATGTTGCCCAGACTAGTCTTGAACTCCTGGACTCCTGGACTGAAGTGATACTGTCCCTTACTCTCCGTTAGCCTCCAAAGTTGCTGAGGTTATAAGTGTGGGCCACCATGTCCAGCTTAGAATAATATACTTGGGATAACCTGCTGCTCCCAAGAGGATGAAGCAAAGCCAAATGTTACCTAGATCAATCTTCTGTAACTGTCTTGTAGATAAGTGAATAGTAATAAATGAATATTATTTTAAGTCATTACCTTTTGGGGTAGTTTGTTACAAGGTAATATCAAATATTCATATGTTTAGTTCCCTTCGTATAAATTATCTTTCACTGCCTCAAAATATCCAGGTATCATTTCAGACACTGACACCTATAGAACACTAATATAGATTTAATAACTGATGAAAGAATTATGTTATTTTATATCTTAGAACGATCCAAAATGGCTAAGAACTTCTAAGCAAGATTAAATATTTCTTGATTATGACACTGGCCTTTGGAGAATATTGTTGGACCTCAATATTTTCAATGTTCTGTTCTTGGATTTTCAATATTTTCGATAAACCTTCCTGGAGTTCACCCTGTTATTCACATTAATAGTCATCCATCTTAACCTGAAAATTAACTGATTGTTACAGATAACAAGTCTTGGTAATAAAAATTCCACTCTTATCATTAAAAAATCTATAATCATGAAATATATGATAAAAGACTGTTGCAGTTATCCGGTGAGCCTAAACCACCAAAGTCACTGCTCAGAAAATCACCAAGCTCACTGGTGAATAGTACATACTGATGTGAATTGTCTAGAAGTAGATTCTGAGATGGGCTCTATCTGTTTAGAATCAGGTGTTTACCAACCCTGCATACTTATTGTTTTTTTAGCATCACTTGCTCTGTTGCAATATCCTTTATTCTAAAGTTAGACAAACCCTAGAATATAGTGAGACTTCAGTGCTGCTTGCTCAAACAAATGATTAGAGGCAAGTAAGGAGATATTCAATGATCCACAGAGCCTTTATCAATTTTTCTTTTTTTTTTTTTTTTTTTTTGAGACGGAGTCTTTTGCTCTGTCGCCCGGGCTGGAGTGCGGTGGCCAGATCTCAGCTCACTGCAAGCTCCGCCTCCGGGTTTATGCCATTCTCCTGGCTCCGCCTCCCGAGTAGCTGGGACTACAGGCGCCCGCCACCTCGCCCGGCTAGTTTTTTGTATTTTTTTAGTAGAGACGGGGTTTCACCGTGTTAGCCAGGATGGTCTCGATCTCCTGACATAGTGATCCGCCCGTCTCGGCCTTCCAAAGTGCTGGGATTACAGGCTTGAGCCACCGCGCCCGGCTGCCTTTATCTGTTAAAGAGAAAGTGATGACCCCAGAATTTTTCCTCAACCTACTTGTACAGGCTACAGCTAAGAGAAATTTGCCAAATAGGACAACTGACTATAAAGCCATGGTGAGTGGTACTAGACTGGCAGAAGAAAAAGCATTAATTTAAGACTAGTTAGGCCATATACCAGGATGATTGAGAGCACAGACTCCAGAATCATATTGCCTGGATGTGAATTTTAGTCAGACACATAATAGCTTTATTATTTGTGAATATTTACTTTCTAATTTTCTAGTCCACAAATGGAATAAAAATTATATATACCACATAGGACTGATGTAAAAATTAAATATTTATAGCTATAGTGTGCTTAAATTAATCATGGCTCATGATAAATGCATTGCAACTTTTAACTACTATTGTTATTGTTGTTATTCTTATAAAACATCTAGGGATGACAGAGAACACAATTTTAAATTGTTTAAAGTTATTTCTTACAAAAAAAAAAAGAAAGAAAGAAATGGAAAGGAGGAGAAGAAGAAATCCAAAACGTTTGGTTTACCATGTTCCAAGCAGAATGATAAGTCTTTTACATGAGCTAAACTCTCCTGGATTATAAAACAAACAAACAACAACAGCAACAAAAAAAACAGGTCAATACCACCAACTACTGAAGTCTATAATTGTGCTATTACAATAGGCTTCAGTTACAATAGGCATTTCAAATGTGTCTAGTGGAACTTAGCTACTGAATTTTAAGTTTTATTTAATGTTAACTAATTTAAAGTTAAAATTCAAATGATTCCTTTTTTTAAAAAAAGTATGTTTAAAAAAGCCTTGAATATGTTTTTATATCTGTATATTTTATGAAATCTGAATATAGATTGAAATTTCTGATAAAGTTTAATGTCAATTGAAATGTGCTGTCAGGATGAAAATGCATGCTGGTATTTGAAGATAGTACAAAAATATGTAAAATATCTTATTAATAGTTTTATTACACTGATTGCATTTTAAAATGGAAATATTTTGAAAATACTGAGTTAAATTAAAATTAATTTAAATGTTTCCTTTTTTTAAAAAAATGTGGTTACTTTGAAATGTAAATTGCATTGTATTTCTGTTGGCCAATAATGACTTGTGTGACCTCAGCTGGGCCCAAGTACTTCTCTGGAAGCTACTGCTTTCCTAGCCTTGCTCACTCTCCAGAGCTCTATGGCAACTAACTCAAATCTGCCTCACTCTTGCAAATTTCTAACTCATCACCTTGCACAGTCTCTGCTAAGCTCCTTATTCTCCTTATTTCCATCTCCTCACATAATGAAAGAGCTGGGTATATGCTCAGACCTATATTGGTCTCATCTTTTTGTGCTTTTCCTTCTCTGGCAATGGAGAAAAACAAACAAACAGACAAAACAAAAACAAACAAAAAAACCAGGATCCTTCTTTTTTACATGGCCAGGCCCAAACTGTTTGCTTTTTTGTTTTTGTTTTTTTTTTTTTGAACTTATGCCATTTAATTATGGATCAAACAATCTCCTCACTAATCCCTCCTCTCTCCAATACTTTGGATGTCTCCCTAATTAGGGGTTCATTATATTTATTATTAGAATTCAACAAACACAAGCCCTCCTCAATCTTAATTTTCTCAGATTTCAATCTCACTCCACCCATTTATGGCGAAAAAGCTTCAGACAACTTGACAAGTTCTTCCCTCAAATCCTCTCTCTTTAGTTTGTGACAAACTGAATTTGGACTTTTTACATTATAAAATGTCTATTTACCAAGGGAAGCAAATGTCCCCATGGATATTTCTCTTTTCTTATCTTGACTTTGTAGAACTTGGGATCTTCCACAACTATGTTGCTTCTGGTATACTGCGCTCTTCCTATTTGCCTCTGACGTTGAGCTCCATAAATTTTCACGTGAGCATTGTAGCTCCTCAGGGTTTTGTCCTGGTTTTTATTTATTTACTTAATAGACAAGGGGAAATTGTATATATCCATGGCATGCAATATGATGTTTCAATACATTTCTGTATTGTGGAATGACTAAATCAAGCTATTTAAATATGCATTACCTCACATATTTATCAGTATTCTTTTAATTTTAAACCCTCTTTCTCATTAATAGCATTCACTCTCACTTACAGAATTAGAATCTATATAGTTGATTTTGGGATAAATATTTCCAGCTTGAATCATAACCCTGTACATGAGTTCCATGTAAATAAATTATCTTTATTTTCTAGCAGCACATCAAAAACGCTGTGGCAGGCAGAATAGCCCCCTAAAATGTGCAAGCCCCGATCCCCAGAACCTATCAATATGTTACCTAGCCACGCAAAAGGTATTTTGCAGATGATTAAGGTTATCACTTTGAGATAGGGATGATAGCCTAGATTATCCATGTGGGCCCGATCTAATCAAATGAGTCTTTCACAACAAAGAACATTTCCCAGCTGTGGTCAGAAACAGGCTGGTGAAATTAGAATTGCGAAAGGTTACATTGCTGGCTTTGACATGCAGGAAGGCGGCCACAGGCCATAGGATGTAGGTAGTCTCTAGCAGCTGCAAAGGAGAGGAAACAATAGCTCCTCTAGAGCCTTTAGAACAAATTCAGTCCTGCGGACACCTTAATTTTAGTCCCGTGAAACCTGTGTTGGACTTCTGACCTAGAGAAGTGTAAGGTAACACATTTGTTGTTTTTATAAACCACTAAGTATCTTATAATTTATTACAGCACCATAGAAAACTAATGTAGATAATATATTCAAAAAGAAAATTCACCAATTTCATCCTCTATGAAATAAATAACTATTAAAAATAGTTACTTCATTTAGAATAATAATCTCCAATCTCATCCAAGTCACTGTGGATGCCGTTAATTCATTCCTTTTTATATGTTCTCACTGACATGTGGGAGCTAAGCGCTGAGGACGCAGAGGCATTAAGAATGATATAATGGGCTTTGGGGACTTGCGGGAGGGATGGGAGTGAGGCAAGGGATAAAAGACCACAAAGAGCATGGAGTTCAGTGTATACTTCTCGGGTGATGGGTGCACCGAAATCTTACAAATTACCACTAAATAACTTAGGAATGTAACCAAACAACACCTGTACCCCAATAACCTATGAAAAATAAAAAAGAAAGATACCTATACTAATCACTGCCTGAAATATCAAAAATTCTAATATTGTACCTGTTGATATGTATTTGATTTAGTACTTAAAAAAATAGAGAAGTGGCCGGGTGCGGTGGCTCAAGCCTGTAATCCCAGCACTTTGGGAGGCCGAGACGGGCGGATCACGAGGTCAGGAGATCGAGACCATCCTGGCTAACACGGTGAAACCCCGTCTCTACTAAAAAATACAAAAAACTAGCCGGGTGAGGTGGCAGGCGCCCGTAGTCCCAGCTACTCGGGAGGCTGAGGCAGGAGAATGGCGTGAACCCGGGAGGTGGAGCTTGCAGTGAGCTGAGATCAGGCCACTGCACTCCAGCCTGGGTGACAGAGCAAGACTCCGTCTCAAAAAAAAAAAAAAAAAATAGAGAAGTAAACAATAAAACTACTTTTTTTTCCCCTCTTGATTTACTATCTTGGTGAATGACTCATTATCTTTGTAATGTGCAACTCAGAAACGTGGGCTTAAATTTGTCTCCTCCTTCTTCATCACCCCTTAGTTTCAAACATTCATCAAACCCCCTACATATGTATATATGTACACACACACACACACACATTTTTCAGATTTATACTATATCTTTCCTTCCCACTTGCCACTTCCATAGAAGGCAGTTCTTCTATCATGAATCAAGACCAGAGCCCTTTAATTTGTCTGCCTATCTACTGTGTTCCTCTCTTCTATTTACCCTCTACTATCCTATGTCTACAAGCAGCAGTACCACTATTTTCCTCTCCATTATCATCTCTTGGCTACACTATCCATTGTGTACATTAAACTCCAGAAATGCTGAATTTGTCTCAGTTTCTCAATACACTGGACTCTCTATTTTGCCTTGAGGACTTGTGATAGCAATTCTCTCCTATGCAAATATTTCTCAGACCTACCTCATTCTCCTATTTTACTTCACTGCTGCCTAGATGTCAACTTTTAGGCTAGATGTTACTTCTAGTTAGTGTTCATGGTTCCACAGGAGGCTCTCAAATGCTCACCTATTACTTTTCCCTTCTCTAGTATGGCCATATTGTAATTTTCTTTTGGAAGTGCCTGTTCAAATCTTTTGTTCGTTGTTTTATTTCACATTGTCTATTTTACATGGATGTATAGGAGTGTTTAAAAATATATTCCAAATGTGAGCTGTTTATTAATTATGTGTGATAAAAAATATTTCCCCCCACTCTGTGATTCATTTTTGTTCCCCTTAGTAGTACTTTTTGATGAACATAAGATGCACAGTAGTCCAATTTATCTTTTCCATTGTTAGTTCACCTTGTTTCCAGTTTAAGACATATGTCTCTGTCCTAACATCATGAAGAAATTTCTGCATGTGCCTCGGGATATATCACTTTTTTTGTTGTTAGAGAAAAACCTAAATTTATCCCCCCATCATGATGATCCTACCGAAAGCATTTTATGATGCCAACTTTGTAATCATTAAATTCTTCCTGGATAGTGATTCTCCAACTTTGCTGTAGATCAGAGTCACCTGGAGTGTTCATTAAAGAATAGATTGCTGGTCTCCACCCTCAGAGTTTTTTGATTTGTGAGATCCCCAGTACAGCCCAATAGTTTATATTACTAAGTCTGCATACAATGCTGATGTTACTTATTTGGGGTCACTACTTTGAAGACCACTGCTTTATAGGAAATGCATCACCAAATTTCAAGCTCACATCTGTGAAGTTTTCTTCTCTCTTATACCTTGATCCTTCAATTCTTTCCTGCCATTTTAACTTTCTTAAACTTCCAAACAGGAATGTGTGTGTGTGTGTGTGTGTGTGTGTGTGTGTATTAAAGAGAGAGATACATTGTCCAAAGATCCTAGTTCTTAATAAGGGGGACTGTTTGCTTCAGAAGAATCTAGACTACCATAGTCAGCATGAAGCTTTAGTTTTAACATGTAATAATAAAGGTATCATAATTAGGTAATTAGATAAATAAATTAATCGGCATATGGCACACTAGTTAATATCTTTTGGATTTTTGTGAGAGAGGAGCCTATCCTTCCTTATGTCTCTCTAACATGGATGTTGTAAACTTAATTACCACCTAATGAGTCAGCTATGGCACATAATTTTGAATCAGTTCTGACCCTTATTCATTGTGATTAAGACAGTTCTATTCTGAGAAATACCAATTTACCATCAATATTTTCTTTTTACTTTTCATCATTTTAACTTAGAAATTTATTTCTCAGAGACTATATTCTGCAAGTTCCCCTGGGTGATCACACAGCTGAATCTCTGATGTTTTCCTCATGGCATTTCCCTGATTGCTTTTCACATTTAGAAATTAGTCTATGTCCCGCAGATTACTCTCTTTGGTCTTCATTTGAATTTTGACTTCATTTGAATTCTGGACAAGGGTATGTATCTACTTCCTATTTTTTTGTTGCTGTTGTTTTGGGTTAAATCTCTTTTTTGAGTACATTTGTGAATATCAAATCCAAGTCCCTTCTACTTTTAGATAACTTGCCTAATTGCTTGACTCATCTTTGCCTTCAATCAAGCTGAGCACTTTCCTAGACTTCACAGATAGTACAAGAATATTTATTATCATAAAGAATCTACCTTAATTCCAGATATATACTTTTTGAGTCTTGAAGCCTGTAATTAAGACTCAAAAAATATACGCTTTTTTGTTTTTAAAGTTCCAAAATCTTTCTATGAAGTAATTAGTACTTAAAGAAGCTTGAGTGTCCCTGTTGTGAATATTGTTGAAAGTGTAAAATCTGTATCATCTTAATTGGAATGGGATTTTATCAGTACTTTTCCACACAATTGCATACCCCCCCCCTTTTTCTTTAATGAGGACAACAGTCCTATGACTTATATTTATGGAGAATACTTTTAGTTTCTCATTATATTAGTTACAAAGTGTAAAAAAAAGTCTTAGAAAATAAACTTTATCAAATTAAAATTGTTTATATACCATTAAGCAGTATTTTTCTAAATAGACTGCTTCTAAAATTTAAAAAATATATATTATTAATGACTATATAGGATTTTTTATAGTATGGAAGGTTACTAGTCTTAGAAATGAGCAATTTATAAACTAAGACATAATCAAGCAATGTAATCAAGCTCTCTGATATTAAATATTCAATGTATATCTTTTTCAATCATCTATTCTAAAAGGTAATTTTTAAGTTTCTAGTTTAGGAAGCCATTGTGCTAGGTGCTGTGGGGAATCAAAAGATGAGCAAGAAGCTTTCTTTCCTTCTAGAAGTTTAAAGTCTGGTAAACAAGGCCACATAGAAAAAAAAATAGTAAATTTTTATCACAGACCTAACACATACTACAATTCAAATAAATATCAAAACTTCTGAACCTTAAACAATACCTTTTAAGATCAAAGGCATTAGAAAGATAAGATGTATAATTTTGAATTTTTTTAAAAAGAGAGTTGATTATTACTGGTACAAGCCCAAGTATTACTCCAATCTTCCCCATGAGAAAACCCAATAGTAGATGGTGATTTATACAGGATCTGAGTGAAATTAATAAGATAACCATTCCTTAACATCCAGTAGTACCAAATATATGTTGTTTACTGCTATTCCAACAGGAGGTAAGTTCTTTACTGGAATAGACCTATGTATTGCATTCTTGACCATTCTTGTGGATACAGATAGTTGATGTGTTTTCATCTTCACCTGGAAAGACAGACAATACACGGGGACACTGATGCCTCCAGGATATTCTGAGGGCCCAAATTATTTTTTACAAATATTAAAAAGCAGACCTTTTGGATGTTGATTTCCTAAGAATCCACCTTGATGCAGTATGTAGATGATTTACTTCTCCGCTGAGAGAATAAGCAAGCCTCCGGAGAGGATAGAATTTATTTGTTACAACAATTAGCTTCAAATGAACACAAAGCCTCAAAAGACAAAGTTTAATTATGTCAAAAACAAACAAGATATTTAAGTCATCTAATATCAAAGAAAGGCCTTTTAATCAATCCAGATGGATTAAAATGAGTATTGGCCTTCTCTACTCCCAAAACTAAGAAATAACTGAGAATTTTTAGAGTTAGCAGGATAGTACAGAAATATGATTCCAAATTTATCCTTAAAACTTGAGACTTACTATACTCTTTTCAAACAAGATTATCCAAACCCTCTGGAATGAGCAGAGGAAAATCAGTTAACACAGGAAGAAATTAAAAAGATCTATACGTGACCCAGTGTTAATACATCCAAATTACAAAATTGTACTTTTATTTTTTGCTTGTAAAAATCAGGGAGATGCCTTTGATGTTCTGACTCAAAAACATGGAGATTAAAATAGACTTGTAGATACTATAGTCAACAACTGGGCCCTGTGAATAAAGGATTGACACCTAGCATGAGAGGAACAAAAGCTACTGCCCGGTAAGTAGGAGCAACTGAAGAAATGGTGGTGTTGATCTCCCCTCACTCTCTTCATGGCACATTCTGTGGAAGTACTTCTAAACTCTCACCACATTCAAAATTATTCAGTTAGTATAATACCTTCTCATGAATTTTTTCTTCTCTCTGGTCTCCATGTTATAATCTCCAGAGGTAATCATCTAAATTCTGCCACTCTTCTGGCTCTGGCTTCAGATGAAACACCACGTGATTGTATGATCTTAACCAACCAGGTCTTTCTCCTAGAATAGACCTGAAAGAAATGCCTGTTACTAATGCTGATGTTATTTAGTTTACAGATGGATCTCACTTAAAGGACGAATATGGAATTTATTGTGCAAGTTATGCTATAACATCTTTGACTGAAGAAATAAAAACTGCCTATTTTCCAAGAGTGACCTTGCCTCCAATGACCCGAGTTAATAGCATGAATTAGGGTCTATCAATCGGCAAAAGGAGTAACTGTTAATATTTATACAGAGACCAGGTATGCTTTCACAGTAGCTTATGACTTTGGAATGCTGTGGAAACAAAGATAATTTTTAACTTCTTCTAATCAGTCCATAAAAATTGGACATTTTGTTTTAGAATTATTGGAAGTCATACTACGGCCATAATCATTAGCTATTTTCAAGTATCCAAGCCAAAGCCAGACACTCCAGAAAGCAAGAGAAATAAATTCAAAGAGAGTATATCAAAAGGGCTGCTGTAAATGTATTTGAAGAAGAAAATCAACCCATCTTAGCTTTTAAGGAAGCACTCAATTTTGATATAAAATTAGCACAATCTACAGTCCCAGAAACAATAAGAAAACTGAGAAACAAAACCAAGTACGTAATCTTCTGAGACTGGGCTATGATACGGAACAAATGCTCTACTCATACTTCCAATCAAATCACAGTCATCTTTCTCGGTGTGTGTTTTAACTCAATGAAGCCCTGATAAGATGATTGCTTGGGAAAAGTAGTGTTGTTAGAAACCTTCTCCTATCCTTGCCAATAAGGTAAATGATTGCTACCATATCTGCCTTAAACATAACCCCTGGAAACTTTATATAATTCTTAAGGTTGTTTTCTTTCACCAGATATATTTTCAAGGTATGGTAATTACATTTTATCCAGCTACTGCCATCACAAGGATACCCATATGCTCTAGTATTGGTTTGTATGTTTTGTCACTGGGCAGAAGCATTTCCATGCAGAAGAGTAATAACCTTAGCAGTAAGTGGCATTCTTTTATATAAAATTATTCCAACCTGTGGTGTTTCTCTATTACTTAAGAGTGACAAAGGTACGTATTTTACTGGACAAATAATCTAGGCAGTATCCAAAATCTGGCTATTTCTCCAAAATTTTCACTGGGCTTATTCCCCCTAGATATCCACATTAGTGAAACACAGAAAGCAATCAAAACTCAAAATTAACTGAGATTTTAAAAATTCTTTGGCCAATAGCTCTCCCACTGGTTTTGGTTATTTTAAAATCACTTCGTTTTGATAAATACTAACTGTACCCACTTGAAATTATAACAGACAGACTGGTGAAATTGCTCCCAAAAATTGTGAATCTATGATATAAAAAAGAAATATGTTGTATTATTGCAGTTGCCTTATGAGATAGCTAACTAAAAAGTATAATTTAGTAAAAGACTCTTCCACATGGACTCCCAAGAGATGGAATACTCAAGGACCATGGACTTCAATTGGGAGATTTTGTCAATTAGAAATAGAACTGAAAAACAAAACAAAACAAAACAAAACAAAAACCCAACCAACCAAACAAAAAACTCTCCAATCTAGGTGGAAGGAATATTATCAGGTGCTTTTAGCCAAATCTTTTGCTACTAAGTGTAAAAGAATGGATTCCTGACTGGGCGCAGTGGCTTACACCTGTAATCCCAGCACTCTGGGAGGCCGAGGTGGTTGGATCAGCTGAGGTTGGGAGTTCAAGACCAGCCTAACCAACATGGAGAAACCCCATCTCTACTAAAAATGCAAAATTGGCTGGGCATGGTAGCACACCTCTGTGATCCTAGCTACTCAGGAAGCTGAGGGAGGAGAATTACTTGAACCCGGGAGACAGAGGTTGAGGTGAGCCGAGATCACGCCATTGTACTCCAGCCTGGCCAACAAGAGGGAAACTCCAGCTGAAAAAAAAAAAAAAAAAGAAAAAGAATTGATTCCTGAATACACATCACCTATTTAAGAAAGCTACTTTGTCAATTTGAGCTTCATCTCCAACTAGTGATCTATAATTAAAATTCTTCACAGCCAGCAAGAACAAGAACAACATGCCATCTGAGGTTGTTAGCTTTCCTAAGAAAGTGGACCAAGCCTATCTCATAAGAAATATGTAATATTGATAATCATTAATATAGGGGGAAGGTCTTTTATAAGTTTGCACAAAATCTTATTTCTTTTTTCTTTTCTTGGTCCCTAGTTCTTGTATTTTGTTTCTGCTATCACTAGCTGTTGTCCATAAAGCAGACCTTTTCTTACAATAGGCTCAGGACTATGCCAATGGATGACAGAAAAATAACTGTGAGATATTCAGCTTCATGCCCCTTCCCTAAGGTTCTGGCATACCATGGTGGGTATCTCCACTCCAAGGACATGATTGGATAGAATATCAGAAATATCTCTAAGCTTCTCACAAACAGTCATTGGTGCTTGACACTAGCAAGACTAAGGATAATGTGCATCTGCCAGGTCCTGAGGACCAGGTCCAGCTCATGCTGTAGTCTGAGGCGAGTGGATGGGTGAGCAGAAAGAACACTCGGGGGGCTGTAGGCAGGCGAAAGATGATTTTATTCAGCAGCAGCTCTCATCAACAGCTTTCTCACACTGTCCACCTTTATCTCTGCTGTCTGCTCAGACTCTGCCGCTCCTTCCACTCTCACGCCTGCAGCTGCATGGCCGACTGTCCCCTGCCTTCAGGGTTAGCAGCTTACTTCTTTCTCTCTTTGCGTATGAGCAAACCTAGCTGTGTCCAGGATCCCTCCTGTTTGTCTGCAAGAGAGACACCTTTGGCTCTCTCGCTCTCTTTCTCTGCGCGACAGCACAATGACCATGTCAAGCCATGTTGAGCCAAGCCAAGTCCCAAGAGACGCCCCCCACCATGCCCCACCCAGTATAGTGTTAGCAGGGTAATTATACATTTTACAGAAAATAGTGGCTCAGAGCCAAGTATGAACTTACGCAAACAGGTTATGTAACAAGTGGAAGTGTGCACCTGCACACCAAACTCACTGAGTCACACAGGCCTGGATATCTGCCTCAGCCTATTCCTTGACCAAAGCACATCCAGGTATGTTACAGCATCACTGGCCTATTAATAAGACTTTACTAAGTCAAAGGGCATGGGAAGAGCTTTTTGGTGAAATAAACTGGTTTGTTAGCTTTCACACAGGTTTTACACCAATTGAAATGACAACTCAATTTTGGGATAGTATTAACACAAATCCGGGATGATTTTATCTGGCATACCCACCTTTTGGTTAGTTTTGTCATCTCGTCCCTTTATGTTGGGAACAAAACTATTGCACCAAAGATACAGAGCCCAATAGCACCAATGAGATAGATATTCAAAGAATGGTGTGTCCACACCATTGTAATACAAAGTGCTGATTGACAGGCCACTAAGTGGGTACAGCAAACCAGTATTAAATGGTCAGCTCCAAATGAAATCTCTTGGTGGTGTGGCATCAATCTATGACCACAATTACCCCCAACACAGTTAAGATGGTGGTTTTTAGGTTATTCCTGGGTATAAGGATTAATAGTTCACATAATTTCAAAGTTCACACATCTTCCTCATTCCCAATCTGATTGGGTTGGTTCTGTGTATCACTGATAGGATCATTTACTTTCCATCTTTTTGCCACAATAGGGTATTGAGGATGTCATTTGGCATGTAGAGGCCCTTATACAAAAAAGAACATAAATGATAGTGCATGAATATCTTGTTATAAAAGAATGAAGTTACTTTTATGAGAAAGGTTATATTACAAAACTGTGGGGCTTTAGACATACTCACTGTAGCCCAAGGAGGAACCTGCACTATTTCAAACACTGAGTGTTGTGTCTATATCCCAAATGAATCGGATAGCATTATCAATTAATGACTAATACGAAACCTAAAAAGCTGTCCTTTCAGATCCAACACCCTCTCTAAATGCTTGGCTAAGCAACTGTTTTGAATATTGGGGAGCCTGGTGGCAAAAGCTGTTATTTATTCTAGAAATTATAATAATTTATGTTTTGTTCTGTTTTTGTTTTCACTGATGTTGCAGGATTTGTTTGCAATGGAGCCAACACAGAATCGAAAAACATTAAAATAATGATCACTTAAAAAATTGCATTAACTGAAATCCAGTTATGTATCTTAACTCAGATCACAAAGTCACTCCTCTCATGTTGCTTTAAATTTGGTCTATACCTCATCAGCTTTGTAGTCTGACAAATTCTTCCTGTTGTGGGATATGACATTCTAGAAATGAGCCTTCCTAGTGGCCTGTGGATATGAGACTATAAGTGGATACGTGACTGTGAGTGGATATGAGACTGTGAGTGGATATGAGACGACTATGAGTGGATGTGAGACTATGAGTGAATATGAGACTGTGTTTCCATATGTTAAAGAAGCCAAACCATTTGAATTAATCTGCAATGCTTTCTTTGAAAGACCTTGATGAAATGTGGGAAATGTAAAATTAAATAATTCAAACTTAAAATAATTTAAACTTAATGCTGTTGAAACTTTACATTATCCTGAGTCTTGAAGGAATGTGGCTATACAACCCATGTCATGTGGCATGCAACTGAAACTTCATTTTTTGTTTCCTCGAAGGTAAGACTTTCTCAAATTACTACTCTTCCTCCCAGAGTAATAATCTTTGAAATGTGGCAATCTGAAATCAAATTGCTGTGGCATATGACCTGTCCAGTGTAAAACATATAACCCTGCTGGAACTTTTCATCTATGTCTACGTAAGTAAAACCTTAATTTCTCCACTTTGCAAATGCTGACCCCATTTGATTGGAGACCTTATTTTCCCAGGTGGCCATCTTCATAATTTCTACTCGAGTAAACGCTATACTTAATCATATTGTTGAAATATCATTGTTTAAGATTGATAGGTTTTTCCACTTGCTCTGGTTTTAGCATTTAAAACATACCTGCAGAATAATGTGAGTCTTCTATGCTATCTACTGAGCTACTGGAATTCCATATTGAGATTTGAGATGTTGGCACTGTTCCATTGTTTGTGTGTCCTTTCCTCTGATCCTTCCCGAGGTGGGCTCTCCAGATGCGCAGTGACCTGCCAGCACTGGGGAGCGGCCTCATGTGCCATGTGTATGCCGAAGTTGTGCACGTGCTTATTTGAGGTCTTTTCTTCCTTACCAGTCGAATGTTCCTAGGAGAAGATCGTATACCAGGAAACTCTGCCCGTTCTGTCTCTTAGTGAGCATGTTTGGGCCCACTTGCCCAACCCATGAGATCTTATTGGGAAGCTACTGATCACCCGTTTCAGGTGTTTTCTATCTATTGGGAGACTGCCTTTTCCTGGTGCTGGCTGCAACAAATTATCTTATTAGAGAGACAATTTAACAACTGCCTGACCATCACCTGATGGTCGTCTGACATCCCTGTCCTGCCCTGTTCCTAACTTCATAACTACCTACTCTACCACCACCACCCCCACTCACCACCCTCACCCCAACTCTACCACCCCCACCCGTACTCTACCACCACCACCGCCATATCTGTCTAGTTCCAAAACATTCACATCACTTGAAAAATAAATCCTGGACCCAGTAAGTAGTTACTCCTCAACCCTCACTCTCCCCATATTGACACCAACACTTGTGTTTCATCTTTTTTTTTTATAAATTTACAAAAGTAGTAAAAAAATTAAAATTTCCAGATCTATTTTTTTATTTATATAATTGAGATTGTATACACATGTCATAGTACAGTAGTGGAGAATAAATAAAATAGTGTTTGTAGGGCACCTAGCACAACAACTAATGCATAGTAGACCCTGTGTAAAAAGCATTATTCTCTCATCACACCCCTTCATATATATTTATTATTGTACATTGAACACAAGAAGCAATTCCCGGCAGTACACTGATTTGTAACTCTTTTGCTTAAAAACATCTCACTGTTATATGTTACCAGAAATGGGTCTGGATCCAGACCCCGAGAAGGTGTTCTTGAATCCTACATAAGAATGAATTCAGGGCAAACCCATAGAGTAAAGTGAAAGCAGGTTTATTAAGAAAATAAAGGAATAAAAGAATGGCTACTCCATAGGCAGAGTAGCCCCGAGGAGGGCTGCTAGTTGCCTATTTTTATGATTATTTCTTGATACGCTAAACAAGAAGTGGATTATTTATGCCTCTCCATTTTAGACCATTAGAGTAACTTCCTGATATTGCTATGGCATTTGTAAACTATCCTGGTACTGGTGGGAGTGTAGCAGTGAGGACAACCAGAGGTCACTGTCATTGCCATCTTGGTTTTGGTGGGTTTTGGCCAGCTTCTTTACTGCAACATGTTTTATCAGCAAGGTCTTTATGATCTATGTCTTGTGCCAACCTCCTGTCTCATCCTGTAACTAAGAATGCCTTAACATTGGAATGTAGCCCAATAGGTCTCAGTCTTATTTTACCAAGCCGCTGTTTAAGATGGAGGTGCTCTGGTTCAAACGCCTCTGACATTTATATAAAGTTTGTGGCTTAGTATGCAACTTATCCTTCAAATCTCTTTGAAGTATGAAAAAGAAGGAAGAAGGACAAAGAGGATGGGAATGGGAAAGAGGGAGAGGGTGGAAAGCTGAGAAGACAATTTTATTTTTCTAACATTCACAGAAAAGTTCAGACCACAGAGTAAGTGAATATGCAGCACAAGAGCCAGGTGGCAACCTGATTTCCTTGACTTTCAGCTCATCCTTCTTTCCACTTGGTTACACTGCTTTAAATGAGTTCTAGGCAAAGAGATCTCTAAAATATGAAAGAATGCTAAAAAGGTGATTCATTGTGGGGGTAAGTGAGAGGAGTAAAATTTCCTAAAGGACAGCCACTCGGTTATTGGAAAGTCACATTCAAAAGTCATTCCTGCACAGCAGGGAGGTTCTTCATTTCCATTTACTTAGAAATGAAAGCGTGAAAATCAGAATGAGTAGAGAAAAGCTACAAAGTTTGAATGCATTGGGAACACTAAGGCCATGAAAACCAAGCTTCTAAGAAGGGAGATTATTGAAAAGATGTCAGGGAATCAAATCATACTAAAGTAAAAACTAACTAACTAACTAAAACCCTGTAACTGTGACTAAAAATCAATTTGAAATATAAAAAGTGTATGTGTGTGTGTGCATGCGAAAGCTGTCATGAGAGACGGCATTGTATTTACATCCTCACAGAAAGAACAAACCAACAAAAAGCTATTTTTATCTACTCTCTCTTTCTCTCTCTCTCTCTCTGTCCCTCTCTCTCCCTCTCTCCCCCTAACTTTCACAATTTTAGCTAGTAGATAGTACGTATTAGTAATGTCCACCTGAAAGAAAGAACTAAGGCAAATCCCTTCAGGTAAGGAGTACACTTGGGCCAAATTTATGGATTGTAACCCTGAAAACACACTTCCAAACCAAATACGGCAGATGCTCCTAGTTGGGGTGGTTACAGCAGATTTTTTAAGGACAAAATGAAGAGGTATAAAAAGGCAGTCTCAGCCTGTTCGAATAGAAATACCATTGGTTAACAGAAACTAGCTAAGGGATGACTGGCTAAAGGCTACAGTGCTTCTTGAAATAGTCATTATCAGTTTGTGAATAAAGTAGTTCCTGGAATTCTTTACATATGCGGGGGCGGGGGGAGGGGCGGGTGTCCAGGAATTTCAAAGGAGTAACTGTGGCCTCATGTCCACTGCCTTTTGGACATTGTAATTTAGTTAGCCACTGTCTGATTTTGTCCTAAGAGTAAAGGAAAGCACAGATATACTTCTCTAAAGTGATTTATACATCTTCTTGAAAAGCCAAAAATAAGCATAAACTGCAAACTAAATTGTGAGTATGAATGTTTAAAAATAACTAGTATGGTAATGATATTTTAATAAATCAAAATTAATGTACATATATTTACTACCTTGAATCCTTTTGATAATGAGATGGTGATACATATAAATGTACTTTTAAAGACTTATTTTACTACTTTATGAGTTGTATTAATCCCAGATATCATCTAAAATGTAATTTTTTCAAAAATAATAATTTTTGATATATAAATAATACTGTATCAGGGCAATAAATGCATCAGTATATATTTGCCAAATAAAACTTAAGTTTTGAAGTTTAAAGCAAAACTCTCTGGAAACTTTATTATACCAACTTACTATTCTTTCATTTTTATTCAGGAAAATAATTTTTCATCACTCATGGTCTCCCAAATGCATCAATTTTCCTTCTGAAGCTTTATTACACTACTAAAATACCCAAACTCTATTTAATATGTCAAAAAAATCATTCAGGCTTCATTAGCAAGAGAAAGGTGGGTGATTTTCTTTATTGTGTCAATTTTATTCTGAAATAAGACTAGAAAAATTAATGTCATATTATCAATGGTTACATAAAAAAAGATCCTGTTTCTGACAGTCAGGCTAGACTCCCCTCACTGTCTCGTTTTATACTTATCTTAGTATGAATTAGTGTCCTGGACATAAAGGAAAGGCACTGGTTCAGCTATTAAGAGCTGATCACATTGTCACACTGAATAATAACATGAACAGTAAGTACTTAGAGTCTTCAGTATAAAAATGAGGACTAAGCTCTGATTTTTCCTGATCTTGCCCAAATTCCTATCTAAGGGTGTGGGTAGTCAGGCCCTACAAACCATAAATTCTCCTCAGATGGGATTTATTTAACCCTATTTATCATGACTTTCTTTCCAATCTGACTGGAGCATAACATTACATAACAAAGAAGAAAATCAAAATATTTTATCCCAAAACTTGTTTCTTGTAATGCCATCCTTTGTGAGGATGGGAATTTATATGTGTAATGAATTTGTACTAACATAGCTAGATCTTTTTCTTCCAGGCCCTCCCAATCCTGAAGAGATTAACTGAGAGTCCAGCACCTGTTATAGGTCTGAATAGGAAACATTTGTCATCTGTTGTCCCTAAGGTCAAGCACTATGAGAATTCTAAAGAACGTTGGTCTCCACAATCTTTTATTTTAACCTGAACCTTTCTTTTCTATTGATCCCAGGTCTTTTAGATAAGCCAGCCAATTGTCAACCAGAAAATTTTTAAATTTACCTATAGTATGGAAGCCCCTCTCAACCATTCCAGTTGTCCCACCTTTCTCAACCAAACCAATATACATCTTAAATGTTCATTTGATTGATTGACTGATGTCTCATATCTCCCAAAAATGTGTAAAATCAGGCTGTGCCCTAAGCATCTTGGGCTCATATTCTCAGGATCTCCTGAGGGCTGTGTCATGGGCCATGGTCACTAATATTGGCTGAGAATAAATCTCTTCAAATATTTTACAGAGTTTTACTCTTTTTGTCAACAGAAGTCTTATTTATCATCTTCTTTGTCTGAATGTAGAGCATATGCAGTCAAGTATACCTTCCATGCAATATACTAGGTGTGTGATCTTGGCTAACTTAGAAATCTTGCTGTGTCACACCAGCTGGATTGCAATCACTGCAGCCCAGAACTTCTGGGCTCAAGGGTTCTCCTGTCTCAGCTTCCTGAGTAGCTGGGAGTTCAGGCCCATGCCACCATGCCCAGGTATTTTTTTTTTTTTTTTGAGACGGAGTCTCGCTCTGTCGCCCGGGCTGGAGTGCAGTGGCCGGATCTCAGCTCACTGCAAGCTCCGCCTCCCGGGTTCACGCCATTCTCCTGCCTCAGCCTCCCGAGTAGCTGGGACTACAGGCGCCCGCCACCTCGCCCGGCTAGTTTTTTTGTATTTTTTAGTAGAGACGGGGTTTCACCGTGTTAGCCAGGATGGTCTCGATCTCCTGACCTCGTGATCCGCCCGTCTCGGCCTCCCAAAGTGCTGGGATTACAGGCTTGAGCCACCGTGCCGGCCTTTTTTTTTTAATTTTTTGTAGTGATGGAAGTGTCTTGCTTCCTTGCGCAAGTTAGTCTCAAATTCCTGACTTTAAGCAATCCTACTGCCTCAGCTCCCCTAAGCACTGGGGTTACAGACATGAGTCACTGTGCCGGACTAGTATCTTGAAAATGTGATCATTTCCTTTTACTCTAAAATCATGTGATTCTTCATTAACTAAGGAGTGATGTCTATTTGCTAAGAAAATGATTTTGTTATATTTTTCCTGAAACTTTAAGATTATTTGAAATATTTGTGCCATGTAATAGTAGGAGCTCTGAGAAGAGAGGGGGCAAGTGATATCACTGACTGCCTAGCAAGATCCAGGGGAATCCTTCAGACAACGAGGGATATGAAGAATGTGTTGCCATGAGAGGGACAACTTAGAAAGATCTGCAGGTCGAAGCTCCTGATTATAACCTAACCTAATTATACAGTACTCATCATCAATACATTTACATTTTATATTTTCATATTCTTTTCAGTCAAGAGCATTTCTTCAATTTTATCTATAGAAACAGGAAAAAAAAATTCAATACTGCATCTTTTTTAAAATAACATATTCATAGCCGGGCGCAGTGGCTCACGCCTGTAGTCCCAACACTTTAGGAGGCTGAGGAGGGTGGATCACTAGGTCAAGAATTCGAGATCAGCCTGACCAACAAGGTGAAACCCCGCCTCTATTAAAAATACAAAAATTAGCCAGGCGCGGTGTTGCGCCCGTAATCCCAGCTACTCAGGAGGCTGAGGCAGGAGAATTGCTTGAACCCGGGAGGCGGAGGTTGCAGTGAGCCAAGATTGTGCCATTGCACTCCATCCTGGGCAACAGAGTGAGACTCCATCTCAAATAAATAAAATAATGTGCTCAACTAATATTTGTTTGCTGTTAAAAGCATTTGTGAGAGAAATTCCTTTAGAGAGGCGTAAGGATTTTCTTCAAGGTCAATGACACCAATCTAAAATAATCAAAAGGGTCAGAATCTAGTTTAAAGATAATTTATTCAACAGAAAGTTTGAGGAAAACCGCCTGGAAAACACATATTCCGAAGAATGGAGATTGATGTTCCAAATTATAGAAGTTTGGGAAAGTTTGTATAGATCAATTTTAGGGAAGCTTAACAGAATTTCAGCATCCATCTGTATAAAGTTTAATGAATAGTTACAACAACCTGATTAGCCCAGATGGTATTTTCCTTTTGGGAAAGGTGTATTTCACTGAACATACAACACTCATGAGATCTTTTGTGCCATCTAGTTTGAGCTAGGTATAGAACAACAAAGGAAACAGTTCATCTGTAACAAAGATCAGAGATTGGCAGGAAAGGAGACCTGGTCTCTGGTCTCTCCTAGTCATTTACGGAACAGGAACAATAAAGAAGAGACTTACTCCATAGTCTAAGAAGCAGAAGTTATATGCTACATAACTCAATCTCCAGGGCTTAACTTTCCCATTAGCATAATAAATTTAGAGGGTCATAAAATTTTATTTGGTTTTAAATGGTTTTCTTCCTTTATATAACCCTTTCTTTTAAGAATTGTCAATTTTAAAGAATAGTATTTAGAAAATATGATTAAGTATAAAGTTCATCTGAGTGAAAAATTTGAAGATGAGGAGAGTCACCTGGGGAACAGACTCCAAAAACATACGGTCAGAGTTTTAAAGTGAAGAAGTTAAGGTTTCACTTACATAGGCAGACACAGAAAAATTTTAGCAAGATCACATTTTCCATATGAACCATGCATATAATACAGCAAATTTGATTGGTTACAGATTTCTACATTCCAAGGAAGATTATTTTATTCTTCCATGAGGAGGGGTAGTAATCTGAGGGGAGTTATCCTTGGTGCTATTTGATCTCCCTAGTTATTCAGGGGGAAAAAAAGGCAGAAGTTGAAACTCTAGGCCATATTTATAGTCAAGCTGAATAGCCACATTGCTCTCAAGGATCATGATAATTTAAAGTTCCAGCAACTTTAAGTTTGAATTATTTAATTTCACAGGATAAAATGGAGGTGTTAAATTTTTAAAAAGTTCTTCAGTTTAATTATAGCCTATTTAAAGGTAAATGAAAGTTCACTCTCTGTCCTTTTTAAAGCATTTATTTCTCAAATAAGTCTCTATTTTTAGTATTTTTTTTTTGCTTTTTTCATTTTTGTTTTTGTTTTGCTTGATAGAATAACAGACTATTATCTAAATTTGAAAAATATTACAAAATGAAACAATGTACTAACAAACCAGTCAACCAATGGAACAAAATTATTTCTGCTTCTCCTTTTCTGAAACAGATTACATTGCAGACAAAGTTGCTGATACAGTTTTTGCACATGAGATTTGAACCTATTCCATGCATTAATTCTTCTGATGCTTGTATATGCATTGTAACATGGTTATCAAGATCTTGAAATCATTTATAAAACATGCTGGCACCTAAATCATAAAAGTTATTATGTGAGCTAAATGAGTCAATCAACACACAGCACTTACAACAGAGTCTAGCATATGGTAAGTGTTCAACCGATAGTTACTCATATGATCATCATCATCATCATCAATCGTCAAATAGGTCCAGAAATTCTCTGTTGTCCACTAACTGAAAACTGAGTTGTCTACTGATCACGTGCAGATCTTGTAGATTTTGATTCAGTGGATCCTAGGTGGGTCCTGAAAGTCTGCACTTCTATCAAGATCTAAGTCATGTAGAGCCTTTAGCCATAGAAGAGCTGTTAGCTATGTTAGCTATTCAGTAAGCCAGGAGCATACTTCAACTGTGCGCAATATTTCCTGAGAGTAATGGTCCACTATTTTATTCCCTGTCCATATATAATTTTTTTTTTGCTTTCTTTTCTCTTTTTCTGTTCAGTCATTGATTTGTTATTTCCTTGAAAGAATCTTGTTGCAAATCTATCAAGCTCAAGTATCTTCTCTATTACAGATTATCAAATAATCTGAGAAAGTAAAAACTCATATTAATCAGTTGAAATAAAAGTATGAGTTCAATTCAGTATGTAGAGTTAATATAACTACAAAAGAGTTTTAAATTAGAATTCTGGGAAGGATAGAGGTTTCGGATGCATGTAAACTTTTCAAAGGACGTTTTTAAGCTACTACGAGAAAGCTACGTTCTTTAAAAATATAAGAAGCTAGAGATATCATTATGTGTTATATATGCTGATAATTTTGACTGTATAGTCTTCAAAAGCATGGGCCTCCTAAAATAGCAAACTATATTTCTTGGTGGGGAGAAAGGTTAGAGGAACACATTTATTTTATCACCACCTGTTCCTGACATTTCTGGTCTCTGAAAATCCATTTTCTTGGTGAGAAATATGTAGGAATTATCCTATTTTTCTCAATTAGACTATTACAGATAGTTACAAAGCAAGATAACATTTGATGTTGTGTGTAAAAAACATAATCAAGGAAGAAGAAAACATTCACATTATAAAATATAGGTGAACAATATACAGATCCATTCTCCTTAAAATAATTTTGCTTTGCTTTGAAAGATAAGATTCAACCAAATAATTTAAAGGGAAAGTTATATAGATATCATACAATACAGTATGTATTTTGCTTGCTCTTCATTGTATATATTTTTATTTTAGCAAAAAAAGGAAATACAGGATTTTCCTGGCTTCACACAGAATACCATAAAAAATTAAGGTCACCTTTTATAAATTGAGATAAAAGACTCATTTGCTTAAGACTGGTAATTCCACAAATTTCCTTAAAAACTTAAATTATCCTGATAACTAACTCAATCATTCAATTTTTTTGTTAGATATTACATATATTAAAATAAATTTAATTCTTATTATATTGTTTCTTAACTAATTCTTACATTTTAGAAATGATAATAGAATGAGTGAATATTCACTTTTTGGGGACTGTTACTCAGTGACATTTTTAGTGGAAATAAAAAATGCTATGAGTTTCTAATTTAGGTTAATGATAAGTAGGCTATTGTGGTTATTTTTATATTATACCTAAGTATTTCTATAACTAGTATATTTATAGTTATTGCATTAGTGAAAGAGAATTATGAAATCATGGAAAAATTCTCTGAGTCTTTGTTAAGTAATACTTTGTTCCCCATAAATGATGCAAAGACAGGTATATATTATGTAGGAAAGAAAATTCCTTCCTAAGTAGAAAAGCTGTATATAGTAAAACAATTGATTTAGTATTGACTTAGGAACTTATAAAAGGGACAGGAGTAAACATATCAATGGCATCTGGATGGAACACAGTGCTACTTTGTCATAAGTTACAGTGAGATTTTGCTGGAAAGGTAATTGTTGCAATATATCACAAAGATCCCCCAAATACAGTATGGTATATATTATGAAGAATCATGTTGCCACTTTAGAAGACATGCATAACATTTGAAGACCACTGATGGGGTACTTAAGTGGCATTAACATTTTGAATTATCTACCTTCAGCTAACTTACCAATTCTATATCCAATTACTTTATTAATATTTTTTGATCCTATTGTATCAAACAAAATGCTTTTGTTCCCATATGCCCTCTGTTCTCTCACATCCAGGTTTTTGTCACCTTTCCATCCACTGAAGACCTTAATAATCACCCAGCTTTCACTAATTTTTCCATTTCTATGAATTCAATGAGAAACAGCATTATATTTAAATTATCACTGAGTTTGGGGCCATGAATAGTACCAGACACACAGTAGACACCTAAAAGATGCTTATTGAATTACTATACAGAGACTGTGTTATTCTAGCTATTACACAATATGCAAGTTGACTAGGCCAAGCGTGGTGGCTCATTCCTATAATAGTAGTGCTTTGGGAGGCCAAGGCAAAAGAATTGCTTGAGCCCTGGATTTCATGAGTGGCCTGGGCATCATAGGGAGACTCATCTCTACAAAACATTTGGGGAATAAAAAAAGCTGAGCATCATAACACATGTCCGTAGTCCCAGCTAGTCAGGGGGCTGAGATAGGATGATAATTTGAGCCCAGGAGGTCAAAGTTGCAATGAGCTATGATGGCACCACTGCACTCCAACCTGGATGACAACACAAGACCCTGTCTCTAAACAAATAATAAATAAATAAACGAACAAATAAAAATAAGTTTACTATGCCCAAGTTATGGTTATAAGTACCTATATTCTTTATATTGTTAATATCTACAGGTGAGCCGTGAGGAAGGTACAATTATTTCCATTTTATAAATAAGGTAAATACATCTCTGGAAGTTTTACCTAGCCAGGATATAAGCCAAGATATTCAAAGATCAACTTGTGTGCATTCTACTTGACTGCCTCTACTGCTAATTTTCGCTGTTTCATAAGAGAATTAACATGTGGCTAGAGAAAATGTTAGATTTTTAGTGACTTTTGAGTCTCCTTTATCACATTGAAGCTGACAGAGACTGAGATGGTCTTCTCAATCTCACTTTTAGTTAAAGTCATGAATTGGGTAGGCTTTTGTTACAAAGAAGAAAACTTTTAACCCTGACACCTGACAGGATTTTGCTTAGGTTTTCAGATAACAAATCCTCACAGTTTTGCAATGTAGTAATATTTTTGGTGGCATTGTAGTCCAGGTGAAATAAGCCTGAGTTGTACAAGCACATACAGCAAATACATTAAGAATAAGTATTTCTAGCAATACACGTTCCACTTGTTTAAATTGCATAAGGCTAGGTTTTATGGATCAATTATTTTGATAAGCAAATCATGACTTCATGAAAATGGAGAGAGTATATCTCACAACAAGAAGAATAAAGGGTGGTGTAGAAGATTTTACAAAACACTCCAAGAATTCTAATGTGACAAGCATAGTAAAGTGATAATAAGTTACCATAATTCAGCCAAAGACTGACAAAACATAAGAAAAAACACATCTAGAGCAGTATTTATGTAAAACAGTTGTTCAAAAATACTATAGAATATTAGACAGCTATAAAAATGAGCCTTCTTGATGTTATTTATTTACCTAAAGTAAAGAATGTAATATATTATTAAATGAGACAAATGTAGGTTAATACATATGGTATAGTAAATTGACTACAACAACCAAAACAATAAAACATTTCTGTTTTACACATACACACACACATTTCTATCCACATGGGGGAAATTGTGGAAGATGCTTACAATCTTGTCAACATTGCTTCTCTTAGGCAAATGTGGTAGCAAGAGGGAGGAGTAGGTCATGATGATTATTTTTTCTTTACATATTTTGCATTGTGCTACTTGTTATGGTAATTGTGTTAATTTTGTAATTTTATAGCAGAATTTAATAAAATAAAACAAGATAAATAACCAGAAGAAGAAATAATGTTCATAAAAAATAATTTTAATCAAGGAAGCTTAAAAACACCAGGTGTGACAGAAATACAAATTTTAAAAATCACAAACGATGCACAAACATGAAAAAATAAGTAAAACTTCTTGCATTTCAAAAGAAGTCGAATAGGGTAATAGAGTAGGTGTGTTGTCTAAAAAGTATTTGCCTGTATAAAATGCAAGCATTTATACATAACTGAAAGTATTAAAAGGTCAAAAGTAGTCTGGCAGATACAAAAGTACGAGGTTGAAAATGCAGTTGGTCCTAGGCTCTGAACCGTTGGAAGTGAAGCCTGTTGGCAGCAACCTGAGGATGCTTTTGTCAGTCCTAAAGCAACTCGTTCCCTTCATACTCAAAGATTTTTATTGGTCTTAAGATATCTGAAATTGTATGCTAACTTTTACTCGCTCCCTTTGTTAAACTTTGAAAATTTCTCAACAGTAAAAATAACTAACAAATAAAAAGTTTAGCAAATCATTACAGCATCCTTCAAATATTTAAAGGACTTTTCATCTGGAAGTTCAAGTACCTGTTCTGTATTATACCAAAGAGTATAATTCTAGCCAATTGATAGAAGCAACAAAAATTCCATTTTGTCTTTGGTCTATTCTAACATTTGAATTTTTTTGTTTCCGTTTTTGTTTTTGTTTTTGTTTTTTTCCAACTTAAGGGAGAACTCTTATATTGGAAATGTGAGATTTTCAAGCGAAGTTTGGTAAACATTTATTGAAAATGTTTATAGAAATTTAAGTGCCTGAGAAGTATTGGAAGAAAATGCACTTTCACATTCCTTCCAAATGTAAGGTGATATCTTTCCTTGGTTTTAAGGATTAAGTGGGGATAGAGAACTGTTTTCAGAAGGCTCAACAAATCAAAAATTGAGAGTGAAAATAATATTTTAGGAAGTTAATTTGAAGGAAAATGAAAGGAAAAGACAGCAAAATGTAGTGTGTGTGTGTCTGTGTGAGTATGTGTGTATGGGTGGGTGTGTTGGGGGTAATTTGAAGGAAAATGAAAGGAAAAGACAGCAAAATGTAGTGTGTGTGTGTCTGTGTGAGTATGTGTGTATGGGTGGGTGTGTTGGGGGTGTGTGTGTATGTGTTTATGTTTTACTCTGCAGGGAAAAGCTTTGGGTTTTATTAATGTAGATATCACATTTAAATAGAGCAAAAAATGAAGAAAATGAGACTTAAATTTCCTTTGGAACTTATATTCTGCTAAAAACTGAGCATCTAAAAAAATTTTGATTTGACTGTTTGACAGTTTCAGCTCTCACTCAGATAAAAGATTAGGGAGGGAAACTTACACTGGACTTCCTATCAAAAAGAAAGAGCTGGTTGAAGAGTTGGAAGTAAAGAGAAAGTTGCATAACAAGTTTTATGAAACTTTCCGGATCACTTTAACTCCACAATAGGCAAGTTGAACCACTTTTCTTGTCTAAAAATAATAAAATTTCAAAAAATAATTTTGAGGTAATCTCACTATTTTGACACATCCAGAAATTTTAAAAGATGAGTCAGCTCTAAAAGTCAGGAGTGTAGTAATTCTAAAGGAAAGAAAATGGACAACATTTCAAAACTCATGAACAAATTAGAAGTGTAGTAAAATTTTTATTTGATGCTCAGAACTATATTACATATATTGAGTAAATCTACAAAATGTTATGAAATTCATTTGTGTATTGAGTTAGGTTTTGAGCAAATAGACTCTGTTAAAAACTAGATTTCTAGAAGTGGTATAACACAGTCCCTGAAAACAAAGATAACAACATTATAAATGTGTCAATGATTAAAATATAGTGTAAAAATAGGAAATAATACATAAATTGAAAAAAAGCAAGTGGTTTAGATCAGCTTTGAAGGAAGAACAGAAATTCATGAAAGGAATTTTAATCAGAGATAAAAATATGGATGATATAATAATCCAGAAAACTACCAACAGTTTGATCAGACTAGAACAAATTTGTGATCCAGCAGCGTGTCAGAAAATATAGTTAGTGGTAGAGAATAATCATGGAGATTCCTGGATACCATGCTATGGAATCAGCACATTTTGTCTTATAAGATTTGGAAATGTTACTCTCAGCCTCTGTAAGTAATGTAGATGTGAGGGCAATAAATCCTGAAGGGATTAACAATAGTCAGGCTTGAAGTAAGTACAAGAAAGTGGCTTTGGAGAAGAGAGCTAGAACTGCTTTGGAGTAGATGTGTATTACAGGCTTTCAGTAGTTACTGCCAGAATCAATAGCTTATTCAAGGACATAAACTCCTAGAGGTTTTGTTTTGTTTTGTTTTTTGTTTTGTCTTCCCCAAATGAAAGAGAAACATTTGTTTATAAATATAGATTAATAAGTGTCTTTTTAGTTCATTAAAGGAACAAGGGCAACCCCTGTCTTGATAAAATGATACGAAGGGTAATAATATGTATTTTTCCTTTGTAGATAGAAAACAAGACAGTTCTTGACAAAAGTAATGTCAATGATCATCTGAAATAAAACCTTTTGTATCCAGGTTTTATGTATAACTCATTTTCCTTTGCAATGAGTAAAACTGCATAATGATAAACATTTAATTCTATACATCTCATTAAGGCATTCTAGTGTTTAGAAGAAAATACCAAAGTCCAATTTCAGATACGTGTAGCTATTTTACTTCTTCAACTGATAATACTTTCATATTTACCTATTATCTAAATGGTAATGTCCTAGATGATAGAAACACAAATGCAAACAAAACTGACCCCAACTCTATCCCTCATGGAGTTTTTCTTTTTCTTTCTATTGAGGGGAGTCAGGAAAAAAATACATTGTAAAAAAAATAGATTGGATGTAAAAACATAGGTTGGATGGCTATGAAAATAAATTATGGAAAACTGGTGGGATGTGCTAGATTAGGTTGGAGTTTATAAAGATAATTACATGGAAGTTATTGCTGAGTAGGTGGCATTTGAGTACAGTTCTGACAGAAGTAAAGAAGTGAGCAGCCAGTATCTTGTGATGGAGAGGTCTGGTTAAAAGAATCAACATGTGCAACATCACACCTGGTGAGTTTAAGGATCAAGGACATTGTCTTCATTTATCTGAAGCAAAGTAGCAAAGTAAGCAAGAGAGAAATAGGAAAGAGAGGAAACAAAACATATGAAAGAAGTGGATTACGTAAAATCTGTAGGCAATGTAAGAGAGGTGCCTTTTATTCTGAGTGAAAATTAAAGACTTACAGAGTATTGATTATGCAGATGACAGATAATGTATTGTACTCAGAACCCGTGGAGTTAGGAAAATCACATTTTCTGTGTCAATTTATTTAAAAAGTAGACCTATTATTTGGGTGATAACAAATATAAAATTATTTGAACACTGCCCTTCAAGCACCAAGACAGGTTTCCTTTATGATTCTGCTACTCAAATATGGAGGGAATGTATGCTTTGGAGACAGCCATTGCTTCACTGAAAATGATGTAGTTGCACTGGGTGCCTCATAAACATCATGGGCTTAACCACATCTCAGAGAATAACTTCATCAGAAGGATGTGCACTCTCACAATTCTATATAATGTGCACAGCCAAGGTTATTAATGAGAATTTGGAAGTTATTTTTCATAGGTCTATTTTCTTCCAAGCTTCTACCTATTAGATAAGGCTGACTTAATTATTATTAGCTGGATTATCTTATCTTGGGGATAACTTAGTTTACTCAGAAATGAAACATTTATGTCTCCAGGTGAGCACTAATGATGATACTTGAAGTTCATACACAAGTTGGAAATTTCCTCTATTCTTAATCTCACAAATTGTGGTAACCAGCCTGAGAGCTTCTAGAAAGTTTCAATAAATTTGACTGTACTTAATTGAATAAAATATAATAAATAATGAATATTATTTAATAATAAATAAAATAAATTATTTTTCTTTTTTCTTATTAACATACCTTCGATATATATATGCATGTGTGTGTGTGTGTGTGTGTGTGTATATATATATATGTATTTTTTTAAAGATATGCCTTGTTCTAAGTGGCAATATCTATTGCTATTTTCATTCATTCAACCATTGCTCTGCCAAATTTTTGGATATATATCTCATTAACTTTCTGGTCTTTGCTCATCTCAATAGTACCTTACAAAATATTTCCTTAAAACTGATTATTATTATTATTATTATTATTATTATTCAGTTCAGAATGCCAAAATGTCACATTTAGAGTAATAGTTTCTGAGCTCCAACATCCTTGTCTGAAACTTCCC